>NC_071391.1:106803516-107107838 GCF_022682495.2 Desmodus rotundus | reverse complement strand
ATCTGGCCTGGAGCGTGGTCGAAGAGGTGATTCATTTAGGGTGCTTTTTAGGATTGGAGAGTCTGAAAATACTTTCAGGGTCTTTAGTTCTAAGATATCTGTTAGAACTGGATGGTTTATGCAGTGGGGATTTTTAAAAAATTCCCTGCAGCTTGCCCCACGGTACTTGATCTTAGATTCTAGGATACTCAAAACAAGGGTGCCCATTGTTGTGATTGTCCCTGGTTGGAACCCCTGTCTGTACGTGGCCACCTTTCAGCACTTGCTGGATGCGACACACGACCGTGGAGCAGTGCGCCCGTCTGGGCTGCAGAAGAGCCCCGTGCAGCCTGCGGAGGTGTCCACAAGGTCATTCACTGGAAGCAGTTCAGTGTGCGTTTCCAGTCCCCCAAAACTGCCGTTATCGGTGTAGGGACTGTTTACAGGAGATTGGGTTGGGGTAGCATTCCCATTGCCCCAAGCTGCAGGGCTGCCGGAAGTACACATATTAACCCTGAGCTTGGGGAGGGGAGAAATGAGCATCCCTTCATTCTGCAGCTGTGTAAACAGTCCAGGGGGAGACAGCCCGCGGAAGCTAAGGAGAATGGGGGGTGAGGGGGGTGCTGTGGGCAGGGGCTGCCCAGTCCCAGGGCCTCCATGGGGACCCTCCAAGGATTCTGAGGGGTTGGGGGAGGGGCGGGCAAGAGCGTGGAGGGCTGTCATATATAGGCCACCAGGTTTTTCATATATGGAGGACACACTTTTTCACAAAAGTAGGGGTGATGCTGAGTGCCTGAAAGTGTAAATAGTCTGGGCCTGCTTGACTGATGGAAAGGTGATGTGGGAAGGCGGGGGAGGTGGTGGCATTCCAGATGAGACTCTTTCCACCTGGACACCATTGGGGTGAACGTGACAAAAGGCTCTCCTTCCTGACCCAGTCGTTTGTTCAAGCAGCAAACAATAATCATTTATAGCGGTCCCTCCTGTATACCTGGGACTGTTGTGTGCAGTGGCAGAGGCGAGGGGGTGGAGATTCATTTGCAAGACTGGGCCCTATTTACAAAGAGTCCATTGGCCAGTGGAGAAGAAATGGCCCCTGTCTTGGCCCTTTCTGTCCTGGGAGGAGTTTGGGAGGAAGGGACAGAGCCTAGAAGTCAGCACATTAGCGGCAGCAGGAGCCTTGGAGAGGTAGGAGGGCTGAGGATCTTTCACTGGGGTGTGTCTTCCAGGTATTGGGGGAAGGGCTGGAGCAGAGGCTATAAACCCTGACAGTGGAAGGAGGAGCATTGCCTGGGAGCCAGACCAGGGCTCGGCCCTCAGCCCTCAGCCCTGGCAGGCACTGTTGAGCTGGACTCCACTTTCCTCTGAAATGCAGATCAGGAGGGCTGCTCTTAGGGTGGGGTGTGAAATGCAGCATCTTAGCAAGGACGTTGCCCCTGTGGTGGGAGGGGCAGTCCACCAGCACTGCTGGGGGCCACTCCCAGGGGTCCCTTTATTCAGTCTTCATTCAGCACTGGTTTAGTGGCACCCTCCCCCGGGAGCCACTCACTGACTCGGGATCTGAGGTCTGTGCAGAAAACCTGATAGGCCAGCTCTTCGCCCCCCAGAGACATCTCTTCTACTTGGGAAACGGACATCGAACAGATGAAAGAACTCGGCCCTGGCCTGGTGGCTCACATCCGGTGTCCAGAAGGTTGCAGGTTCAATCCCCCTGTCAGGGTGTGTACGGGAGGCAACCTATCCAATGTTTCTTTCTCTCCCTTCCCTCTGTTTACGGTGAGGATTTTAAAAATACATGAAAATAAAACAACACAGACAGTGCAGACAAACTAAACAGGATGGTGGGATAGTATGTGAGGAGCGACAGGGAGGCTGCTGAGGAGGAGATGGGGAAGATGGGAGTGACAACCAGTGGTGAGGAGATCCAGAGGGAGGGTGTCCCTGGCAGAGGGGACAGTTGAAAGGCCATGGAGTTGAGGGCACAGGTAGGAGATGAAACCAGAGAGAGGGGGGAGGCCAAATCAAATGGTAGGGTTTGGATTTTATTCTAAGTACAGGTGAACTGATTGGAGGATTTAAGCTGGGGTGACGGGAGGGGGTATGACTTCTGACATAAATTTTAAAGTAATTCTCCAACTACTGCACAGAAAAGGGGTGGAAGGAAAGCACAGGAACTGGGTCTGTGTGCCTGCTTGGAGCTGTGTGTAGCCCACCTCCTCCGTTGCACCCAGCATCCAGGCTGAGGGCCCCCTGCCACCCCTGGGCATACTGAGGTGCCAGCCTGTGCGGCTCCACCCCAGGCAGGCAGTGGGGGGCCCTGCCCTCCCTGGGGTCCTTGTACCCTCTCCCACCTGCTGCTGGGAGGGGTGGAGCCCTGCCCTGCCATAGGCACAGCCAGACAGGCAGCACCCTTCCCCTCCTTCCTGGGCACCATGCACACCATTGTCACTATGCAGAGCTCTGCCCAGTTCCCCAAGCTCTAGGAAACGCTCTGTCCCCCAAACGCAGCAGGAGCAGTGGATTTAGCCCAGGTCTGCCTCAGGCCTGCTGCGTGATTTTGAATTAACTCCCCTTGGGCAGTGCCATCCAATAAAAAAGGACATGAGCCACCGAGGTAATTCTGAATTATCTAATAGCCACATTAAAAAAGAATTAAAAGGAAACAAGTAACATAATTTTAATAATGTATTTTATTTAACCCAGTTTATCAATGTGTTATATCCAGATATAATCACTATAAAAATTATTACTGAAGCTTCATATTCTTTTTCCATACTAAGTTTCCTCCATGTTTTACATGCACAGCCCTGTCAGTTCAAGTGCTCAGAAACTGCCTGCGAGTGGCAGCTCTGGGAGCCTCCCCTTCATCCTCTGCACAACCAGACGTTGCTGTGCCTGCACCTGCCTCCCTCCTGTGGGCTCGTGGGAGAGGTAGCCCGGAGGCTGCGATGGAGATTTGGTCATAAACCTTAGGCTCTCATCCCAAAAGGTGTGGTTGGGTGTAAAACGGCCAATGGGGGAATTTCCCTCCTGATTCTAACAGCAACAGAGATAGTCGAGAAACACAGCCAACACTTAAAACCACAAGTTATCCCTGGCAGGTGTGGTTCAGTGGGTTGAGTGCCAGCCTGCAAACTGAAAGGTCACTGGTTCGATTCCCTGTCAGGGCACATGCCTGGGTTGCAGGCCAGGTCCCTGCTTGGGGTCATGTAGGGGCAGCCGAACGATGTTTCTCTCCCTCCTTTCCCCTCTCTCTAGAAATGAAGAAATAAATTGCTTTTATAAAAACATAAATTGCCTAAAATAGTGCATATACTATATGGACTAAATAAAGATGTGCTGGCAGAATTTAGTGTCTCACTGAAATTTGAAAAAGTAATCTCCCGCCAAAAAATGAAAGAGAAAGGTATTTTCTTCTAACCATGGTTATAATAAAAGTGTGTGATGCTTTTTGTTAAGTTTTATTTTAATGGAAATATTAAATCTGTGGCTTTTGTTTTCATTTTTAAGGAAACGGAGAAAGGAAGGAAGCCGGAGGGTTTTTAATTCGTTATGCTAGCTTTGGATTCTGCAACATCAGGAAATCAGAAAGTACAAGCTCTCAGAGCAGTGACATTTAACTCGATTGGGAAGGGCACGCCCAAGGTCACCCTTTTAAAGGGTTTGTCTTCCTTTTCAACGTTTTTATACAGCACGTCTTTCGGAGCTCAGCATTTTTTAGTCTTTCTTTTTCAGTGTGGGAACCCAAGTTGGAACACCAGGGTTTTCTCACTTGCCTCTGTGAGAGAGTGCCCTGTCCTCGGGGCCTTCCACGTGGTAGTGCGCAGCGAAAGTTTGTTGACCGACTCACAGAGCTGCCTGGAGGAAGGGAGCGGGAGGGAGGGTGTTCCCCCTTTCTTTGGCCCAGAGTACTGGATGCATTTCTAAGCAGCCCTTGTTCATGTAAAATAATTCAGGCCCCAGGTGTATTTTTATTTTATTGACTCCCTTAAAAACTTTTAAAAAGAATTAAGTACAGCCACTCTTTTAGTATTTTAATTAAAGTTCCTGTTAGGACTCTTATTTGTGCTTTAGGGCCTGATGAACTGCATGGGTCGAGGAATAGTTTGTTTCTATTTCTCTGTAAATATTCCTTTCAGGTTTCGTTGTTTTTTTTTTTCTTCTTTTTTCCTGACGAGGGAATCATTTTAATTACCTAGACTCTAAAAACATGTAGGTTTAAGAAGCTGATGAAAACTTCTACCACTATCTGGGCCATTTCAAATCAAACCAAACATTTCCCTACGACCCCAGGGGAAGGGAGACCTAGATGTCACCCAACAAGTTTTTTCCATCTCTGACTCGTTCCCATAGTTCTTCCACGGCTAGAATTCTTCTACCATGAGGCTAGAAACGTCGTGGCTGCTGCCTTCCCCGGGGCATTCCCACCAGCCCTAGGCTGCCCCCTGCCAGCGTAGAACCCGTGTCAGAGAAAGAACCAGCCGGTGAAATGTCGGCACTCGGCCAAATGCACACTTGTCCGTTTGTGAACACATGGCACTCGGCACTTAAGGATTTCTTTTCCCTTTTCTGTGGGATGCCTTAAAAAAAGGAAAGAATGATCCTATGTTGCCCTGAGGTTTTGACAGCTTAACTTCCTCATCCAAGCCTGAGCCGGCCATTATAACAATACGGAGACAAACACTATCTATTTTGGCCTCAGAAGCTGCACTCTGCTCTGTGTCCACTTTTCCTCTAGGGAGCAGCCACCAAGGTTTGTTTCCAGCCTTCCTCCCTCTCCCTGAATAGGACTCGGCGTTGCAGTTTGTAATGACAGTGTGCAGATAGATGGCAAGCCTGAGGCCAGCACTTCCCCAGGCTCAAGCTTCTTGAAGACACTCTCCCCTGAGCCTCCTGGCTTGCAGCGCCCTCTGCGCAGGCTCCTCGGGGTGTGCTGCTTCCTCTATTTCACCTCTGCAAATCTCTAGTCCCTGTCTCCTTCAAGAACTCTCCCCCGACACTTCTAGCTCCCCTCGGTCTCTGCTTCCCCGTTGTTAGACGCAGCTATTTTGTCTCAGACTTTCCTGGTATGCTGCTGCATTTTTTTTTTTAAACTCTCGAGTGCACAGGCGTGTTTTTCTTCCCTTTCCCCGTTTGGATTACTGACCTCTCCAGGTGGCGCCTCCTATACATCTTACAGTCCTCAGCACAGCCAAGTATCAATGCGTAGTAGTTGCTCCATAATCAGTAACTTGCACTGGCTTCTAGGTGAGCCTCGTGGATCTTGGTGAACATGTGCAAAATTGCTATGCGTTCAGCTCCGGTTTTTCCACCCTCAGCTTATTTTCACAGTTGGCATGCTGTTTCAGAAGGACTAATTTTAAAACGTGTTATGGCTACTCCTTGGTGGCCTTAAGTGCTGAGATGCCCTTGCTGCCTCTGTGTTTTGATGAAAGGGAACACGGTGGTGTCTTCAGATACCACCCAGAGGCGATACAGAAGGTTTGGCTACTGTAAGTCATTGCCAGGACGGGCGAAGCTAAATGTAGGCTTTTAATAACTCAGATGGGGCTTCCATGCTTTGTTTTGAGTTCCTAAGGGTCACGTTGCACCCGACTCACGGGGATGCATCATGTGACATGGTGCCCGTCTCTGTACCTGTGTGAGGAGAAGGGATTGGGGACATGTCCAGTGACTACATGGGGAAGCTGTGTGTATACATTATTCACAGAGGATCCAGTTGTTTTTGAAACTGAAGGCAGAGATAACTCATTTCTCCTGTGAAATCATTGTCTGTGTCTGAACAGCCTAATAGGTGCTGGGAGCTTAGCGAGGAAAGGGAGGGAGGGAGACCAGGGAAGATGTCTGGGTTGGAGGTGGGGCTAGGAGAGCTACCTGGCCAAAGAGGCAGGCCCAAGGCACAGCTCTAGGGGTCTGAGAGGGCAGGATTCTTGCCCAGTGTGGAAGGTGAGGCCATGTTTGGCTCGCTCATTCATTCAGTAGACACGTATTGAGCCACCTACTCTGTGTGCCTGCACCAGTGAGGATCCAAACACACATATATACTCCCTGTCCTCAGGACCTGTACAGGCCAGCAGAGTTGGCCTCCAGAGACGGAATGCTGCCTACCATGGATCATTATGAACAGCGCCCCCTGGAGGTGTGAGATGTAGTGGCAGAGGGCTCAGGATCCAGCCCCAGGGAAAGAACGAACAGGCCAGCAAAGTGTGGAACTGGGCCTGCCACTGAGGGCTCAGGATGAAGCCCGCCAGTTCATTTGTTTATTCATTCACTTAACAAACCTTAGTGGCCTCACTGGGAGGTGACTTTTCAGTAAAAACCAAAGGGAGCCAGCTGTCTAGACACCTGGGGGAAGAGCATTCTTGGCAGAGGGAACAGCGAGTGCGAGGGTCTTCAGGATCAGGCCCGGCTTGTTCAAGGAAACAAGGGACCCAGTGGGGCTGGAGATGAGGGGACAGGGTCTGTGGGGGAAACAATGAAGGAAATGTGGTCAGAGAGGAACCAGGGAGCCAGTCACTGAGGCCTCGCGGAGCGGGGTGAGGACTCACAACTCTGCTCTTAGCGAGATGAGGCGCATTCAAGGGTTTGAGCAGAGAGGTGACTTGATCTGACCCATGTTTTAACAGCTCTGAGGCTGCTGGGATAACAATGGACTATGGGGGCAAGGGGAGAAAATTGGAGACAAGTTGGAGGACAAGGTGATTTCAATGGTGGCAGTAGAAATGGGGGTAGGAGAAGTCAGATTCTGGATCTGTTTCAAAGGGAAAGTGGCAGGATTTCGTGATGAGGTGCAAGAGGAGGAGGAGAAGAATATCTCCTGAGCTACAAGAAGGATGCAGGTACCATTAACTGAAATGAGGAGGACTGGGAGGAACAGATTGGGGAGAAAATAACCAGGAGCTCTGTTTGGGACATGCCGGCATTTGGGCTGCTTTCGGGCACCCTGTGGGTATAGTGATGGGCAGTGGGGTGACTGAGTCGATTTCAGGGAAGAGGTCTGGATGGGAGAGACTTTGGAGTCATCAGCAATGGACGGGAGGGAGAGCCATGAGGCTGAGCCCTGAGCACTGCAGCTTTTACCCCTCAGGGAAAAGAGCAGGAACTGGCCAAGGAGAGCGAGAAGCAGCAGCTACAGAAGTAGGAGGAGACTTGGAGGTCCTGGAGTTCCTGAAGCCAAGGAAGCCAGCACCTGAAGGAAGAAGGAGGGAGCACCTGAGCCAGGTGCTGCTGGAGGGCCACGTGAGGTGAGGGTTTAATAAATGAAGTTCATCACCGTCCTCAAGAGCCATTGCCATAGAGGACAAGGAGCCACAGTGGCGAATCTTTGAGTTGCAGGATCAGGCCTCTTTGGTATGAACCAACGGTTGTCCCCACGCTGAAGGGGGTTTGTCAGATGCAAACCGTTGGAGGGCAGCCATGCCCTCGTGGGCAGTGCAGCGCTGGCTTTGGCTATTGAGTGACTGGCCAGCTGGCCTTCCCACAGAAAGTTCTCCATCTGAATGGCAGTCAGGTGTTCCTCCTGACTAGTGGCCTGGGGCAGGACCATCCACACTGTTGACTGCTAGCAGTGGTGGTATTTATTGCTGCTGCTAGTGGTGGAGCCCGGCTTGGTTCTGGCCTCCAGATGTAACCGCGCCATCCAGGGAGCTTAAATCATGCTTCGGAAGAAAACTGATGATGGACGCCTCAACACAAGGGAGTGGGGTGGAGTTTCGGCTTCCAATTACAAATAAGCTTTACAGGCTTAGAGGAACCTTAGGCTGCCCTCAAAGGAAAACTCAATTAGATCAGAATGGATTTAATTGCTTAATGAATTCTAAATGTGTAAAAGTTTAAAGGCAAGCTTGTTCGGGGGCCTGGGGCAGGGGAGTGCTATGAGGAGTGTCACATGCCTTTTATGACAGTGAAGGAGGAAACTCGCCCCCAACACGCGCAGCCTCACCCACAGATGTCCCAGATTATATCATAGATGCTTGCTTGGGTTATTGGCTGATTGACATACCGAAGGACCCGATCCATTATCTCATTTGATCCTCAGAAAAGTTTGAAGAATTAGGTGAAGCTGGTTTAATTGCTCCTGTTTAATAGACAATGAGCTGAGGCTTACCGAGGTGGCAGATTTTCCCCCCGGCGGGGCCAGGCTCTCAACCCTGGTCTCCTCATTTTGACATCTGGCCTTTGCCAGGGGCGGGGGGGGGGGGGCTACAGGGGGAAGAGGAAAGGAAGTAGCCCCTTTGACAAGTATATTCACAGATATTGCCACTGGCATTTATTAATAACAGATGGGCCAAAGGCTCAGTAGAACTGGAATCCTAAGGACTCCCAAGCATGTAACAGGGTATTTTTGTGTCTCATGAAATCGTGCCATCCAGCATGCTTCCCTAGAAGAGCTTGACCGTCATCTGCTCCGTAGATCCGGGTGACTCACAGCCTTCCTTCCCTCTTGGTCACTTGTAGGACCGGAACATTGCTCTGTGGCTGTTGTCACCATAGGTGTGAATGCCGGCCCTTCAGTGAGGTACATGCCATTTAAGTTGGAGGATTTGATAGCTGTTTTCCTCACAACACACAATCGATTGCACTAGTACCGAGTTCTCTTTGCTTGCTCCTGCACTGGGTCTGCACCCCGACAGGAGGCTCCACGGGCCCGCAACAGACCCCCTATTCCTGGGGAAACTGATGCCATGGACAGAGCTTCCCAGGACCTTGTTTCCCCAACGACATCCAGATTCACACACTACCTGTTGCTATTACAGCGTATTACACGTAGCGTAGTGCATGTTAAACACTATGGGATTTCTATTACTGTACTATGGGAATATGACCACTATTATAGTCTCTCCCCCTACACACACACATTCACCCCATCCGTCCTATTTCAGAAGATTTATCTTCCTAAAGGCCACGATGCTTCTCATAGTTTACCTTAAACACTGAACACAGGTATAGGAGGCCAGAAAGCAACGCCTGAGCTAGACCCGAGGCCTTCAATTCCAGTGCCTGATGAAAAGAAATCTCTTCCAATTAGACCATTCTTTCTTCATTTTTTTCTGTGCCAAGGGGAATATTTTGAGAACCTTTGCACCAAATCTATTCAGATACTTGTATTTAACTTGCAAAACTTAAACATGGACTTTTTCTATTTGCACTGTTTCACAGGAAAAACGAAAATAAAACCCAGTCTCCTTGAGCAGCTAAATTAAAGTTTTAGTCAGCGTGGCGAGGGCTTGAAAACCAGCTGTAAGTCTAGAGCATGCCCGTGATGCGGCTGCCTCTGTGCCCCACGGCTCTGGTGAATTAAGCATTAATGCTGCAGCTGGATTCTGTTCCTTCGTGAACATGCAAATTAACATCTTCAGTGGCTCCCTCCGCCTGCCTGCAGACTTACATGCCAGTCTGCAAATGTGTTATTTGTTATTAAAATCACCATATGTATGTGTAGGGGTTTGCAGTGACCTCCCCAGGTGCAGTGACCCTAATTGTAACCATGAAGCTTGTTCAAACCTGCTTGAATATTTAAAGTAGAAGAAAATCTAGGCCAGGCCAGGGTGCACTGTTATTTGAGGGTGATGTAGATGTGAAACCAGGTGCTTTGAGGCTGGTTGCGTTTAGTACTGTTAGGCTCCCAGGTATCTTCCCATGTTAATGAAACAAATGTGCAATTGATCTGGATCCTTCCAGGTGATTTATTTTTAAGTTAGGAGTCATATTTCCAAATCTCTAGGCTTTACTGATATTTGCATTTTTTGTGAACAGAAAATCTAGGAGCCTGCTAACTGGTCCCGGGTGGTACGGAGGACAGGTGTTCCCCAGGCGTGACTGTGGGGCACTTACAGGCTTTGACGACAAACAGTTGCCCGGTTATCTGGCCTGCTGTGTGTCACGCGTGCCTGTACGTGGCAGTCACCTGAGGAGCTTGCTGAATTGCAGGTTCTGCTTCAGTGGGTCTGGGTGGCACCTGAGACTTTGCATCTCTAACATAAGCCCAGGTGACACGCAGTCTGCTGCCCCAGGGAGCACACTTTGAGGAGCAAGGCTCTGGACCAAGTAATTCAACCCAGTTTCTAAACTCCAGGGGGTCAGGTGCCCCAGAAGGCTGTGTCTATTGACCCTAGTTTTTCCTGCCCTTTCCCCTCCAGCTCCCACACAGTTACCTTTGCACAGGAGAAAATGGTGACCATCTGACAACATTTGTTTAATTTTGATTGTTGTGGGGCCCTTTGGGAATTGGGGGAGGAGCGTCTCAGTCAGCCCCCAGTCCCCACCCCAGAACCATCAAGATTGTTGCACTGTGCTTATATTTTTCCAAAAATGTTCATGATTATGGCTCATGGCAGATCCACCCACTTTGGCCTCAAGATAACTGAGGCCACTCGGCCTGGACTGAGTGATTGGTCCGGAATAAACCCACCCCCGGTGGCAGTCAGTTCTTTACTGCCCTGTTTAGACCTGGCCTGAGGACTGACATTTCCTTTTACTGTCTCAAATGAGAACGGTCCTGGGCTTCTTCCAGCAACCTCTGTCTCCTCCCAGACTCTGCAATCCTGTGGGCGCGCCATAAATACTTGTTGACTGACTTGACTCATTCCCCGGGCAGAAAAGGGGGGCAGAAGGAAGAAGGGAAAAGGGGAGTGGATTTGGGTTTCTGTGTCTCCCAAGTGTAATCAGGCAAGGCCTAGCCCCGTGTCTGACTGTTCGCAGGATGGCTGTTTTCGTCCTATGAAGTAGCATTAAGAAGTTTCATTTTTGTGTCCCAGCCTGGTGGCTCAGTTGGTTGGAGTGTCGTCCCGTACACCAGCAGGTTGCGTATTCAACCCCCAGTCAGGGCACGTACAGAAGGCAACCAAAGACATTTCTCTCCCTGCCCCCCTTCGCTTCCTCTCCCTCTCTCCCTTCCTCTCTCTCTAAAATCGATAAACATGATAAACATATCCTCCGGTAAGGGGTTTTTTTTAATTTAATTTTTGTTATTCAGTAATTGCAGTTTCTTTCTTTGGGTGCCGAAGGCAGGAGGCAGTTCCCTCCAGAATTTCCAACTTGGAACCCAGCAGGGAAATGATGCTTGGGAAAGTGGCCCCTCATAGTGCTGTGACAGCATGGGCCCTGTTTCTTGTGCAGTGTGAGCAGAGACCTTCGGGGTGTTTGCTCTGGTGACACCCAGGTCCTCGAGGTTTAAGGGTTTAAGAGTCGGGTTTTCCCTGGTTGTTCAGCTGTGAGAATCTAAGGATGTGTTGTTTTCTCGTACTTGCGTACTGTGCCTCCTTCCTCCTCTCTCCTCCAGAAGTGGAAGGGGTTTCCCTAGCTTGACGAAGTGTGCCAGGCGGGGTTGGGGTGGTTGTTACAAGGGGCCTGTTGCATGAAAAAACCCTCTTCTCCAGCTGCCCTGAACTGTCCCTCAGCTGCCTTTCCTGGGGTCTTGGGAACCTTCCTCAGAGCGTACATAATTTTTATCCCTTCCAAGAACCCTTCCTGGCACAAAGCCCCCATAAAATCATTTACTTCAGGGTCTGAGCTCTGCTAGCACATTGTCCTGAGGTTTCTGCACAGGGGGGCCTTGCGCAGGCATCTCACAGAAAGCCCATTAGCTCCCAGGACAAGGCAGAGCCCTAGTGTCTGCATCTGTGAAAAAGAGACATGAATTCTGTACCCACCGTGTTGTTGTGAGGATTGAGAGAGTTTGCATGTGCAAAGACAGCACAAGACAGAATGTTTTTGTGAGGTATAGCATTATTTTTCTATATTTTGAGCTTACTCAGCTCTTCTTTGGGTTCCAGTGTCTAAATGAATGCTCAACAAATGCTTCTTTTAAGTCAATGATGGGAGTGTTACAAGCAGTGTTGTGCTAGGAGATCCTTAGTGACCTGCTGGGGGTGGGGGTGGAGGATGCCCTACTGTGTAGTGTTTGTCATTTTCACAGTGTAAGTACTCCCGCTGTGGCCCATTTCAAGCTACCAACAGGGCAGCACTGAAGGCCGAGTTGGGAGGAGATGCTGATAAACCAGTGCCGGGGTGCTCCAGTGGCCCAGTCTGTGACAGTGGGAAACCTCACCCCTGGCCTTCTCCCCCTGCCGCACACATGAATGGGTAGTTTGGCCTTTTTAAAAAACACTCAGTGATAAGATCTTAAACATAGCCTACTTCAAAAGTGGGATTTTTAATAAGCCTGGATAACTTCGTAGTACACTATTTTGTGTTTTGCGTGTGTGTTAAAAGCCCCCAAGTTGTGCTGTCCTCTCCAAAGGAAGCTCTAAATGCAGGGACTTAGGCACATCTGGGCCACAGATAAATAACCTCTGAGAGACCTTTCAGAGCCACTTGCAAAATGGGAAGCAGAAACTGGAGTCTCTGAAGGGTACTCATTGTTCAGTCTGAGCAGCAAAAAGGTGCTAAAGAAGTAATTAAACAGGAGGTGAGCGTGAGGGGCCAAATGCAGAGACCATGGCCTGAGGCCACCAGCAGGGGGCGAGAGCTCCTCCAGCCCCCATGCAGGAGTGAAACAGATGTCCTACTTTGTATTTAGGAGGTTGTATGGTTTGTTTGTTTGGGGGTTGGGACTAATTTAACAATTTAGGAGTGGAAAGAAAAATTAAGGAATTTATTGTGCATCTGAATAATGTTTTGGAATATGTAAGAAGAGGATAGTGTAAGAAGTGGGGAAATCATTGCCCCACTTAATAACCCATATCTGGGTAGTATTTTTGTCTAGAGTGATAATTAACACTCATTCTCATCACACAGAATGAAAAGGCTTGTGGGGAAGAGATTTTAAAAAATCTCTGCCTTTAATCATGCAGTGTATATAGTGTAAACAGTGGGTGCTTAATACATGTGTTTCAGTAAAAGGTTTTTTCTAGTGGCTGTGCTCAGCAAGGGGAAGGACCTGCCTAAGTCACTCTGCTTGTCTGGGCAGAGTTGACCAAATCCAAGTCTCTGACCCCTGCCTGGTACTGGTTCCCTCTCTCAATGCCTCGTAAGGGGCCAGCTAGAAAAGAGAACTAACAGGGGAGGATCAGACAACAGCTTTGTGTGAGACGCTCGCCCTTCATCTCTCTTGTGTGCCTCTGCTTCTTGATTGTTCCCTGTGACTGACATCTGATTAAGAAAAATTCCATAAGGACCTCCAGCAAAGATGGAGGCGTAAGTAGACACACTGTGCCTCCTCACACAGTCCAACCAAAAGGACAAGAAAAAATTTAAAAACAAAAAACAACCAGAACTGCCAGAAAATCAAACTGTATGGAAGTCCAACAACCAAGGAGTTAAAGACACATTCATCCAGATAGGTAGGAGGGATGGAGACAGGCAATTGGGGCAAAGAGTATGCACCGCAAGGTGGCGGCTGGCGGACGTGAGCAGTGGCCATCCCACATGCCCATGCAGATAAACCGGGAGGAACAACTGAGGAGCAAGACAGACCATGCAACCCAGGGTTCCAGCACAAGGAAATAAAGCCTCAAAACCTGTGGGGGTTGAGGCGGCAGCAGGAGAAACTCTCAGCCTCACAGGAGAGTTCGTTGGAGAGGCCCACAGGGGCCTAGAACGTACACAAACCCACCCACCCAGGAATCAGCACCAGAAGGGCCCAATTTGATTGTGGGAAGTGGGGGAAGTGACTGAACACCAGCAGAGTAGAGCAAGCAGCATTGTTCCCTCTTGGACCCCTCCCCCACACGCTGCGACACAACACATTGATGTGGGTTGCCCCGCCCTGGTAAACACCTAAGGCTCCTCCCCTTACTACTTAACAGGCACTCCAAGACCAAAAAAATGGCCCAAATCAAAGAACAGATCAAAGTTCCAGAATAAATACAACTAAGTGATGAAGAAATAGCCAGCCTATCAGATGCACAGTTCAAAACACTGGTAATCAGGATGCTCACAGAATTGGTTGAGTATGGTCACAAAATGGAGGGAAAAATGAAGGTTATGAAAAGTCAAATAAAGGAAAGTGTCCAGGGAACCAACAGTGAAAGGAAGGAAACTGGGACTTAAATCAACAGTTTGGAGCAGAAGGAAGAAAGAAACATTCCACCAGAACAGAATGAAGAAACAAGAATTCAAAAAAATGAGGAGAGGCTTAGGAACCTCCAGGACAACTTCAAACGTTCCAATGTCCAAATCATAGTGCCAGAAGGAGAAGAGGAAGAGCAGGAAATTGAAAACTTACTTGAACAAATAATGAAGAAGAACTTTCCCAACCTGGCAAAGGAAATAGACTTCCAGGAAGTCCAGGAAGCTCACAGAGTCCCAAAGAAGTTGGACCTAAGGAAGCACACACCAAGGCACATCATCATTACATTCCCCAAGATGAAAGATAAGGAGAGAATCTTAGAAGCAGCAAGAGGAAAGGAGGCAGTTACCTACAAAGGAGTTCCCATAAGACTGTCAGCTGATTTCGCAAAAGAAACCTTGCGGGCAAGAAGTGGCTGGAAAGAAGTATTTGAAGTCATGAAAGGCAAGGACCTACATCCAAGATTGCTCTATCCAGCAAAGCTATCATTTAGAATGGAAGAGCAGATAAAGTGCTTCCCAGATAAGGTCAAATTCAAGGAGTTCATCATCACCAAGCCCTTATATGAAATGTTAAAGGGACTTATCTAAGAAAAAGAAGATGATCAAAAATGTGAACATAAAATGACAACATTCACAACTATCAACAACGAGACCTAAAAAAACAAAAACAAAAACAAACTTAGCAGACAACTAGAACAGGAAGAGAACCAGAGAAATGGAGATCACATGGAGGGTTATCAGTGGGAAGGAGGAGGGGTGAGAATGGAGGAAAAGGTACAGAGAATAAAAACATAAATGGTAGGTAGAAAATAGACAGGAGGAGGCTAAGAACAGTACAGGAAATGGAGAAGCCAAAGAACTTATATGTATGACCCATGGGCATGAACTAAGAGGGGGGGAATGAAGGTGGGAGGGGGGTTCAGGGCAGAGGAGAATAAATGGGGGAAAGTGGGACAACTGTAATAGCATAATCAATAAAATATATTTTAAAATATTTTTTAAAATTAAAAATCTGGGGGGAAAATGCCCTAAGAAGAATTTATGTACTGCTTGCCCCTTAAACTAGCTGAGTTTCCCATTCTAGTTCCAATTGCAGTGAAAAACTCTAGAAGCTTCCCACTGTGGTCCAGTTGTGTGTGTGGTTGAGGGGAGAGGGGAGTGACCAGGGGCTGGAAGGAGGTAGTATAACAAAGGCCTGGAGGGGAGTGAGTGATCACCCAGGGAAACAGGAAGCCCTTGGGTTGGTCCCCATCCAACCTCACCCCAGTCTAGGCTGCACCTCTGGTTTCCAGTGGTTCCCTTCTATTGCAGCTGTAGCCTCAGCCTCAATTTGCAGCTGTGCGAACTGGCCACTGCGCAGGCACAGAGCGGTGAGGTAACTCTCATCCGCGATGTGGGCAGTTACACCCTTGATACAATATGCAGACAGCTCCCCAGGCAGACAACACAGAATGAGTTCACTTCCTGTCACGCCCTGCCCCGAGTCTCATTGTGACCCCTCCAACAGATCCCAGCCCCAGCACAGCTCTTCCATAGGAGTTTGGGGAGTCCCTGGCTGCAGGGAGGTAGTGGCAGAACAGAGCCAAGAGGGGGAAGGAGGAGGCCAGGAAAGAGTGGTGTGTGGAGTGGAGCTGCTGTTCCTACAGCCCATTTCTGAAAAACAGTTCCAAAACTGTCTGCACACAAACTCATCTCACTAAGCAGTGGGTCCTCAGCAGCCTGCACCACAAGCACCCCTAAAACCCTGGGCCTCCACCAAGGGTCACCCCTGTACAGGGAGCCCTAACCCAGCCCCTCTCAGCCTTTCCAGCTCCACATGGAGGCTTAGTCCTACCCTGCTTGGGGTCCAGAGGGGCAGGCTGAACCTTCTAGGGCTAAACAGACAACAGCTCAAGAAAACAGAAGTGCTTTCTGATTTTGAAACCTACAAGCTGTATCTTTGTTGCCTTCAGTAGCAAATTAAGCCTGGAGAGAACAACACAGCAGTTTCTCAGAAGGCCTAAAATTAGACTTACACCACCCCCAAAAGAGACCATTACTGTCCAACCAAAGCATGTCACGACCTGGAAGAAGATGACCCACTTCCATGAAAACCAGGTAGGATGTGGGGACTGTGCAATGAGACTCTTGACCAGTACGCTCGGAGCCTGTGTCGCAGCGAATATAAGCGTTAGGGACCTGTGTTTCTGGAGAAGAATCAGAAGGCGTCTAAACTTCAGAGGGCTGTGATTACTCAGGAGTGGCAAACATATCGTTTAGTTTGATTTAAAAAAATAGGGTGTTGGTGGTCACTGTCATGAAGAATCCAGCTCCAGGTCAGAAATGCAATTCCTGTTTTACCCTTGTTCCTAAGGGCCGAAGCCACCTGCTTCCCGTGGGGGAGAGGCCTTCTCTGCGCGGCCACTGGACTCACCTGGTATAGTGTCTGTGCTTCGTCCTGTGCCGACTGTCTATGTTGGAAAATCAGGGCACAGGTACTGACCAGGTTCCTACAGATTGCAGGCAGTGGGCGGAGCATCTCAGGAGGCTCCAAGATGAGTAAGACCATGACCTTGTGCTGTCTGCCTGCCCCTCTGTCAGGGCAACAAGACCAATAGTAGAACTGACCTCAAGGCAGAGAAAGGTCAGTGTCCCGAGAAGCGTCATGTGCTCTGGAGCCTCAGAGAAGGAGGAGGGGTACTAAACCATCTCCCCTACCTTTAAAAAACAGTTCCTACTTCGCGTTACCATTAAAAGGGCTTTACCTAGTTCAGGCCCTGTGCTTGTAAACAGACAGTAGCTCAGTTAAACCTCAGCACAACCTTATGAACTGAGTTATACTGATACCTTTTTAACAGGTGGAAGCTGAGGCTCAGGAAAGGTACTTTAGACCAAGGGAACAGTTGGGATTGGTCCTGGTTCAGCCAGGCCCCAGTCTGACTGTGCAGGGGACAGGGGACAGGGGGTAGGGAGCAGGGAGCAGGGAGTAGGGAGTAGCAGCAGGAGTCCTTGGGTCTTCAGGAAGTGTAGCCTGGAGAAGGCTTGTCGGGGAGCCCATTTGCCTTGAGGAAATTGAGGGACCTGGGCGGGGGGGGGGGGGGGGGGGGGGGGGAGCCCTGCTGATGCTTTGTTTGAGGATGCTCCTGTGTCACATCACCTCGCAGTGGAGTTATCTGCAGACCTGCTGCCGCTGCAAACAAGCCCGCGCTCAGTTCCCTCTGTAGCAATGACTATGAAGTGATACCCTGAGCAGCACACAGGGGCCCTGGCAATTCATTCCAATGTGGGGTGGACATCACTGTGAATTAGGGAATCTTCTAAGTTATAAAACCTTTCTAAAGGAGCACAGGTTTATTGCATCCAAACTTCGCCAGGAATTTGAGCCAGGCTGGCCAAGGGCCCCCTGAGCGAGGGCCTGTGTATGTCCACCACAGGTCAGCGGTGCTCTCACCTCCTCTGTGGGCTGAAAGGTTGTTTCACAGCCTTTTAAATATCCCCATTGCAGTGTTGTTTGCAATTAATTTGCACTATCTGTAAAGAAAAGGTTTGCCCGGTAATGGCTACCTCCAGCACCCCGACCTACACTAATGAGTTTTGCCTGTGTAAACCATATTAATTGTGGTGGTTGCTTTTTAATTGTCCTTAAGTTTCTTGTATGTTAACTGCCCCAGGGTTGGAACTCTGGTTTCTGTTTCCGTTGGGGCCGTTCCCACCCCTACCCCCAATAGCCTCCTTTCAATCTGCACCCTGCCCCCTCTCACGTGTCTGGTTAGTACCTTGAACAGAATGAGGATCAGAAAAATGGTCTCGTTGGCCTAAACTAGGTCGCACAGGCAGGCGCAAAGCAGAAAGTTTTCTCATGAGGGCCCAGAACTTCCAGGTCAAGAGAAGAGGACTTTAGATTGTCATGGGGGTCGCCTTGATACAAAGAAGGACCCCCAGCAGAGCTGTGCACAGCCGGGGCTGGCTGCCTAGAGAGAAGGGCTGAAATCGGAGCCAGACCACCACCTGGAGCATGGAGAGCATCCAGCTTCCTGGGGGCCGCCTTCGTCTCAGTCCTAGTACACACAGGTGGCCCTGGACAGGCTTCACCTGGGAGCCTCTTAGGCTCCCCCCCCCAGACCTCTTGACCTAGAATCTGCATTTTAATGAGGCCCCAGTCAGATTCATATGAATTTTCTGCTTTGAGAGGCTCTGCTTCTGCACAAGGCTGCCGTAGAATCACCTGGAGGAGCTGTTTTAGATACTAATCCCAGGCCTGTGTTGCGGTGCTCCGGTTTTCCCCCTGCTGACCTGCTGCTGCGTCTTCCAAGTTCTTGCATGTGTGTGCACCTGCACCCAAGAGTAAGAAAACGGCACTGGAGTGGAGTCCTGTATACCCGGTTGGGGCTGCACTTTCCCCAGGGCCTCAAGGCAGGGGCCAGAGTCACCTGCTTCCCGCTGTATCCCCTGGGGACCCGATTAGGCCAGGAGAAAGGAGAAAAGCTTAACATGGTGTCGCAGGCCTGCCCGAGGGCTCTCTATCCCTGCCTTGTCGTCCCTGCTCCCTGCAGTCCTCTCCTGGGAGCTGGGGACTCCTTTCAGGCCTGAACTCAGTTACCCATTGGACTGGGCGGTGTTAGGGAGCACAGCCAGCCCTCACTAGTCCCTCAGGCAGTGGTTGCTCCACGGTGACTGACTGGGCCTGGCGCCTGGAGCCTTTGTCTGGAGTCCATTGTCTGGTTGGTGGGTGTTAATCTGCAGCCCCTGAGAAGCTGCCTGGCAAATGGGAGGTTAATGTGCAAACAGCAGGGAGCGTTGTCAGCCTGTGAAGCTGGACAGCAAGTAGGAGGGAAATAGTTAAAAATCCTATTCATGGTCTGGGAGAGGAGGGAGGGTGGGCTCAGGAGCAGGCTGGGCTTGTGCTAATCTTGCTGGAATGTAACCAGTTCGGGCAGTTTCTGGTTTAGGCGTGCCCCCAGTCCCCTCTACCTTGTGCTGGCCCAGCAGCCCGGGCGCCTGGGGGCCCCCTTTGTGTGCAGCAGCCAAATGTTAAGAGAGTTAGACTGCTTAAAGTTGAGAGGAAGGGAGGACTCTGTACCCCAGGCCTCAGAAGGATGCTCAATGGGGCCCTGTGCACTCCTGGGTGCATGGGGGAGTCTACAGCTCTGTTATCTGTTGCAGGAACGAGATGGGGGTAGGGGCAGGCGTAAGACAGTGAATGTTCCTGAGGATCCCCAACCTGTGTGGTCAGGCTGCCTTGCTGCCTGAAGGCCTGGTAACGCTGAGGGAGAAGCCCCTTCCAGACACACTGAACTGCAATAAGTGGGGCCTCGTTGGAGGGGGAGGCCAGGAGGGGCTTCGAAGGAAGGGGTCAGCTTATGTGTTCATGTGTTACTTCTGCGATTTGCAGTCAGTTTCTAAATGTTCTCTATCTTGGTCTGGGTAGTGGTTATATTATAATGTGTACATATTGAAACTTCACTGAGCTGCATGTGTACAGGATCTGTGCACTTAACTATGTAAGTTTTATACCTTAGTTCAAAAAGCTAAAAAAAAGAAAGAAAAAGTATCCTCCTTCCTGACCAGCAAGGCCTTGCCGGCCAGCACGGCTGTGGGGAAGGAGAACAGACCTGCCCAGCGGCGTGGGCATCTCTGAGCGCCCAGACAGGCGTGGGTCTGTGAGCTCCGCGTGGGTGTTTGGAAGCAGAATGTAAGTAGTTGTCAGGCAGCAGCTCCTGCCGGAGGGGCTGTAGTGAAGACTCCCGGGGCCCTGCTCGAGAAGGACCCGGGGCCAGCTGTGGGGCTGCCCTGGCCGCCTGTCCTGCTCTGAGTGGCTTGCGGCTCACCCCAGGGAGCCTGTGACTGCCTTACAGTGGGCCCGCCGGGCAGGCAGAACCCCAAATCCCTCCGCTACGCTGCCCACCCGCAAATCCGTGTCGGGAGGATTCAACAAGATGACTTGCATGGTTCCTTCTGGCTCTGATTCCATGACTCAGGATCAGGAAATGGTTTTCCTCTGAGTATTTTTAGGCCATGAGACTCAAATCCTAGCTGTGTGGCCTTGGTTAAATTAAAATCTCTCTAATCTTAGTTTCCTCATACGTGAAATGGGAATAACAACAACACCGAACTCAGAGGCTTGACGAGAGGATTACGTGAGAACTAATGTTGTTGTACTCGTTATCTGGGGTAAAGGTTAGCCTCCAGCACCGGCGTGATCAAAACCCACAGCACTGTGCATCAGTCTGGTGAGTGGAGTCCTTCCCTGCGTACACTGTTGGTCTCAGGCCTGAGCAGGAGGGGCCCTCACCTTAGAGGCCTGCTCTGCCACCCTCGCCCCTGCCTTCCCCACAGGATAGAGCATCCAAGGGGCCCAGGAGGCAAGGAATGGGGTGCTGAGACTCCAGGGCTTGCGCCAGTCTCTTCCTGCCTTCTAGTCTCCTGGACATGGACGAAGCCCCTGGTGTGCACCCCCCTAGGTTTGGGGGTGACCAGGGGCCGTTGGCTTGCCTGGGGCTGTTCCCATGTGTGTTCCTGAGACCTCGTGGTACAGGATGGACCTGGGAATGGAAGAGAAAGGTCTAGAAAGCACATCCTAGTCCAGAAGTCTAGGAATTCTAAGTTTGAACCTAGCCTTTTCATAGCATTGGAAAGGCATTTGTCAAGGTGGGAGAATGGAGTACATATAACAGCTGGTTAGCTTGAGCCGCAACCTTAATACGTCGGCATGTCAGCTCACATCTATACTCTTGTCCTGGGCCCGCCGGTGTGCCCCTCCTTCCCTAAGCACAAGCACTGACCTCGGACACCCCCTCCATGGCTGCCTCTAGGAGAACATTGTCCTAGATCCCTTAGCTGAGGACCTTTGCCTCTTTATGAGTACGTTAGTGTTACACTACAGCCCCGCCTGTGGAAGTTGTCTGGGTGGCAGCCCGGACTCTCCATTCTTCAAAGCCCACGTCAAACCCCACCTCTCCGCCTCACTGCACACACGTGCGTGCTCCGTGGCATTTATCACTTGGGCACAAGCCCCATCTGAAACCACCTCCGGAGCCACATCGCCTTTCTGTCCCTCACGTCACCTCGCACGGTGTGTGAGCACGCTGGGTGCACAGTGAGTATTTGCGGAATGAGAGGCTGTGCTGGCTGCAGACTAATTAGTGTTCTGTGGGCCTGGGTTGATTTTCTCCCACTGCTGTGTCAGGAAGCCCTTCCTCCATGTAAACATATCCAAACCCTAAAGAAAGTCAGGCAGCTAGCCTTTAACAGGCCCAATAAACCCAGCCCTCGTTTTTATTATCTTTGGGGTGGGTTTGCTTGGGAATTTATCTGTAACAAATCTTAGCGTTCCGCTGCTGTGAGGCAAATTTTTTGCATTCATTTATTCTTTCAGTGGTTTGGCCCCGTAAAGCAGAGGGCCGGCCTGAGGGAACATTGTGAAAGAATTTGAGTTAGTCTTTGGTGATAGGAATTAAACAGCTTCTCTAGGCCTTGCCCTCAAACTTCAGCCCAGTTTACTATTGAAAATTGTGTCTCAAGGGGTATAGAGGTCCGTGGGATAATGGAGACTGAAAAATTTTGAGATCCAGCCATTCTGTGTTCCTTTTTCCTTAGAGAATAATCTTTTGGAAAATAGTTGGATGAATAACACCCTTAGAACCTAACAATTTTTTAAGTTGAATTCGAGCCTCAAGTCACAGCTTGATTCATTTTTTTTTTCTGAACAATGGACAGTAATAAATGCTGGTGGATTGCTGTGGGATACCAGAAGTTGAATCAAGAGAAGAAGGGGAGGGGCAGAGCTGGCCGAGAGGGTTTCTGAGCAGGGGCCTCAGAGAGGGACGTGCACCCCAGCAGAATTCTGGGGCTTGCACCAAGTACCACCTGCTCACTTCTCCATTTCCTGGAGTCTGATGAGAGCACTTGGAACTAAGACCTCGCTGAAGGGCAGTCCTTGCAAACTCACACTCATTCATTAAGGCAAACGCTGCTGTGTCCACAGTGTTACAATAACATCAACAAGGAGAAATGGTAGTAATGGCTGAAGGCTGTTGAGTGCCTGCAAGGAGCCAGCCCTTCTCCATGTGCCGTTCCTCTTCTGAGCCTCAGCACGGCCCTGCTTAGTCGCCACCTCCGCTTTACAGGTAAGGAGGCTGGAGCTGAAACTGAAGAAGAGATGTGGATGTTTCTGGTTTCATCGTTTAAAGAGCCTTGTGTGTGAAGTTCAGGCCTGGCTATTTGTTCAGATGGTTCGGTGGTCAGTGAACAAATGTGTTGAGTATTGTGCTGTGATCTGCACCACAGATACAAAAGTTTTGACTTGTTTTGTTTTTTAATCCCTCTCACCTTCAGGAAGCTCGGTATCACCTTGGCCCTTTCAAGAAAGAGCAGGTACATCCAAGTGACAAAATCTCCAGCACAGTGGTCCGCAGTGCTAGGATGTGAGAGTAGTTCTGCTGGGATTCAGGGGTTTTATTACAATTAGTAAGCATTTGCTTACTCTTGATCATCGTATCTACTTGTTACGTCTTCTGAGAGCCTCCCTGCAATAATCTCTCTGCCATGTTAAATTAGTATCTTTGTGGCTTAGCGTTCCTGTGGAGTAGTTGAATGCGTACTCAAGGGCATTGTTAGTTTTGACTGTGTATGAATTTATTGTTGGGGTATGTGTGTGTGTGTGTGATCCAAAGCCAGAGCTTTAACATTTACTTCTAATAATATTAGTAGACTTATTTAAGCCTCTAAAATCTACCATAAAGGTTAACTATAGTACCAGACAGCCCGCGGGTCTGTGGGGGCGGGGGCATTGGGTTTCCACTGAGATGCATCACGCACACCAAACTGGGATGCCCTGCTCCGTGGCCACTCTCCACATGGGCATTAAAGGAAAGGGCGTGCTCAGTGGCTTGGCGATTAGGAAGCTTGGGCGCTCAGGCCTGTAGAACCGGCCCCCTGAGGGTCTGCCATAGCTGGCTCCCGGCGGCATGGGGGAGGAAGGTGTGGAGTGCGGGCTGTGCGTGACTCTGCCACACTCATGGGTCTAGGCAGAGACCATCAGGACAAGAAGATGTGCCTTAGCTGTCACCAGAAGCCAGCCTAAGCAATCAGGGCGAGTAGAAGTAGATACTGTTGAAGCTAAACGGAAAGTGATGTGGGTTCTGGGCCTCTTCTCCTGGGGAAGTGTCTCGGTTCCCTCAGGCTTCGGACAAGCCAAGTGGAGGAAGGGAGAGGGCAGTCTGCAGGGCTCAGCAGCTGTGGCTTGGAAGGCATTGTGTGTCTCAAGTCCCCAGGAAAGATGTGGTGGTTCCAGGCACTGTCATCAAAGACTTGTTAAAAATCCAGGTTCCAAGTTCCCAGGAAGATTTTTTCCCCCAAAGACATTGACAAAATGGAAAGAAAACAAACTGAAGAATGAGCTGTTACATACATGGGGGATACCCAGCAGCCATGGGGCATCTTGGGAACCCCGGAAGCAACTGGAGAGTGAAGCTGTGGGGTGTTGTGGTACCTGGAGTTGGTGCCTGTGTTACCCTGGAGCCAGTCCTCTAGCGTGTACTCCCTTTGGTAACTGAACTGCCTGCGTCCGGGGGAGCTTCATGCTTGGGAGCCAGGAACTGGAGAGTAGCAGTAGGTATTTGCTGCTTGCTGTGGCTTCACTTACACCCTGTTCTCACCCCTAACTTGCAACCCCCAGAAATCATAGAGAGGCTACTGTGAGGCCTTTCTTCTGTATAAGAAGGGCCTCAGTGTCTGTCTGTCTGTCTCCATTTCTCTCCTTTTCTCCCTCTCTCTCATATATTGTAATGTCTATCCAAACAGAACTGGGGAGAGTTGAGGTCCCTCAGGAGCCCTTTGCTGGCACCTGGGCCACTGACCAAAGGTGTGTGGTCCAGCCCCTCGCAAAACCATGGCAGCTTTTTGCCAAAAAACCCTCAGGGGCATGGATAGTGGAACACTCAGAGAACAGAGTACTGTGGGGTGGCTGGAACATGGGGGGAGGGTGGTGTTGGGGGCTGGGGTCAGGTGGCTGGAGATGGAAAGGGTAGGTTTGGGCTGTAATGCCCACAGAGCAGGCAGGTTTTATTCTGCAAGCATTAGGGAGCTGCCGGCTCTCTCAGACACTATCAGCAGCATGAAGGACTGGCTGGGCTGGGGCACTGCAGAGGTCAGGACATTAATGAGGAGAATGGAAGCGGGGGATGAGTTGATGGACTTTTCAGAGTTAGAATGAGTGGCTTGGTCTTCCATCAGATGTAGGGGTGAGGGAAGGAAAGAAGAAACCAAAGTTACCCCAAGTTCACACAACAGACAGGGGGACCGCATGTCTTGGGTCACATTGGTTGTTGTTGTATTAGGATTTTCCAGAGAAAGAGAACCAGTAGGGGTTTTGTGTGTGGTGAGGCGTGTGTGTGTGTGTGTGTGTGTGTGTGTGTGTGTGTGTGTGTTTACACGTGCAGTGATGGGGACTGGCCAGTCCTAACATCTGTGGGACACCTCGACAGTTTGCCGAGCCGATGGTTTAATTTTTAGTCTGAGGTCAAAGATCTGAGAACCAGGACAGAACGACTTCTGAAGGCTAATAGGTTTAAGACCCAGGAAATGCTGATATTTCAGTTATGTTTTGACCCCAGAATCAGGGGGAAAGTCCTAGTTCAAAGGTCATCAGGCAGGAAGAAATCCCTCTTACCTGGGAGAGGGTCAGCCTTTTTGTTGTATTCAGGCCTTTAACTTACTGTATGGGGCCTACCTGCATTACAGAGGGCATTCCACTGTACTCTGATGTTAATCCCACCCAGGAATACCCTCACAGAAACACCCAGAATAATGTTAACCAAATATCTGTGCACTCCGTGGTCCAGTCAAGTTGATGCCTAATATTAACCATCCATCACGTCCAGTGTAATTGTTAAAAATGTTGCTTTCAAAAGAGTCCTGGTTTGTTGGATGTTGGGAAACTGGATCAGCACTGCGCTTTGATGAGCGTGTGTGGGATGGAGCCCTCTGCAGCAGGATGCAGAGGGGGCCGTTGAAAATGAGGGGTGAGGGGTAAGGGTCTTCGAGGAGAGGCTGAGCCCAGCCACAGGAATGAGAGTTGGCCATGTGGGTAGTGAGCAGCCTGAGGTGGATGAGATTGCACAGGGAGGAGGACAGAGACACCAGCATTTCAAGGGGTAAGCCAGGACCCTAAGGGTGGGGCAGGGCAGAGTGGAAAACCAGCTGGAAGGGGTGTCGCAGAAGCTGAGGGGCTTCTTAGAGAAGAGCCCTGAAAGAAGACATTGAATTTGGTAGTTAGGAGGCCAGCAATAACCTTAACGAGAACAGTGGAAGCCAGATTGCAGGGGCCCAAGGCATCAGAAGGAGGGGAAAGGGCCACGGTGTGTGTTTAGGGTTTTTGTAAAAAGACTGTATAAGGAAGAGATAGCAGCAGCACGGGGCCCACCCGGCTGTGGGGCTCTGATTTTCTTTATGAGGAAAGTGGAGATTGAGGGGGAAGAAATTAATGACCTACTCAAACCATGACTTGGAGTTTAATGCAGCATGTGTTTGAGTGACTCTAAATGGGCAGCCCTGACCTCGAGGAATTGATAAGGGGTGTGGGGCATTTATACAACATGGAAAATCAAAGGGGATCACATAGAGAGTTTGGTCAGTGACCTTACATGGGCCACACTTACCCAGTCTGGCTCTCCGACCTTGGGTGTGGAAATGGAGTTGTCACTCAGTTCAGCAGTTTCCCTTCGGAGTCAGTGGTTAAGAACCGGGTCTCCGGAAGACAGTGGCAGAGATGTGGGATCTTGGGGTCATCAGACACAGACGCTGAGGGAGGCCTGATCACTTCCCATCCTGCTCCCCAACAGCTGCTTGTGGAAGTTAGGTTCTGTGGCCAGGCTCATGCACAGGCCATGCCTAAGTTCATGGGCTGCCGGGCTGCCTGGAAAACAACATGAGATTCAAGAAATGATTTTAGGGCTCTCTGAAATGCACCATCCTCCCTCTCCCAACTAGCCTAGCCTGGATGCTTGAAATTCCTCTAAGACCAGTCCCCAGATTTGGTTGGAGAGGTTGGGGAGTGCATTGTAGCCCCTCTCGCAACCCAGAAATGGGGCCTGCCGTGTGCTGACACCATCGGGAATGTACTGGTGCTGGCTGTGATGGTGAATTTGCCCGACGACACCAGCAGCAATCGCGGTGCAGATGTTTCCTGTGTCCCCCTCTAAAGTCAGTTTATGAGACACTGCCAGTGCAGAGCTCAGGTTGAGGATTCTCCATATTTACCAGGAACTTCCACTTTGAGCCTTATCCGTATAATCATTCCCCTGTAGCATAGTATTCTGGTCAAGGTTTTAGGTAGCAGCGAACCATGGTACCTGGTACATAGCAGCACTAAAAAATGCTCAATGAGCCTTGGCTGGTGTGGCTCAGTGGACTGAGTGCTGGCCTGCAAACTGAAAGGTTGCAGGTTCAATTCCCATCAGGACAACATGCCTGGGTTGCTGGCCAGGTTCCCAGTTGGTGGTGTATGACAGGCAACCAGTCGATGTTTCTCTCCCTCACTTTCTCCCTCCCTTCTCCACTCTCCAAAAATAAATAGATAAAATCTTTTTTAAAAAGTTCAGTGACCAGCTGGGTGGATGCTTGCTCGGGGGGATGAGTACAAAGGGACCCTCGGGGGTCATTGCTGGACAAGAAGCCCAAAGAGTGTGTAGCAACTGCAGAATGTTACTGGGGGAGGGGTTGTTAGCATCTGGAGTCAACTCTGAGCTCACATTAAGGTCATCTGGGGAGCATTAAAGAGATGCTCAAGCCCTACCCTGGGACAGTCAGATCATAAAGCGGGGAGGGGGGACAGGAATCAGTGTTGTTAAAGCCCCTCTAGGTAGCTCTGACGCGTAGTGAGGTCTGAGCTCCAGTACACTGGGTTATCTCCACAACCCTTCCCCTCCGGTCAAAACGGCACCCAAACGTCCCTGCTTTGGGGCACCTGTTTATGTTTAGTCAAGGAAGGGAAAGAACTGGAGGAGGGTAGGTATCAAAGGGCAGGGCCTGCAGAGTAGACCCCTCTGCAGCTGGTGGTCGCAGCACTGCTGGCCCCGCACATCTTCCCCGGGAGCCCATGATTTTCCCAAGCAGCTGAGGTCACCCTTTTTCAAGTCCTAACAGATGGGTGAGGAGACTTGTCAGGGCAGGACAGCATGCAAAGGAAAATCGCACTTAGGGTTCAGAAATGAGCAAAAAGGAGATTTGAATATAGACTTTACTGAACATTTTTTGTTTCTGATTGGTTTTATCTGTCTAAAATTTCTAGTTAAAATGATTTCTGCCGTGGCTGGTGTATGGCCCAGCTGGGTGGAGCGTCTTCCCATACACCAAAAGTTTGCGGGTTTGATTTCCAGTCAGGGCACACGCCTAGGTTGCTGGTTTGATCCCCAGTCAGGATGCATATGGGAGGCAACCAGTTGATGTTTCTCTCTCACATTGATGCTTCTCTTTCCCTCTTCCTTCCTCTCTCTAAAATCCGTAAACAGTCCTGGCTGGGGCCACTCAGTGGATTGAGTGCCGGCCTGCAAACCAAAAGGTCGAAAGTTTGATGCCAGGTCAGAGCATGTGCCTGGGTTGCGGGCCAAGTCCCCAGTTGGGGGCGTGCGAGGGGCAACTGGTCTATGTGTCTCTCACACATTGACATTTTGCTCCCTTTCTTTCTCCCTCCCTTCCTTTCTCTCTAGAAATAAATAAATAGAATCTCTAAAATCGATAAACATTTTTTAAGTGATTTCCACCCTGGCCGGGGTGGGTCACTTGGTTGGAGCATCGTCCCATACACCACAAAGTGGTGGGTTTGATCCCGGTTCAGTCCCAGTCAGGGCACGTACCTCAGTTGTGAGGGGTTCGATCCCCAACTGGTGCGCGTTCAGGAGGCAACCCATCAATGTTGCTCTCTCTCCACCCTGCCTTCCCTTCCCCTCTCTCTAGAATCAGTAAACATATCCTTGGTTAAGGATTTTAAAAATAAATAAGTAAAAATGATTTCCATTGTATATATTTGTTTTTAAAAGCAATAGAGGTTTAACCAAAGGGGGGAGGACACCCAAATCTTGTCATCGGAGGTAAGTGCAGCTCATCTCTTAGTGTATATCCTTCCAAACCTCTCTTCAACCCATTTATAAAAATAAAAATTTTATAAAAGTGGGACTCTATACATGTTTGTATCTTCTTTTTTTACTTGAAGTGTGTAGTAAAAACACCTTTTCATGTCTGTAACTATTCCTCTACTTCATAAATTCAGATATCCTAACTGTAGTATAATATGCGTAATACCTTTGGCTATTTATTTTAAACAGCTCTTCAGTGAGCATTCCTGCAGTTATGTTTTGCTTCCACCCTTAATTATTTCCTGAGGACACACTCCAGGAGTGGTAAGCCTTTGGAAGAGTGGATGCATACCTCCAAATTGCACAAGAAAGGTTTACTAATTTACTCTCCCACAAGCATGGAATGAACAAGTAAGTGCCCAAGGTAATTAAAGAGTAGAAAAGCCTTTGGCAATTTGACAGACTAAAGAAAGTATTTAACTCATGACTGAGTTTATAACTTCTTTATCTTAAATTCTGCAAACAAATGGAAGCAGAGCCCAGAGATTGTCTTTGAGTGTTTGGGTAAGTGCCTGGCCCTACAGGATATTCACTGTCTGACCCAATAGGCCACTGCCTCTAGGACATCTGAGGCCCTTTCCTAATGTGGTTTGCAATGGGGAATATGTCCTAATCCAGAGCCTTTGTTCCCCCATCATTGGTTTAGCCTGCTTCCTGTGCATGCATGGGAACCACCAGGGGGCAATGTGGAGCCATGGCCACACTCAGAAGGTCTTCCAGTTTCTCCATAAGGAAGTCTTGAATAGTACAGTTATTCCTTTGTTGTGTGTTACATGAGTTGCTGGTTGGTATTCATAATATTGATTTGCTTAGGGTGATATTTCACCTCCTTCCAATTATTTTTATATTTTCCCTGATAATTTGTATGTTGGTTGTAAAATACAAACTGATCCAATCCAGCTCTTTTGCAGCTAGGGGCCAGGACACCTAGGTTGTTCTAATCCCGGCTCTGCTGGTGGCCCGAGTGCCTTTCTCTGAGAAATGCCAGGACAGGCTGGAGAAATGATGTGGTCTTTTTCTCTTCCAGCACTAGTATCATGAAAGGGTTACTAGTGCAGCCTTTGGGATGAGATAGGACTCGGCGCATCACTGAACCTCTCTGGACCTTAGTCTCTTCATCTGTTCAATACAGAGAATAATCGCATTGACTTAGAAGGCTGTGAGGGTAGAATGAAGTAACACATGAAAATACCTTGGTACAGTGCCTGGCACAAGGTCCCCAATCAGTAAACGTTATCTTTAAAGAAATCTGTTTACTCTTCTACGCAGACAGTGTGCTGTCCTCGCTTTTGCACCTGTTTATCTGCTTGCCTGAAATGATGCCAATATTAGACGGAATATGAACTTCAGAAATGCTCTGTCCCACAGCAAGGCTGAGCCACACAGGCCCGGCATCATGGCCTCAGCTACAGAAGAGCTAGGACATACCGGGTTACATTTTTGTAATCAATAAATAAACTGTAGGGGGGAAATATTTAAATAGTTGGAAGCAGATATATCAGTGAATGTTCGTTTGATTTGATCAATCTTACTGGTTTAAGTAAATGGAGTCTTTATTGACTGATAGACTTGCCCCTCTGGCAGCAGACGGACCTGTTCACTCTACCCGTTGCCTTCCGAAAAGGCTCTGGTTATCACTGTTCTCACCTTCCTCCAGCAAGATAGGGGGTCTCCAGCGACAACCCCAAGGGCGAGTCCACTGATTGCTTTCGGCCTTTGGTCGTTGGCTACATCTCCACCCAGAGCTGACTAGGACACTTATGTCTCTGATTCAGTAAACTCTAAAACACCCTGCAATAGTCATCAAGGATCTCTCACAAATGATGTGCTGGGCCAAGGGCTGTGGGGACCCAAGGGACACATAAGATTTGGTTCCTGCAGCCAAGAAGCTAGAGGGAGGTGGGGGAGGGAAGTCAGTGGGGCAGCAGAGTGTGCAAACATGGAGGAGGGACTGAGCTAAGAAGACAAGGAGAGAGAGGGGTTAGGGAGTCATTGCAAGGTCAGGGGTGGCAGAGATGGAGAAAACACTGGCAGCCAGTGGACAGGACTTTGTGATTGGCTCGGCAGCAAACAGAGAGGTAGAGGGTGGAGGAAAAGATTTCTGAGGTTTTCACCTGGGAATGCACAAGAGCATGGTAAGAAGCATACAGGAAGAAAATAGTGACATGTTGGCTTTTGGGTTTGTGTGTAGTACCTCTTCCGGTTCCTAGAGATACACTCACCTGTAATTCGCTGCAGCCTCTGGATGGCCATAAACACGTGGTTCTCCCGCAGTGATCCTCAAGTATTGTCTATTTTCATCCTCAACACACTAAGGTTGCAGATCCAATCCCCAGTCAGGGCACATACAAGAAGCAACCAATGAATGCATGAATAAGTGGAACAGCAAATCCATGTTTCTCTCTCTCAAAAAAAAAAAAAAAATCAATAAAATTTTTTCAAATGGAGCTTCATTGCAAGCAACAGTGTCCAAGAAATCAAAGTTGTCCTTGTAAGTATGTGTGTGTATACATATTATATATTTTTAATGCCTATTAGAATGAATAGTTTAAATACTAAAAAAAAAAGATGTTATGTGGTAGAATTGAGATGGGGATTGGGAATGTGGTGCGACACCTTTTCATGATGGGAGGAGAACACAGCACGGTGAATTTAGGTGTTGTGATAATCCGTATAAAGTATCTGCTTAGAGAGTGCTAACATTCTCTAAGTAAGTGTTAATTTCTTAGACTTTCTTCCACTATCCTATCCTAACTTCCTGTGCCCTTACTTCAGTATGAATGCAGAATCCTTTTGCGGTTCCCGTGAGTGACTAGCCCACTTGCATTCACACATTTGCATGCACTCTGGGATAGGTTGCAGGAACCTACGCTAAAGCCTTCTCTATCAGGAGGGATAGCCCTGTGTAGCAGTGGCTGGTGCGACCCTATTCCCAGCTAGCGTCCTCTCTTGCCTGTTGGGTCAGAGTTCTCTCCCAGCACTGCCCATCTATTGAGGGACCTCCTCAGACATTTCCCATTTCCTGGTGCCCAGGAGTTGTTGACTTTGGCCAGCTGATAGGCCTGCGGCCCAGTGGAGAAGGATTTGGAGACAGACCCTCCGGAGCTCTGTGCACTGGGAGGCAGCTCCAGGCCGCCTGGCAGTTCTTTTGTGTATTTTACTGGCCCGCGATAAGCACTTCCTGTTCCCCATTGATTATACACAGATCCTGCTTCCTTTCTCCTCAATACCTGGGATGCTTTCCAGCTCCTCCTCCCACGGGGAAAATCCATACACTTCAGAATTCCCAGGCCCACTTTTGGTCAATGGGCTTGCTGCAAATCATAACTGGTTTTGCTGTCCAGCCACATTCCTTGTGGCTCCTTGCGTCTGTCCAGGAACACAGTCCTGGTGTGCCAACCAGAGGAGAAGCGCTCCAGGCCTGCTCGAGTACTCTGCTCACCAGCTGCAGGGAATATCTACTGACCTTCCAGCTTGAATTGGAGAGAGCAAATAAACTGTGCCACACAGGTCAAGTTTAGCCGACTGTCAGTGGCTGCCTGGTATACTGGGTGGAGGATCCTGAAGTCTTCCCAGCATGCTTGGGGAAGAGTGGCCATCAGGGGTTCGGGGGGTAGGGGTGGGGGTGGCAGTACTTACACCCCATATTTGCTATCCGAAGATTCCAAGATAAGATTGCAGCTTCTAGAAGACAAAAAGCAGGCCTCCCCGTACCCTTTGAATCGTACCATAAAAATAAAGCCCTGCATTCTGTTGCCAGCCGCACCGTCAGCCAGTTCGTGACCTTGCGTAAATCCAGGAGCTCCCAGTAGCTCCGTTTCCCCCAAAGTGGGGATGATAATACCTGCTTTTCCTATATCTCGGGGTCAGTGACATCAAATGAGACAATCAGCATACATTGCTTTAAAAAGTGATTTTTAAAAAAAGTGAGATGACTGTAGAAGTGTATCCTGCCTGTATTACCCCACTCCGGTGCTACCCCCTTTATGAAATCTTCGGTTTTCCCATGAGAATCCTACTCACTGTAATCCCTCCCTTCTCTGACCTGTCATTTGCTGGCTTATTCTAGTTATTTATGCACTTGAAAATCCTCTCCTGTGGATGCCATGCACACAGACAGCCACCTTACATAGGAGGTGCCCACTGCACATGCGTGGAGTGCTCTGTGCTGCGTGCTCGCTGCATCTTGATCAGGTCTGTGTACAAGCAGGCAGTTCTGTAAGAATCAGAAGCCACCTCATAAATAGCTCTAAGAAGCTAGTTTTATGTTGCAGAAAGCTATTTCTAGGAAAAGTGAAGGAGGGGCCGACCACACGGGGAGGGAGATGGGAGCCGTGGTGAGGGTGCGGAAGAGGATTTGGGACCCCTTACTTTCCATCTGCCACCCTGTTCTCTGACGTGGACAGCAGACACTGCCATTCCAAGACTGAGTGACCTGCAGGCCACCACCTACCCCCTTCAAACTCCCAAGAGCTTCCTGGATAGAAAGTCTGGGGTCAAGGGCCCAGATGCAGACAAAAGGCTGCTGCAGGGGCCCAGACACGAAACAAGGAGGGGGTGACCCCCTCGGCCCTAGAAAGATGCTGAGGACCCACAGAATTTGGAGGCCACCAGAAGGTGAGGGTGGCAGCTCAAAGACATTGAGGTCGATTTTGAGGCTTCAATGGGTAGCCTCAAAATCAACTTTACTAATTGTAAATCAACAAAACCAACGTTACTAGTTGGGTAAAGTGAAGGCACAATTTAGGGGAATGAAAATAACTAATCTGAGGGTTACTTTTAATCGCTTTGCCTACTGTTGCGATGGTCATCGTAAAAATTTCAAATGAATAAGAAGAGCACAAAGAAAAAAGTAAGAAAATTGCCTGCGATGCTAAAACCCAGGGAAAACGTTTCTGTGGCTGCCATTCCTAGTTCTGCAACTGGCTTTGCTCACCGAACAGTTTGCCCAAGACATTTATTCAGGTCCATAAACACCGATCAACCAGAGGGCCCACCCACGGAACCCGAAACCACAGACGAGGAGGAGGGGGCTTCCAGGCAGGAAATGTGTTCCCCCAGAGCTGCCAGACAAGATGAGGCCTAGGAGATGCCCGTAGGATTTGGCAGATAAAGGTCAGTTGCCTTTATTCTCTTTCCTCAGTCCTCAGTGGCCTCGCAGTAATGGAGGCAGAGGGGCTGGAATGGAAGCCAGTGGTGAGGGCTGGTGAGGAGGTGGAAGCAGCCCGTTAAAGAATGGGGCAGGGAAGGAGGGAGAACGAGAAAGTGCAGCTGCGCGCCAGCTGCCGGGTTCGCCCAGCCACACCCGGGGCTGCTGGGCCCTCCCCGTGCCCCCGCTCATACACGCCTATCGGTCTGCCCTTCTTCCGCCTGAGCAAAGGTCTTATGCAGTAGCGGCTGCACGACCCTATGGCAAGTGTGAGGAGCCACAGAGATCCCTCCCCTGTGTGTCTCAGCCCTGCCTGCCTCTACCCCTGCAGACTGTAAGCCCACTCACTCCCTCTTGGCCACACACATCTCTTTTCTAGCCTTCAAATTAGAACGTGTACATTTGACAATCCCCAGCCTCACTTACCATAAGAAATGGGAATTGAAACTACAATGAGCTACTGTTTTCCACCTGCCAATTTGGCAAAGATCAATGAGTTGAATAACGCTGGGTGGGCGTAGTTACGGGAAATAAGCTCTCCTGTGTTGTCGGTAGCCGTGTAGACTGTGAGGTATTTGGTAATACTTCTCAAAACCTAAATGTATCCTACACCTGGATTCATACATGAACAAAAGGATGAGTGTTCGAGGATATTCGTCGCAGTGAGAGACTGGGAAACACCTACCTGTATGTGAACGTGGACGTGTCCGAGAGCCGGGGCGCCTCCGTGCAGAGGAACCCTGTGCCGCTGTTTCTCACAGTGAGGAAGCCGTCTGTACACTGCTGTGGATCAGTGCTAATTCGTTGCTAGGTGGACAAGATGGGGGCGTGTGTGCAGGCCAGGGAACGGGGCGGAGGCCAGTGGGGGCCAGGGCAGATGGTCTCACCTGATGCGAGGGGCGTGCTGTCCGCGTGCCCCAGACATGGCCATGACAAGGCCCACATCGACAACGGGAGAGGAGGAAGCGCCAGGCAGCCGCAGAGAAGCTTCAGCCTCAGGCCATGTGTGTCAGCCTCCCAGACCATCTGAACAGAGCCGGCAGCCTCCGCCGCAGGGCCTGAGGCCCACCCTGGCTCCCGCTGCTCCCCAGGCAGCGGGCAGTGCCTCTTCCCAACGCTGCCATCTGCGGCTGCCCCTCGTTGCTTGAAATCATCCATGGTGGGAGTATTTACCCCATGGATACCAGCACGTGCTACAAAGCAGGGTTTGCGACTGTGTTTTTGCTTCAAGAGCCAGTTATTAAGCATTTACCGCTGAAAAGAACCTCACTCGTCAGAAAGCACCCAGAGATGAGTGAGTGGCCAAACTGCATGTTAATCAGCTCTTCTCTGTTCTGGGGTCAGGTGCAAGCCATAGGCTTGTTGAACAAAAATAACTTTTAGTGACTAAACACATATTTCTTAAGAGCTCACCACATGCCTAGCACTGTGCTTGGTTCTCTCCTGAGTGGCTGACGCGCTTGAGATAATTACCGTGCCAAGTGGTAGGTGCTGCTATTCTCACGCTGCAGGTGAGACACCAGCACTTCTGTCAGGTGAGGTAACTTCCTCAGGCAGACAGTTTGTGTGGGGCATCAGCTAGGGCTCCCGGCTCTGTGCTTGCTGAGCACCCCAGCCCGGTCTCTTCTCCCAGGAACCCGCTGCGGTGTAGACAGGTAGCCACCTTTGGTTTTCTTTTCTGCATAGGAGGCCATCTGGTCCCAGTCCCTGCCTCCAGGCTGATGACGTAAAATATCCCCATTTTAAAGGTGAGAGAGTCAAGCCCAGAACCTGGAACCCTGGTCTCTTGCCTCCTATGCTCTGTTCTCCCAACACTGGAGATTGGCCTGTGGGAGAAGCCAGTTTTTACAGACAAGCCTTTGGTTGAGTCTGGTGGGCAAAGGTGGCAGATTCTCGGAAGTAAGAGGGGTAGAGAATACTTGGACGCCATCCAGGAAAGAAAAGGAATTATTGGGAGAAAAAGGAGGAAACATGTGTTTGTGGGGAAATGGAAACCCAGCCAACCCGCTCTTCTTTCTGAGTTTACTGTTCAGTCATGAGATACTTCTGGAGTCCCTCTGCTGCCGGTGACTAAATGCCGTGACCGATGTTAGAGAGAGAAAAGTCACCTCCTTGGTTTAAAACACTGCAAAAAAAAAAGTGTGGTTCTAAATAACTTTTCCAAGGAAAATTATTTCTGTCATATTTAACTGAAAAGTAGCTTATTTTAGGGCACTATAGACTTATTTATAACAATTCTCCAACCAACAAAATCCCAAGAAGGATCCCACTTTCTACACCTGAAGGAAACAAAGAGTGTGATCGTTGTCTGGGATTTAGTGCCTTCCCCAAACTAAGCACGTGCAGAAACTACTCACCTTTAGGAAAAGAGATAGAGGATAGGAGCGTAAACCTTGTTTTTTTTAATTCATTTGCTCCTGGAACGTCATCTACGCCATCGTGTTTGGGAACTGGTTCTCTTACTACTTTCAGTTTCTCTTCTTCAGCGACTCCTGAAAGCTGAACTCTTGTTCCCACTTGGGAACACCCTTGTACCTCCTCACTGATGAGTTCATTGCTCATTATTGGTATATTTTCAAATTTAAAATAATGCATGTCCATTTTGACAGAAAATAGAAGATCTTAAACAGGCCTCCAGGAACTGGCAGAGAAGGGGGGCCACCGCCTCCAAGCTGCATTTACAAATTCTTGGCAATCCCAAGCCAATTTACGTGAGAACCAGTTGCTCAAGGGTGAAAGGAGTTCCATTGTACGCGCCCCACATCTCTAAAGGATTCGGGAAGAGGCCGGACATTCCACTGTTACAGATGGGGGAAACCGGGCTCACGGCACTGAGAACGTGCTGAAACTCAGGGCGGGACACACCGGGAATGTTGGTTTCCGCGTGAGGAACTGGTGGTGCGGGCATGACCCTCAAGGAGCTTACAGTCCAGAGGACAGACAGAACTTGTAAATGGATAACACCACCACATGCTGAGTGCCACGGGAACACCCAGCACAGCTGCGGTGCAGAGGGGAGAGCGACAAACTCCCCTGGAGAGCAGAGAAAGCTTGTCCAGGAAGGTGACGGAGATGCTGGGTTTTGGAGTTAAAGTTTCCCACCAGTAAAGCATGTAATAGGCTGGGGACCAGCTGAGCAATACGGCTCTATCCTGAAGAACTTCAGTGCAGCTAGTGTTGGGTGGGGGTGGGAGCTGGAGGGTTGAAGGGGAAGGGTAGGTGGGCCAAATGACTGGTAAGTACCCCTTTACCTAGCAACCAACCAAGGAAGCATTTGCAGCAGGGGAGAGATCTGATAGGCTGGTTTTTAGAAGTCTAAACTCTTAACAGTAGTCTTGGTGAGAAATGATTTCATCACCAATTGTGGCAAAACAGTAAGGAGAAGCAGATCATTTGTTCATTGTCGTTTATAATGATTCTCGATGTTAAAAATTACCGTAAAAAGAAGAGAAGAGCACCATGTCCTCATGGCTGTGTGGTGGGCAGCCGTCTGCCTGCGAGCTCAGGTTTCTAGCCTGTTTTCTCGGATGGCTGCGTGCACCATATGATTTCTGAGAGGCAGGCGTGGGAAAGCCTCTCTTTACTAAAGGGGTCCTGGTTCTGGGGTCCCAGAGTCTGTTTATCACTGGGGGACCTGAGAGACAGGAAAGACTGGACAGCTAGAGAAAAAGGCCCTTTCTTTCTGCACCAAGGCCTCTTCTTCCCACCAAGAAGCAGCAGAAGGGACTCTGTGGGGTGGGGTGTTCTCACCTGGGGAGCTTTTGGGGGTGGCTTGTTTCCTTGCTTCCCACTGCAGTGCGCCCCTTCTGGGAGCACTGCTGTTGACTCTGTAACACGAAGCTTTGCTTCCTCTCCTGCCTAGGCCTCGCTTAAAGGGTTCTATGAGACTGTGTGAATGGGGAGAATGTGGGCGTCTTCACCCACAGTCCTGTCCACACCAAAGCGAGCTGGGGGAGGGGCTGACCCTACCTCCTGGGAGGCGGAGGGTTAATCCCCGTAGCTCATTGGCAGTTCGGCCTCTGTACGGGGCATGCTGGGATTTCCTCCCAGCTGTTTTACATCATGAAGATTTGTGTGTTGGGGAAATTCCAGGGCACAGCTGCAATTAATCTGCTGTATAGTCTTCAAGCTAAGCAGGGAATTCTGTAGGACCGAGTCTCCGCCTCCCTGCAGGAAAGGGGGCTCTGGCTCCCGGCGGGAGCTCCCTTCACAGGGACCCTTCTCCAGGCCGAGTCCGGCAGAAGCAGCCCACCTGGCCAAGCAGCCACCCCAAGGAGGGCCTGGGCAGGGGACCAAGATGCAGAAAGGGGCCCAGAACATTAAGAGAGGAGCAGCACCCCTTATAAATTGTAAAGCCAAAATAACTTCCAAAGCCACACTTGACAAAGATGTCACAAGAAAGAAAACTTTTGTTCTTTCTTTCTTAGGAATGTTGAAGTAGAAATCTTAAAACACTCGTGGTTAGCATTCCACAGAATACTGCAGGAACAAACAAGCCACTTTGACCAAATAGGTTTTAGCTGGGGAACACAGAGTGCTTCAGTGCTGGGAACCCCGTCACTGGGCGTACACACATCTCCTGGATGCTGAGAGAACTCAGAAAGGGTTCCAGTGAGAAGGATTATGCGAGGAGCAGAAGCATCCTTAACAGGTCTAAGCCCAGCCTCCCTCTACCTCACCGTGAACCACGGCAGCAGAATCTCCCCAAGTGTGTTCCATGGAACCCTGCTCCCAAAAAGAGTTCCCGGGCTGCAAGATTGGGGGAGTGTGTCCCTGTCCTGTCTCAAAGTCACAGCACGCAGTAGCATATTAAGCAGCGTGTGTAAATCAAGGGTGGTGTACTTGCCATTGGGTGGTTCTGGGTGTTTTTCAGTTTTTGAGTATCAGGGAGATTCCTTATCCCCTTGACAACATCTCATAAGCGGTGGCCATTGCTGCGGCTTGGCCATCAGCTGCACCGCTGCCTCACGGGTCCTGTGTTTCACAGTCCACGGAGCGTCCGCAGGAGGGCGGTGGCCGGACCATCCTCCTGCGTGCTGCAGCCTGGCCACGACACCCTGGTCAGGGCCCATTGCATGTGGCCAGCTGATGGAGCCCAGACTGGCCTCGGAGAAACCAGTTTTAATTTGCCCACATGCCGTTATGGTGAAAACGTCCTCGTCTCAGCTGCGTGTCTCTTCATCCCAAGGACGTGCTCCCACCAATGACTGGTTCCTCTGGGGTATCCTGGGCCTGGCTTACGTGAGAATTGCAACCAAGAAGTTTATTTCCACTGAACGTTGGGCTGTGCCTGACCTAGGGATTCAGAACTACCCAGCCACCTCCAGATTTCTCGGGGGGGAGAACAGGGGTGTTACTGGCTCCTTCTGCCCCAGTTCATGGTTCTGGGAAGGTCACTGTCCCTTTAGAGTGCTCCCTTCCCTCAGAACTGCAATCCAGAGGCATTTCATGGCTAAGCTGCAGGGGGCGCCAGTGTTTTTTATAGGTCTGTCTCTCCCCCAACACCACCCCATCACCACCACCTTCATTACTTACTTCAAAATCTTAAAAAGGCAGAAAAGTACAATAGAGGAAGTGACAGCCCTCCATTTCTCTCCTTCCCAGAATGTATCCCTCTCTGCACACACACACACACACACACACACACACACACACACTCCCCGCCCCCAGGATGGGCTGGAGCAGGAGGGGTCCTAGGCACAGTATCCCCAGGACCACCTCTCTTCACCCGTCTGACAGATCTGCAAGGGGACCAGACTTCCGTGGTGGACAGAGGTGAAAATTCCCACCCACCTCCAAGCTTCCAGGTCTCAGTTAAAGTCAGTGAGTGAACACACAATGCAGTATACACATGATGTGTTATAGACTTGTGCGCTTGAAACCTATATAATTTTATTAACCAATGTCACCCCAATAAATTCAATAAAATTTTAAAAAATAAAATAAAGCCAGTGAGTGAGAGTGGACCCTGAGGCCAGTGTGGCCTCCTCCCCCTACCAGAATCCCACACTTCTGGGCAGGTAGGTGAAACACCAAGCACGTGATTGATAACCCAAAACAGTAGCTGTTACTAAAAACCTTACTATGAGTGGTGTGTGTTTTATTATACGTTCGTACCTTGATGGCCCAGTGCCACAGCAGACAGACCATCATACCACACAAAGCGTATTGGGTACCAGCTCCTCAACCTGAAGAGCAGCGGTTCTCATCAGGGGGCAGTCTTGCTCCTCCAGGAGACATTTCGCAAAGTCTGGAGGCATTTTTGGTTATCACAAGTGGACAGGAGAGTGGGGGGTGTTGGCATTTAGTAAACAGAGGGCGGGGGTGCTGCTAAACATCCTACAATGCACAGGACAGCCCCCCACAACGAAGAATTGTTCAGCCCAAAATGTCAGTAGTGCCAAGGTTGAGAAAGCCTGTGTTAGAACCCTATCAGGTCCATGAGGTCATCTGGTAAGACCCAACACCCCAGCATTGTCCCGAACTAGGGTGCGGCAGACTCCTTCGGGCCGCCCCACATGATGTAAGAACAGCCTTTGCAAGCCAATAAGAATGACGTGTGCTCAGCATGTATCTTTATGATTCTAAATAGTGAATCAGATGCCAATAGAGCTGATGGATTTTAGGAGCCTTATGGTTTTTGAGGGGAGTGTGGGGGGTTGGGGACACTTTTCTTTAGTACCTGATATTTGTGATTATAGTTCAACTTCAAAAAACAAATATTCTGGTAGTTGCTCCTAGGGAAATAAGTGTGATATTTAGCACTCAAGGGTAAGCTCTGGCCACCTCACTTGTCCCTGCAGGAGATCATTGATGTGTACGTCTTCATTCAGCTCCTGGGTGGTCAGCCCTGATCAAGGCAGAAAAGGAGAAAGAAAAGTCCATGAGAGTAGAGAAGAGGCTGGGGCGGGGTGGGGTGTTGAAGAAGCTGGTGTCGTGAACAGCTTTGGGACCCATGTTGTGGTGAAAAGCGTGGGATTCCAGGCGGAGAGACCTCTGCCCCAGCTCTCGTCATGAAGTTGGGCCAAGCTGCTTACCATGCATTTACCTCCCTCCGCTTGCTTGCAAACTTGGGGCCATCGCCAAACTTGTCACAGCAGGGTGACTGTGGAGACTAACCCTGGGTATATGTGTCAGAATGCTTTGAAAACTGCCAGTGTAGCAAAAATGTTGTTATTCACTGAGGAAATCCATTTTAGCTAATGATAGCAATATTTGTTGGGCTTTTTAAACTTGTCATAAACATTTAAATAAATCCCAGCTCAGCTCTGGTAGAGAGGGAGATGGGGGAGGTAGAAGAAGATCGGACCACCAGAGGATGGGGACAGGTGTGTCCCGGTGTGAGGCACGGGGCTGCAGGGAACTGGAGAACCCAGCCTGGAAAGACCGTCCCTGCTCACCGGGCCCCCACACCCTCGCGCATTCTCACCGCCCAGGCCTCCTGCAGCTGGCCTGCTTGGCCAGTCATGTCCACCGTCTGCCACTCCCCTGGCCCCTGGTAGATATGTCCTTGGATTGTTATTCTTGCCCATGGACACTTTTCTGAAAGCCCAGCCCCTGCCCTCTCAGTCAATGTTTTGGTTGATGGAAAACCAAAGAGCCTTCTGGGGCTTGGCCCGCCCCACTCCCTCGATCCGATCTGGTGTGCACAGTCAAGGCCAAACCGTGACTCTTTTCCTGGAATTGTATGGCCAGAGCAAGGGATGATTCAAAGACTTCTTTTTGTCTCTATACGAAACTTTTCCTGGAGCCACCATTTCCTTTTAGAGATTTCATTTTCCAAGTAGTCTCAAGAATTCGGCGGAATCTTCGTGGCTGGTCTGCTGCTCAGAGGCGCCGGGTCAGTGTCGACACTAAGACAACACGTGTGCTTTCGCTGCTGGCAGAGACCAATGGTTTGCTTGTGGAAATTACAGCTGCCATTTATCAAAGGTCTCTCGTATGCGAAGCACCGTGCTCAATACTTGACATTGTCCCTAATCCTTCTAATAACCAGTAAAGTTAATGACGATGGCCTTGCTTCACAGATTTAGGAACCTGAGGCTCAGGGTTATGACGCTTGCCTGGGTTCACACCACTCGCCCTGGCAGAGTGAGAACCTAAACCTGTGGACGCTCAGCTCCAGAGCCCCGCGTGCAGGCCAGCTCTCCCAGGGCCTCCCTGCTCTCTCCGCGGACTCTTGCCAAAGACTGTGCCACGCCAGGGTTAAGGAGAAGCCTTTGTTTGTTTAGAGAATGTGTGTGTGCACGCGCGCGGTTTCACTATTTGGTTTGGATTTTCTGCAGGAATGCATGGTAGAAGGCAGGGTGTGTGCTGGATTATCTTTTCAAGGTTGAGAAACACTATAATGAAGTAAGTTCTGCACCTTGAGTATGAATAGATATTACCCATGACCGTGCAAGTGCCAGGCAGATGGTTTTTATTCATTCACTCACCAGATCCTCTGGAAAGGCGATTTCTTAGGAAGCATTGTGTGTGATGCTGTAGGACATGGAAATGATCAGTGTGGGATCACCGTCTGAGAGCCGTTGCTCCCTTGGTGAGCCCTGCTTGGCCCAGGACTACAGCAGGGAGGACGTGACCTTCACCGACAGGCTCTTTGAACACTTTGGTCATTGTAGGGTTGTGCGTGTCCCCCCAGAATGACAGGGAGCTGTTGGTGGTAGTGGTGGCTGCACGTGTATGTTCTGCCTCGTGGGGGCCATTTGGGCGGCACAGGGCGTGTGCCGTTACAGTGAATCACGTCTCTGACTCCCCAGCAGCCCCGCCACAGGGTTCCTCCTCTGCTCACCAGCTGCTTCGTGTTTTCTGTCTCCCATACAGTACCTGCAGATGAAATGGCCCCTCCTAGATGTCCCCTCCAGTGCTACAGTCAAAGACGCCAGGTCACCGTCCCCAGCACACTTGGTAAGTCTGTCTCTCAAAGTGCTGAAGGAACAAACATTCTCCCTCACCTTGTCTGTCACTGTCTCCCCTCTGCCCTCCCGGATCTGCTGGGTCTGGTGGTGTTGCCTCCGGTGTGTGAGCACCCCAGCTGTCAGGGCTGTAGCAGCAGCGAGGCTGTGCACTTCCCTGCCCCTTCCACCTCGCAGCACCCCGCCTGGGGTGCTGTGTGATTGGAAAGGCGGTCTGGCCCTGGCTGGTAGCCCTGCCCCTTCGCCACTGCCGCCAGAGCCCTTCTGCTGGGCAGTGGTGTCTGCCCTTCCCCTGTCAGAGCTCATTCAGCCTCTGCTTCTCCCTTGGAGCTGCAAGCAACAGTTGAAGCAGCTCTTCTCTACAGGATGTTCTAGGAAAGAATGAAGTAAGACACGTGCACACAAAAACCCATGGGGTAGCCAAGGTTCTTCGAAGCCCTGTGGCTACACAGGCTGCAGAGCAGTCTGGATGGTCCTGGGAGGCAGGCGCGAAGGAGCCCCAGCAGGTCCCCTGACACTTCAGCTCTTGCACCAGACTGAAATGGAAAGCGAGTAAGAGATTATCCTAGAATCTTTCATTCCTTTCCAGGACTTTTAAGGGCAACCCTTGCCTTAAGACTATGCACCCCACAAGCTAACTGGTGTTACCCTCTGTACTGTGAGTCTCGGGAGTCACAGCAGGTGCGGCTAGAAGGAAGCCCAGTTGGCATCACCTAGTCACTTAGAGATAAGGAGACCTGGGAATGCATGGTGTTTTTTAAAACTTTATTATGGAAAATTTCACCTCTTCCCTTACCCACACTTTCCCTCCTGACACACTAGGTTGTTTTAAAGCAAATCCCAGATATATTATTTCTTGCATTTAGGACACTTTAAGATAATCCTGATAGTACTTTTCCATTATAAGCTCTGTGTCTAGTTAAGGAGAAAGAAGCTATACATAGAGATAGATGATGCTGCTGTGGGTCTCTCATCTCCAGTGATCACGAGGCGCTCATGGGCGCAAAGCCCTTGGTATTTTACAAAGCATCGTCATGTGTAGTTCTCAGGTGGCTGTCCCAGCCCTCCACTGGGGAGACAGCTGGGGACCGCTCTTCCACACACTCTCTAGGAAAGGCCAGTGGCTGCGTAAGCAACACTGAGTGGCAGGACCAGCCGTCCAGTGCGGGCTGCCAATGAGAGGTTCTGTGACTGGTCATCAGACTTGAGCAGCCGTTGAGCAGGCATCCCAGGAGCTGAACAAACGCCCCAGAAACAGGCCAGGGTGGTGAATGCCCCTCTAGATGCACATTTCGGATGGCTGAGCACAAAGTACAGGTGCCCTCTAGTGGTGAGAGTCTGTCACAGTGGAGGACATGGCATCCCCCACATCCACCCTGCCACAGACCTGGCTGTTCCCTCCCAGCCCAGTAACTGTTCTAAGTCTTTGCTGCCCCCACCCATCCTGTAGCATCCTCCAGCCCACTCCAGAACTTGAGAAGGCAGGGCCCTCTCCTCTCTTCCCTCCACATACCGTGTCTCTGCATATTGTCTAAAGTCTCCATCTACTTTTAGAGAAGTGAACTCCCTTTAAAACTAGCACATGCACTCTTTGAGTTTGCCACCCTTCCTGTTACACAGCACAACCCATGTGTGAAAGATAAAATCAGGAGCCTGTGTCCGGCTCTCTTCTACCTGTGAGCATTATCTTTGCCTGCCCCGTTCCCATGTTTTCTGCCCAACTTTTTGCGCAAGAATTAGACCCATCATTTCTTGAGCCAACCCATTGCAGCCTGGCTCAGCTTTCACTTGCCATCTAAGACCCAAGTCCAGTCGTTTTCCCTGACACCTGACAGTGTTTACGGTCCTCTGCTTTCTGTAATTCCAGTGTCAGTTCTTTGCCCTCTCTAAGCTTCCATATCCTTTCTAGACTCTTTTACTTTCTTTTTTAAAAGATTTTATTTATTTATTTTTACAGAGAAGGGAAGGGAGGGAGAAAGAGAGGGAGAGAAACATCAATGTGTGGTTGCCTCTCGTGCGCCCCCTACTGGGGGCCTGGCCCGCACCCCCGGCGTGTGCCCTGACTGGGAATTGAACGGGCGAATGTGTGCTCCACAGATCTGAATTCAGCGTCGTGGGGCTTCTTACTTTGTCTGAGTAGAGCATGAACAGTTGATAAATTCCCTTGTAGATAATAAAATGGGTAAGTTTCTAGTAAACTGCATGTTATCATATCCTGTAGTCTCATATGGGAAACCAGAAACAGGCCTCAAAAGCTTAAGGAACATTTATGGGAGAATACCTTCTCATTGACTTGAAACTCTACAGGTTGGAAAAAGAGCACCGTTTTAAATTTTCGAGTCCAAGCATCTCATTCCAATGCCTGGAATGCATGGGAAGCGCGGTGTACATGCTGCAGCTGTGTGATACAGAGCGTTCGAACTCCAGCTCCGCCTTTATTTGTGCAGCTTTGGGCTGATGACCTCATCTCTCTTTACCTTGGTTTTCTCACCCATAAATGGGAATTAGAAAAGGACTTGACCTCTTAGACTTGTGCGAAAATGAGCCAGTGCATTGTAATGAGTTTACAATTGTGCCTAGCACAAAGTAAGCCGTGAGCAACCGTTAGCTTGCTATCGCTACTACCACCGCCGCTGCCACCTCTACCATGGCTATTATTAAAAGGGGGAAAGACAATTAAAATACCGTTTAATTAGCGGACTAAGAGGTGATGAGGTCCTGAATTAAGTGCCAGATCAAATGGATGGATTGCAAAGGTAATAGAGATAATGAGCCTATGGAATTTAGCATTTGCTCTTCCCAAGTTATGATTTAGTCCGGGGTGGGGCTGGCATCTTAGTGTTTTAAGCTCCCTGGGAGGTTCTGAGGGGCAGGCAGCCTTGAGAAGCACTGCCCTGCCTGCAAACCGAAGGCAAGAGGGGAAGGAGTTCCAGAGACAAGCCCAGTTTACCAGGCCGGATTCTCCAGGCCGGAGGCAGAAGCAGGACTTGAGGTCACTGAAGTAGTCATGGAAGTTTGGACACTGGGTTTTTTATTAGAAAAATGAAAAGACTTGACTATTAAATTCATTTTGGAGTCATGAGCCAATTACTCTCTGACGAGGTTTGCTCTGGGAGAAGGGCAAACGAGGCAAACAGCCTGCAGACTGGCAGAGAGTCAGGGAGTCGGGTCGCAGCTACCTCTCACCGAGACGTGTTTAAACAAGTCGTCACCGGGCCAGTGTGGGGATGGAGTTAAGTGTCTAAATTACCCCTTGGATTTTATGCCTTCAAAACAAGCTCTAAAAGCTAAGCAACAACGATCTTCTATAGGTAACCGACCCCTCACCCTGGCCGCGTGTGCCTGGTCCGTCTTTCCCTCCACTGCCTCCCGGGAGCTCTCTGCCCAGCCTCGAGAAACAAATAGACACACTTCCAGAATGTGGCCGACTCAGAGAAGCAATTGCATGTTTTCTTCACATTTATTTTACCCAGCACCTGTCACAATGCCTGGTGCACAGGAGGCGCTCCGGGAACATTTGTTGAGTGACTAGAAGAATAAATGGTCTGGGGAAGAATTGACACACCCCTCGTAAAACCCCTCTCTACCCCTGGGTCCAATCCCTCTTCTCATTCAGGACTTTTTTTAAATTAAATCTTTTTTTAATCATGAAGGTAGTCCACGCGCTGTGTGGAGCCCTTGGGGAAATGCCAAAGTGCACAGAAAAAGACCCATCATCCCACAACTCACAAACATCTTGTTACCTAGCATGTACGTCCTGTGTGTGCACGTGCACTTGTAACTTGTCTTCTAGATGACGACCGAGTGTTCCCTTCAGTAAAAGCAAGCACCTTGTTTCGGCGAACGCCGGGCCACGCTCAGAAGCGTGTTGCGAAGCTTCGTGTCCCGTGAGTGGTTGTCAAGCCAGTGTCTAGAAACCCTCCTTCTCACAAGTGGCTGGCGCGCTGCTCCACCGCCAAGCTGAGCAGCCCGTTCTCCAGTGGGAACACTGACTGTAGTTCCCCTTTAAACTGGTCGTTTCTCCGTCTTATCAGTGTCCCTGTGTAGACCCAAAATAATTCTAAAACTCACCACATAGCACATTACTGCTCTGTTCTACCTCCGATACTGATTTCAATTCTTACTACATGTACAGTATTAACTTTTTATTTGGAAATAATTTCAAACATCTGGGAAAATTACAAAAGCAATACAAGGAACTCCCATACACACTTTATCCAGATTCAAAAGTTGCACCCAACGCTCGCTCGTGCTGTCTGTGCACACATGCTGGTTTTGGTTTGGTTTGGTTTGGTTTTTTAAATAATTCGAGTAAGTTGGAGACATGCCCCTTTAACCCTAAATACTTTAGATGTATTTCCTTGAACAAAGACATTCCCTTACGGTGAGCACAGTACAGTTACCAAAATCAGAAAGTAAGGTTTCATATTATTAGCTAGCTCACAATATAGATTCCAGTTTTGGTAAATGGTCCGGTAATTATTTGTTACAGCCATGGCTCTGTGTGTGTTTGTGTGTGTGTGTTTCTGGAGTCAATCCAGAGTCACACATTGCATTTAGTTGCTCTGCCTCTTCAGTCTCCTGTACCTGGCAGAGTTCCTTCACCTTTGTTTTCCTGACCTGACCCTGGCATTTTTGAGGATGTCCCTCGATTTGGGTCTATCTGATTGTTTCCTCGGTGTGTTTGGCAAGAACACGCTGCACTGATGTTGTGCTGAGTGCATCACACCGGGAGGCGGGCGGCCTGCAGTGTCCGTTTGTCCTGTGCCGGTGACATGCACTGTGATCACTGGGTTTTGGGGGTCCCGGGGGTGTCTGCCGTGCTTTCCCACTGCAGTGCTCTGCAGGAGAGGCTTCAAGGCCCGGGAATGTCCCATTTCTCATCAAACGCACACCCACGAGTGTTGGGCGGCGTCGATGGTTACCTACCTCCATCATTCCTTTCGTTAGCTTCTGCTCCTGAGATTTAGCTTTGGGGAATCCTTACTCATGTCTCCCAGCTTACTGACCTTCGTACAGAGCCAAATGGACATTTTGGCAAGTCAAATCTGTGCACCGATAACACTGAAAAAGACGATAGAGGAGAGAAACGGGAAAAAAAATCTGCAAACAGCGTTCCTAAGGAGAGACCAAAGCAGATGAAAGAAGGCAGCAACAGGTGAAAGTTAAACTGGACTTCAGGAACAAAAACTTGAATTTATAGATTAAAGAGCTTACCCGAATTCTACAAAGCAAGTGAAAATTGACATTTACCTAGCAACAATTTGAATTGCAAGGATTTAATTATTTTTTTTCCCCACAAGCATCTATGCATGGGGGAAAAAGTGGCCAGGGCCAAAGGAACAAAAGTAAAGGTAACGTCGGGTTCTCTCTTGCCACATTAATGTCAGCAAACAGTGAGAAGGAGAGAGCTTTGTTGGCGAAGATTTATCCCAGAGTTCTCTGCCGGGTCCCATTTGCAAAGACCTCAGAAATGTGCTGCTGCTCGGAAGGACCGGAACGCACTCCAGTGCCCCAAGCAGTTTATCTCCACTGTTGCCCGACAAGGACGCCCTTGACCGATCTTTCTAGCTTTCGTAGCCTGTAGCACGCTGCTTGTCATATATTAGGAACTCAGAAAATATTTGTTAACATATTAATATAGACTCTCATCTCATCTTTCTCTCCAGTCCACTGGCCTCCTTGTGGTTCCTCAGTGCACTGAGCATACGCCCACCTCAAGCACACTCTGCTCGTGTTCCTTCTCCAAAATGCTCTTCCCCCACCTGCCTGCACATCTAGCTCCCCACTTCCTTCAGGGGTTGGTTCGAACGTTCTCACCGAGGCCTTCCCTGGCCAACCTATGTAACTTCTTACCCAGTCCCCTTCATTTCTTATCTGCCATCCCTGGCTTCGTTTTCCCCCTTAAGCATTTATCACTATTTAATATATTATTGATTTAGCTAGTTTGTGGCCTGCCTCTTCTGTTAGAATGTAAGTACTGTGAGAACAGGTATTTTTGTCTGAATAGACAAGACTCTGCAGTGCATTCACGAGACCTGGAACGCTGCCTGGCCCGTAGTCAATACAACACAAATACTTGCTGTTCTTGTTGTTGTCATCTGTATTCTCTTTATTTTTTTTACACAAAGACTCACTGAGGCATTACTGACGCAGAACACTGCATTAGTTCCAGGGGTGCGGCTCAGGACTGGGTGTCTGTACACACTGCAGAACGATCATCACAGTCAGTCTGGTTTACGTCCGTCACCATACATATGTTAAACAAAAACTTTCACGGCCGAACGTTTTTATGAAAGAAAGGATTTTATTGAGCCACATGCTAGCCAGACAAGGACCAGGTCCTGGGACATGCAGTCTGAGCCCCGGGCAGCGGGCCTAATGAGAAGACATGTCTGCTGTTCTGCTGCTGGCAGGCTCTTTTATACAGTACGTTTGGGGAAGAAAGATGGAAGTTGTTTTGCTATAGATAAAGGGGTGGGAGAAGGTGAAGCCGGGCTGGTTGGGGTAGGCGCACAACCAGCCCTTTATTGGTTTGGGCCCACAACCGTGAACTGATTAACCTCTCTTGTCTCTTCCTTTTACCCTTCAGACTGATGTAATTTAATGTAAGGCACCTCGGAATTTTTTTCTTGTCACATACTTAACAGAATTTTTTTTTCTTGTAATGAAAACTTTGAAGAACTATTCTCTTAGCTCTTAGCAACTTTTAAATATGCAAATAAGATGTATATTCTGGAGGGCCAGTTCAGCAGTTCAGCCGTGCCTTCAGAGACGCAGGTTCTGCCCACGTCTGCTCTGTCAGCCTCTGGCCTTCTGCTGCGCAACTTGGTACCTGCAGCATAAACAGGTGGCCAGAAAAGAGCGAGGAGCCCAGAAACTGTGGCATATGAGGAAAATGAAAAGAAGGCCTCAGAGAACCAGGTAGCTGTCTTCCAGTACTTGATGGGTTCTCGCTGGGTAGAAGGAACAGGTACTGAAGTGATGTGCCAGCGTGTGGGGATAGGAAGAAGACAGCTGAGGAGTTTAAGTGGGAATTGTCTAGGAGCTGGAATGGGGCACATGCAAAAGGAAGTTGTACTCAGAGTGGTGGGTCTGATTACCTCTAAAGGGAGCACAGGCATGGGAATCCTATTGAGGTTGGGGGTGGGGACACTGTGCTTTATATGTTTTCATGTAAATCATCAGGAAGAACGTACACTTTACCATTTGCAACATGAGGGGTCAGTTACCCCGGGCCTTCACTTACATGTTGGTTTGCAGCACGCTGCGGCATAGGGCAGGCCGCCTGACCCTGCTCCGTGCATTTACAGACGACTCAGTTTCACCCTGACTGGGTAGTTACGTTGGTTGGAGTGTCACCCCAATACACCGGGGTTGTGGGTTTGACCCCCTGTCAGGGCACATACCAGTATCAACCAGTGAATGTATCAATAAGTGGAATAACAAATTGATATATATCTCTCTCCCCTCCCTACCCCTCTCTCTCTTTCAAAACAAAAAAAAAAATCAATCAATAAATTTTAAAAATACTAATACCAGCACAAACCAACAAGAACATGGCAAAACCGACATCTTTTATTGATTGGGTTGCATGGTCAAGAACATCGAGAGGCGCCTGGCCTAGCTGACGATGTGTCCCAGGTATGAGAACTGGAGAAACACTGAACGTGGCCGCTGGAGCCCGAAAGCCCTTGGAACTGCTGGTTCTTTTTACAAATGAGCGCTCTCAGCACACCGTGGGAAACGGGTCCCCTCCCGGCCCCTGGCCCCTGACCCCTTCAGATCCCGTTCTCCCCCGTGTGTTTCAGTGCTGTGAGTGGGCTGGCGTTTTAGGAACAATTCCAGTTTCCTTCCCAGCCCTGTGTTTAAGCATGGACTCTTGAAAACACTTCTGGTCGCCAAAAAAGAAGGTTGCCTCTCTAAGTAATTAGACGAGTGAATGAAGGTAGAACAGATTTCTTAAATAAATAAAATCAGGTCTAGTTAGTGAACCAGTGGAACTCCGAGTGTGTCCCCTGTCCTGATCTCTGCAATCAGGATCGGGAAGAAAAGCGAATAGTGAGTGGGCACTAGGAGCCAGGAGGCTGTGTGAGGGCCTCACGCAAGCTGCTGACACGTAGCTCCTCGGCCTTTGGTGGAGCTGAGTGCTGTTGGTTGTATTTGGAGCCTGAAAGTCCCAGCCCTTGACCAGGTAGCTCAGTGAGTTAGAGTATCATCCAGATATACCAGGTTGCAGGTTCGATCCCCTATCAGGGCACATACAAGAATCAAGCCATGGATGCATAAGTGAATGGAATGACAAATCTGTGTTTCTCTCCCCCCACCTTCCTCTCTCTCTCTCTAAAATCAATAAATTCAAAAAAATTTAAAGGGAGTTCCAAACAGTGGGAGAAAGGATATGTTGCTTCCTTGGGGGTGGGAGTTTAAGAAACTTTGGCTTGGACCAAATCTATAAACAGACTAAAGTAGACATGAAGCACTTGGACTAGGGAAGAGATAGGTGTGCTCAACTAGACTAATGGATTTAGGTCCAAGAGGGCTCTGAGATGCTCTTCTTTGGAGAAAGCTGTCTTCAGCTGCCTTGCTGAGCGAACACCCATGTCTTTGCTTGTGCGTGTTGTTTTTCTGGGTTATCCACTGTGAGGTGGAGGGTGGTTCCCAGCTTTCCTACTCTGGGCTTGAGATGAGGCTGTGGACCTCCTTGTCCTGAAGGCAGCTGAAGAGAAAAAGAGCCAGAACTTTTGTTGGGAAGGTAGCCTCCAAGGAGAGCGTTTCCTGAATCAACTCCAAAGAGCCCATATCCCTAACCAGCCACATCTTCCAACCCTGACCAAGGAATAGCTTACCTTCCTTACTTTCTGTGGCTGTCCATTTTCTGGACAATGGTGCCACCTACTGGAAACCTGTAATAACATCATTTAAGTGAGGATATCTACATTTTCAAATATAACTCACGTTTTCCTGCTTGGTACTTAATTCTGCCACTCATTCAGTGCTGCTTGCCACCTCCTGATGAGGCCAAAATCAGCAGCACATAGGCAGTCAGGATTTCATAATACTGTTAAGTATTTTTAAATGTATATACATAAATATATATATAAAGTTACATTGTACACTTTCAATATATTAGTTTTATTTGTCAGTTATACCTCAGTAAAGCTGAAAAGTTTTAATTAAAAATATGGCTATAAGTGATGTAAATCACATAAAAGTGCTAGTAGTGCTGGGTAAGGCTGGGTGATTGCGGTTTCTAATGCTTTTAACATAGTTTCTATTTATTTCTTAGAAAACTTGTGTTTCTCATAAGTATACTTTTTAACTAGACAATAGTTAAAAGTTGAAAAATACAGAAAGGGAGACAAAACGAAATCACCCATAGTTCCACCACTCAAACATAACTGCTGTTTTTATTTTGTATTTTGGTGTTTTTCTGTTTAGTCTTTTTTATCATGAAGGTTTTTTGTTGTTTATTTGTTTGTTTGTTTAATGGTAGTCATTCTATAATTCTGAGCCACCTGTGGGGCACCACAGGAAGTTTGTTCAAGTCAGGTACCTGCAGGGCCCAGCCAGGTGCCAGCGCCACCTAGTGGCTGTGGTTCAGAAGGCCTGAATTCTCAGCTTCACACCTGCGGTTCTGAGAGCTGGAGCCCTGGGCTCCGGGCCTGGCTCCAGGTCTCTGCCTAACGTCCTGAAAATGCATTACGACTGCCGCCAGCACAGAGATGCCTAGATGTGCAGACTGGAGTTTGCATTATGAGCACCAAAAGGGCACCATGTGAAAGGGAAAAAGGGCTTCTGGAATCCACGAAATGGAAAGTCCAAACCTAAGACAGCAGTTTAGAGTTCAGGCCCTTCAGCTGCCTCCGTATCGCCATCCTTTTTACAAATCTCTTTGTTAAACAGACAAACAAAAAAGTGTGTCTGTCCTTTCTCTCAGACCATGATGTTTTGATCAGGTTCTTGGGGAGGCCGATAATACAGGGAAAATGGTGCTGCCACTTACCAGCTCTGTGTCCCAGGCTAAGTCACTTGATCTTTCTGAGCTCAGTCTCTTCCTCCTCTGATGGCAATAATCCTAGCTGCTTTGGTAGGTTATAATAAGGGCTAGGCATAATGCCTAGCCCTATGCTTGCAGTGCAGGATAAATTATAGCTATTTTTGTAAGATCCTACTGTTAAGTTAGATGACTTTAAAGCATTTTAAAAATTGATTCAGTTTACCGATTCTAGGACACGCAGGTTTTCCCCATTTTTTAACATTTCTGAAATCGGGATATGTCCATGATATGCCAGGGTTTTTTCTCTCTTAGTAGTTACATGAATAATGGTACGTACCCCTTCCATTCACCGGCGTTTTAAATGAAACCGTGGGGTAGTTCGGTCAGCAGAGTGGGGTATGACTAGAAGTGCCCTGGGGTTGTGTCTGTGCAGCCTGAAAGTGACAGCCGGTTGGTTATGTGAGGTCTCACGGGGGGCTGTTTTGAAGAGGGTACGTTGGAGGGTGGGGGTGATCCCTCCTCCGCTACTGTAGGAGCTGTAGGAGGAGCGTCCCTCTCAGGAGCTGTAGGAGGAACGAGGGGGATGTTGCCTGGAAAATCCCTGGCACAAATTCGACGCAGTAAATAACAGCTGACCTTACTCTCCGTCTCCTTGGCAACTGTCCCTAGTCCTTTTCTCTCTGTCTTGCAGTCGAATAAAGTTCCTGTTGTTCAGCACCCGCATCACATGCACCCATTGACACCCCTCATCACCTACAGCAACGACCACTTTTCCCCTGGCTCCCCTCCCACACACCTCTCCCCAGAGATTGACCCAAAGACAGGTGAGTCCGCGGCTGTGGGGGGCTGGCCCCGGTGCAGGGCTGGGGGTGGTGTGGTGCAGGGGGCAGGCTGCTCTCCTCAGGGAGCACCCACTTGACCTGGGCTCAACTCACACCTCCAACTCTCAGTTGGCTATAGCCTTAACCACTAGCTTTAGCCACTTCTGTTCTTTTCATCTGTACCTTCTGCTGCACCCAGGGTTACTGTAAGGATGAAAGGGAATTAAGTGAGTTGGGGCCTGGCTCCACAGTGACTGTTTGGGTTTCTCAGTCTCTGTTTCTTTTACTTTAGAATTTCTTAACACTTTGGGAGTGAAACAAGATGGGGTTGGGGGGGTCTTTTTTTATTCTCCTTGAAGTCTAGCACACTGCAGGTGGTGCCCCCTAAACTGAGACCTTTACTCTAACCTGAACATTTCAAGTAATCTGGTCTAGCCAGGCTGTAAGGCAGCGAGGCTGAGTCGGCTTCTTTTTAACTTGTTCTCTAGACCCGTCTGTCCCAGGGAGTGATAGTCTTCATAAATTCCTGCAGAGCTACCACGGATCAAAGTACTTGGGGGGCCCTTCTTTAGAGAAAGAGTGACTGCAACTTACCAATAATAAGGAGGACAAATGTGGACTTGGAATCCAAAGTCTGTTTCCCCGTAGATGAGGCAGGTTTCCTAGAGAAGCAGTGAGCTAATGACTCGGGATGGCTTGGGTCTGTCAGTGCAGAATTTCCTGCCCCTCTCTTGGATCCTAACTCCCGTACAAGCAGCTGGGAGTTAATGCTGCCAACAGAAATGGGACTCGTGTAGCCGGAGAGACTGCATTAGTCCAGCCTTCCTGAATACGTCCTTGACCAACTGGCCAGCAGACCTAGGGAGGTGGCAGGGCAGAGATAACGAAAGAAAGGGTCTTCCAGGCTCCAGAACGCCTGGGGACACAGGGCAAGGAACTCCCAGGTGATGTTATTTTGAGGTGCTCCGGCAGGGCCGGGGAGCAGTCTGACACATCTCTCTTTGGAAGCAGGAATCCCCAGGCCCCCTCACCCATCTGAGCTGTCTCCTTATTACCCGCTGTCTCCCGGAGCTGTCGGACAAATCCCCCACCCCCTCGGCTGGCTCGTCCCACAGTAAGGAAACTTGGAGCCTTTCTTACTCTCGTTCCTTCCTTATGCTCAGTTCTGCCTTCTATACTTCCAGCTGCCCCACCCACCCAGGTTCCTCCCAATCCTTCCTTCCCACTTCCTGCCATTTATTTCTCATCCTTTCTCCCCAACCCCTCTCCTTCCCTGTCCTGAACACTCCCATTTTACCCAATATGCTGACTAGATTTCCTTGCTCCTAACCCCTGCAGGCAAGGACAGCCCATGTACTCCCTTCCTCCTGGTGGCTTCCGGCACCCCTACCCTGCCCTCGCCATGAACGCCTCAATGTCCAGGTGAGTCCAGGGACGGGCTGTGAACACAAAGTGGCAGTGCAGGGAATGGTCGTCCCCTAGTGTCCTTGCCATTTCTGACCAGTAAACAGCCTTCTCCTGGCAGCAAACGGGGAGGTCCAGACTCGCCTTTCCCCCATCTCCCTGGTGGGAAGGATTCTCATGTCCACAGGGTCACTCTTTCCCAATCTCTCCAAGAGAAGAATTTTGAAGTGGGTTTGCCCTAGCACTCAACCTTCTGGTCACATGTCCCCACATGCTGGGCTTTGTGGCCCTGAAGCTTTTTTTTTTTTTCCTACCTAGTTCCTGATGTGTCTGATCCGGACGCACTCTGAGAACCACTTCTTAGGGGTTCTGTAGTTTTCCCAGACCCCACGGTATTGCATCTGGCCTGCTTTACTTCCTTGCACTACCTGCCTTGCCTCTGTGTTTGAAAGCTCCTTGGATCTCAGTATCTCTGGTGCAACCCTTTTGCAGCCTAATTCATGGAGATGATCGTATTACCCACTTTTCATTGAAGTAAAACAGATAAACATAATAGCACATACATACATCTTAGGTATACAACTCACTGGATTTTTACAGTTGTACACACACACGTATAGACCCAAAAAGGTGGAATCTGTGGAAAGTCCACTGAAGCCCTTTTGCATGCAGTCACTGAGGCCAGAGACTGGGAGATTGGTTTTTCCTGAAATGATGTCAGCGGGGGGAGTAGAAGGGGACTTCTGCCACAGGGGCCAGCTCTACCTGACAATGGCACCTCTAATGACAAAGAAAATGCAACCCACATGAGCCCTTATTTTCCCGTTGTGTACCATGGTCTCTGACCCTGGACGCCTTCCTTTGTGTTTTTCATCCCACTCGCTTCCTGCACCAGAAATAGGAGCCCTGCAGGGGAAGTGGAGGCTTGTGGGTGCTTCCCAGACCTGGTTCTGTCCAGCAAGGTCAATGAATGGCCATCCATTCCTCAAACTCTGCCATCGCAGAGGTATTTACGTGCCTCTGCGCTAAAGGCAGGGAGCCACCCATGTCCTCTGCTGGGTGACAAGCATTCAGCCCGAATCCCTCTTTTGTCCTTTCAACCTGTTGCACAGCCTGGTTTCCAGTCGGTTCTCCCCTCACATGGTGGCTCCGGCCCACCCTGGTCTGCCCGCCTCAGGGATTCCCCACCCCGCCATCGTCTCCCCCATCGTCAAGCAGGAGCCGGCGCCCCCCAGCCTGAGCCCAGCCGTGAGCGCGTGAGTGGCCGGGGGACTGGGCTGGGGAGGCCAGTCTCTTGGCGGCGGTTGCTATTTGTTTTTCTCTCCTATTGGCGTTTAGAGGGCGACCCTGCAGACTCCCTCAGCCAAATCCTCTCCCCTGGGAACTGTCCCCATTGATTCTCTGAGACATTGTGCATCTTTTCTCACATTAAAAAAAAAGTTTTACAGTCAGGATTTAGAGGCTGCAAGAGAATCAGAGAAAGCTTTTAGCTTCCCTGCACCCAGAAAGGAGTTTTCCCACGGTCACATGGCTGACCCGTGGCAGAGCTGAGACAAGCACCAGGCTGGGAAGGGCAGGGAAGCCAGTCGGTGCCTCATGGCCCAGGAGAGCCCCACCCCCTGTGTCTGCCAAAGCGTCCTGCCCCCTCCTCTCTACCACCATCACCAGTGCATCCCAGCTGTCACCACCACCCTCTGCTCCTTCATCAGGACATTCTCCTGTCATAGAATATGGCCTAGGGGATCCAGAGACTTGGAGCGACTAGTGGAAGATGCTCAGGTGCTGACAGCAGCCACTTGAATTAGCATCAGGCAGCTCATCGCCCCTCCTCAGAGCAGTGGGCTCTTGGTCGCACAGAGAGGCAGGCTTGGGGTGTTGGATGACAGCTGACACATGCTAACCTATTCCCAGGAAATCACCAGTCACGGTGAAAAAGGAGGAAGAGAAGAAACCCCACGTGAAGAAACCTCTCAATGCCTTCATGTTGTATATGAAGGAGATGAGGGCCAAGGTGGTGGCTGAGTGCACCCTGAAGGAAAGCGCAGCCATTAACCAAATCCTGGGCAGAAAGGTAAGATCTGCGCTCACCCTCCAGGCGGCGTGGGCAGTGTCCCCTGCATTCATTGCCCCCTGCCCTCCCTGGCCCTCTCTCCCACAGTGGCACAACCTGTCCCGAGAAGAGCAGGCCAAGTACTACGAACTGGCCCGGAAGGAGCGGCAGCTTCACTCCCAGCTCTACCCGACCTGGTCAGCCCGGGACAACTACGTACGTGCCCACTCAGACCCCAGGAGCAGCACAGGCGCGAGGAAGGGGGAGAGGGAAATCGGCAGCGTGGATGGAGGACTCTTAAGGCCAGGGAGAAGCCCGTGTTTCTATAGAAATAAGGAAGGCATTTCAGTTCTCGGGAGTCACCAAGGACATGGTTTTGATGTCCTGACAACAGACTTAAATTGGTGCCCCTTCCATTGGCCTGGACCCAGCCTTCAACTCCCTACTTCAGGGAGCAGCGTGAGCCATGTGCTAACTCCGGTGGTAGAACGTCTCTAGCCAGGGGTTCCTAGTCTGGGCCTCAGAGACCAGTGCATGCGCCTCAGCCAGCATGTCTGATAGTTCCCTGAAACTAGGCAGGTTTTTGTGTGCATGTTCTTACTTGTGTTTTTCTGGTAAGAGGGTTCGTAGCTATATTAGACTTTTCGGTGGGACCTAGGACACTTCAAAAAAAGATCAAGAACCACCGTGCTAGGGAGAGAGATGGAAAAACAAGCCTGAAGTGCAGTGAGAGGGCGAGGCCCTCCAAAGACCAGGACGCACAACTGGGAGGGGAAGGGGAAGAATTGATGGGGCAGAGAGGGCGGCACTGCTGGGCTGGGCGGGGCAGGATGGGGCGGGCCAGTCTGATCTGATGGCTCCCCACTTCCTATCTGGACAGCACTCTGAAACCCCAGTTGCTCTGTCTCAGGGACCTCTTCCTTTGGCCATATTTTTTAGGGTAAGAAAAAGAAAAGGAAGAGAGAAAAGCAGTTGTCACAGACACAGTCCCAGCAACAAGTCCAAGAGGCAGAGGGTGAGTCTTGAGGAGGTCACTGCCTCTTGTCTTTGCCTGCCCGCTGTCACAGCTGCCCCCACCTGCGCATCACAATGGGTCTGTGGCGGGTCAGTGACGGTGCAGGATTCTAACAGCTGCCATTTGCCGTTATTCAGGGCCGCTGCCTCATGTATATTCAAGTGAGTGTTACTATTAACCCCCTTTTTAGAGACAACCAATTAAGGGGCTCAGAGAAGTTAAGGAATTTTCCCAGTCATGTGCTTGCTAAATGGTGGGGGCAGGATTGGGCCCCAGTTCTTTCTCACTTTGAAGCTTAGGAGCTTTTGAATTCACTTCAGTTGCATCTTAGTGGAGGGTGAGTTTGTAAAATCAATGCATGAGGTAAAAACTGAATGTAGTTGAAATTCCCTTAGGAAGGCAGCACCTTAGAGACTGACATCCACCTTGTCAAGTGAGTCCGACAGAATCAGCTTTGCCTCCATGGTTGGTCAAACACAAGAATAGTTTGCTTCAGTTTGGGGGCCACTTTGTGCCAAAAATATGTACACCACAATCCCACCTAGCACAGAGGTGTTCCCACCGTGACAAGCATTGAGGTCGCGCCTCCATCTCACGCTCACTCCAGGACAAGTGTGAAGCTGCTGCTACCCTCTAAAGTGCTTTGGCTCCTCGTCTTCCTTCCTCCCTCCCTCCCTCCCTCCCTTCCTTCCTTCCTTCTAGTATCTACATAATTAGTGTATTCATATACCTATGAGCCCACATAAATAATGTAAATGATGCAAAATGCTCTGTACAGCATGCTGCTTAGCAGGTGCTACACCATCTCTGATAGTACCATAAACTAAAGATTTTTAAAGCAAATTGAGTGGAGCTCCACCCTCAAAAGAATGAGATTTAAGCGAGGAAGATGATGAGCTGTCTTCCTTCCAGTCAGATGCTGAATCATTCTTGGTCACTTTGGCATTGCTCCTTTTCTACACTCTAGGCGTCCTTGAATGCAACTTTCTAGTCCTGAAAGCCTTGGACATAATTTCAGGTCCTCACTTTCCTCCCTGGAAGAATTCTTTTGTTTTCAGAGAAAATGTATACAGCCAGGCCTCTTCTACAGCCTTCGCCTCACCAGAGCTACTAGCTGCTCACTTTCTCTTGGTTTTTCCCCTGTAGGTACTCTGGCCTCCAAAAGCAAGAAGCCGTGTGTTCAGTACCTGCCCCCTGAGAAGCCCTGTGACAGCCCTGCCTCTTCCCATGGCAGCATGCTGGACTCCCCGGCTACCCCCTCCGCAGCCTTGGCCTCACCGGCTGCCCCTGCTGCGACCCACTCGGAGCAAGCCCAGCCTCTCTCCCTCACCACCAAGCCAGAGACCCGGGCCCAGCTGGCTCTCCATTCGGCTGCCTTCCTGTCCGCTAAGGCTGCAGCCACATCCTCTGCCCAGATGGGCAGCCAGCCCCCACTCCTCTCCCGGCCCCTCCCCCTGGGGTCCATGCCCACAGCTCTGCTGACTTCCCCCCCTTCCTTCCCGGCCACGCTCCATGCCCACCAGGCACTCCCAGTACTCCAGGCCCAGCCTCTTTCCTTGGTCACCAAGTCTGCTCACTGAGCTGCCCTGTGACCTATGCAGGCTGTCAAGTGACCCATCGAGTAGTAATGATTCAGAAGAGAAAAAAAAAGGAAACTTTATTGGTCAATATTTGACCACTCTGGACTGTTCTGTAAAGTGACTGGTAACAGCAGTACTTTACATTTTGTAGATGTAACCAGTAGCTGATCGTAAGGCTTTTTTAAAAAACAAAACAAAACCCACAAAAAAAAAAATCTTTAAAAGAAAGAGAATTGAAAAGTAGTGTGTCATTCTTCCCATACGTGCAGTGGTGGATGGACCTGGGCAAAGACCCCCTTCTCTCTACCTCTGATACTTGCCTCCTCCCTCTTCCGTCGCCCCCACGTGCCCGGCTCCCGCACCCAGTCTGCATGGTGGCCACTGCTGCGAGTTCTAGCCTGTTGCTTCTTCATCTAGACCCCATCCCTGGACATTACCTTTTACCTTGCCCAACTTTTTCTCCTTTGCTCAACTCCACGGGTTCCTGCCTTCATCTTCCTTGTCCTCTGCCCAGTGTATGGGTATCACCGTGTGAGAAGACACTTTGCCTGGTTCGTCTCCACCAGCACGTCCTTCCCTCAGTGGCCCCTAACCTCCAGCCCCCAGCTTTGATGGGGCAAAAGGTCCTCTGAAGTGGTTCTTCCCGACATTTAAAGGGACTCAAGGTGCCTGCCACTTCCTTAGTGACGAAGTCTGTGTTCCACCCCTCTACCAGTCAAGGTCAGCCTCCACAGTCCCAGAGTGGTGGCCAGGACCTGCTCCAGGGACTGGCTCCTGTCACCTGGGTCAGTGCTGGCACAGTCTGCCAAAGTTCTAAAGACCGTCCTCCCTCCCCCATCACCTCACATGCTTCTGTGTGTATTTCTTTTTGTGTTTATGGGGTTTTTGGAGCAATTTGAACTCCCAATAAGCTGTTTATTTTCACAAAAGAAAATAAAATTGCAGTTGCAAGACCTTTTCTAGGTGTTTTAATCCTTTTGTTGCATCCAGCCTCCTTCGCACTGCGCCCCGTGCTAGATCTCTGTGCACGTGCAAAGAGGGTTAGCACTCATTGGGTCGGGGTATGGACAGGCACGACACGACTGGACGAGTCCAACCCAGCCACGAATGTACAGCGACCCGTCGGCGTCAGTAACTGAGATCCGCAGGGAGGAACTCTTTTGCTTCCATTTGCCCTAGAATTGCTGAGATGTGAGGGGTGGCCTTCGTCTGCTTTGCATAGTACCTATTTTTTTTTAATTTTTAAAAATTTTATTTATTTTTAGAGAGAAGGGAAGGGAGACAGGGAAAGAAACATCAATTTTGGTTGCCTCTCATGCGTCTGCTACTGGGGGCCTGGCCTGCAACCCAGGCATATTCCCTGACTGGGAATCGAACCGGCAACCCTTTGGTTGGCAGGCCCGCGCTCAGTCCACTGAGCTACACCAGCCAGGGCTAATTCTTTTGTAACAACTCTATTGAGCTATAATTCATATAACACATAATTCGCCCATTTAAAGTATACACTTCAATGGTTTTTAGTATGTTCAGAGTTTTGTACCTATCATCACAGTCAACTGTAGAACATTTTTATCACAAAAAGAAACCCCATTCATCCCCTTTAGAAGTCACCCTCCATTTCTTCCAGAACTGGGCAACCACTAACCTACTTCTGTCTCTGGGTTTGTCTGTTACAGACATTCTGTCTGAGTACAATACTACAGTGTGTGGTTCTTTCTCGCTGACTCCTCTCGGTGTGTTTTCAAGATTCACCCATGTTGTAGCATGTATTAGTGTTTTTTTAAATTATGGTTAATATACTTGACAAACTTTGCGATTTTAAGGATAGGATTTGGTAACACTTACCACATTTACAATGTTGTGCAAACATCACCACAGACTTTCCAAAACTTTTCATCATTCCCAACAATCTCTATAACCATTAAGCAATAACCCTCACTCCCCCGCCACCCAGCCCCTGATACCTCTAACCTACTTTCTGTTGCTATGAATCCGCCTACTTTAAATAGTTCATATAATTAGAACCAAAGCATTTGTCCTTTTGTGCCTGGCTTATATAATTTAGCACAATGTTTTCAAGGTTCATCCATGTTGTCACACACATCAGAATTTCATGTGTTATTTTAAGCCTTGATAAAACAGTTTAGTCTTTCCTTTTATGAGTACTTGCCAGGTTTTTAAAATTGTGGTAAAATACGATTCACCATCTTAACTACTCTTAAGTGGACAATTTAGTGTTACTAAGTACATTTACAACATCATGTATCCCTAACCACTACTGGTTTCCCAACAGAAGCTCTATACCTAGTAAGTAGTAACCCCCCATGCCCTTCTCCCCCCAGATCTTAGGAACTTTTAGGCTCTTTTGTGTTTTTAGGAATTTGCCTATTTAGGTATCTCATAAATAGATTCATACAATATTTGCCCTTTTGTGTCTGGCTTATTTCACGTTTTTTTTGTTTCGTCTATATTGCAGGGCGTATCAGAATTCCATTCCTTTTTATAGCTGAATAATATTCCGGTGTGTGTTTGCCACCTTTGTTGATCCATTCACCTACTGATGAATACGTAAATTGTTTCCACCTTTTGGACATACGTTGTGAATAACGCTGCTAGGAATGTGCACATACAGCATGTTTATGTTTGAATCCCTGTTTTCAACTCTTTGAGGCTTTACACCCTGAGTGGAATTGCTGCATCACACGGTGATTCTATTTAACTTTGTTGAGGAATTGCCAAACTGTTTTCCACAGCAGCTGCAACATTTTATATTCCAACCAACAATATGTGGGGTACCAATTTCTCTACATTCTTACCAGCACATTATTTTCTGTTGTTGTTATTATTATTATTATTTTATTACAGCCATCCTACTAGGTGTGAAATGTGTCTCCCTGTGATTTTTTTTAGAGAGAGATGAATGGGGAGAGAAAGAAACATCGATTTGTTGTTCCATTTACTTGTGCATTCATTGGTTGATTCTTATGTGTGTCGTAACCAGCTGAGCTGTCTGGCCAGGCTCTGGGTTGGTTTTTTTTTTTTTTATGAATTTAATTATTTATTCTTAAATAGGGGAAGGGATAGAGAAAGGGAGAAACAGTGATGCAAGAGAGAAACATCAATGGGTTGCCCCTCCTACGCTCATCTACGGGGACCGAACCCACAATCCAGCCATGTGCCCTGAACCCGCCACCTTTCACTTTGTGGAAAGATGCCCAGCCAACAGCGCCACGTGCGTTTTGATTTGCATTTACCTAATACTCATGATGTTAAGCATCTAGTCATACGCTTATTAGCTAGTTGTTCCAACACCATTTACTGAAAAGACTATTCTCTCCCCCATTGAACTATTCTGCACCCTTGTCAAAAATCACTGATCATAAATATATAGAGGCTTATTTCTAGACTCTCAATTCTATTCCATTCATCTATGTCTCTTTTTTAAATATTTTTAAATTTATTTTTAGAGAGAGGGGAAGGGAAGGAGAAAAAGAGGGGAGAAAAAACAGCAATATGTGGTTGCCTCTCATACACCCCCTGACCAGGGACCTAGCCCACATCCCAGGCATGTGCCCCAACTGGGAATTGAACCAGTGACCCTTTGGCTCACAGTCTGGCATTCAATCCACTGAGCTATACCAGCCAGGGCCATATATGTCTTTAAGCCAGTACTACAGTGTCCTAATTACTGTAGCTTTGTAGTTTTAAAATTGGGAAGAGTGAGTCGTCTAACTTTGTTCTTTTTCAAGCCTGTTTAAGTATTCTGAGTCTCTTGCATTTTCGTATGAATTTTAGGATCAGCCTGTCAATTTCTGCAGAGAATCCAGCCGGGAATGTAATAGGGATTTTGTTGATAGTTCAATTTGGGAGCATAGCCACCTTAACAAAATTGGGTCTTCCAATCCATGAATATGGGATGTCTTTTTGTTTATTTAGATCTTCATTTTCTTTCAATAATGTTTCATAGTTTTCAGTGCATTAGTTTTGCATTTCTTTTGAAAAAATTATGCGTAAAGACTTTATTCTTTTTGACGCTGTTGTAATTGCAATTATTTTTTTCTTTTTGTTTTTTAATCCTCACCCAAAGGCATTTTTTTTTCATTGCTTTTATAGAGGGGGAGGGGGAGAGAGAGAGACAAACACACATTGATGTGAGCCAGAAACATTGATTGGTTGCCTTCTGTATGTTCCTCAACAGGGGATCGAACCCACAACCTGGGCATGTGCTCTGGCCAGGAATCGAACCCATGACCTTTTGGTCTATAGGACAATGCTCCAACCAACTGAGCCACACCAACCAGGGCTGTAATTATTTCTTTAAAATTCCATTTTTATAATATCTATTGCAAGTGTATAGAAATGCCATTGATTTTATATTGATCTCACATCTTACAAACTTTGCTACAGTCGATCTAATAAATTTTTAGAAAATGCTCAGGGTTTCTTGACACAGGATCATGCCATCTGCAAATAGAGGTAGTTTTACTTCTTCCCTTCAATCTGAATGCCTTTATTTCATTTTCTTGCCTTAATGTCCTCAGTACTTCCAATACAAAAGCAAATAGAAGTGGTAAGAGCAGACATGGTCTGTTCCTTATTTTAGGGAGAAAGCATCCAGTCTCTCGCCAGTAAGTATAATGTTAGTTGTGAGGTTTTTGTACATGCCTTCTTTCAGGTTGAGGAAGTTCCCTTCTTTTCCTAGTTTGTCGAGTGTTTTTACCACGCAGGGGTACAAGGAAATTTTAATATTTATTCAAGTTACCTCCTACTACTCCTTTAAACCAAAATTAGTATGAGTTAGGAGTTAGTGTTAAGTGTGCCTTCTCTACCCCTATGCCAGGCAAAAGCACTGCCTGGAGAAAAACCGCGCACATGAAATAGGTGCCACCATAGATCTGGGGTGCCCAACGGCCAGGCCTTCAGTACCATTCAGTTATTACACTCGTCCTTTGTCACCTTCCTCTCCTAACCTTCTAAACAACTCTCCTCCCAGGCCCTCAGTTTAATTCCCACTTCCTCACTCTCAAAGACTGCCTTGCCTCTGAGAATGTCAAGAATATTGAGGCCACACTACCCAGTCAGTCTCTTCTCGCTACTCCAGTTCACTTCAATCCATCCTTCCTCCGCCAGAGCCCAGGGCCACCCAGTTCCCAGCCTGTAATCCGCTTTCTGTGGAATGGAAAATTAAAGATGCCACAAGGAATAGAAATCATAACACACATTGAAATAGAGGCTCCCACTTGTCAAAAACAGATAAATGGTAATGCATATTTTGCAACATACCATGGACTCTTGTGGATCACCTGTGCTGTCACTAAGAACAGCTTTTCCTGAGACACAGGTGAAAAGAGACTTCTCTTTCAGGAGGCTGGAGGGGGCGGCCATGGGGCGATATCCTCTGCTGCAGAACAAACAGTAGAAGAGCACCGATGGTGTGGTGAGAGGTGGATGGAGAAAGTTACCACGAAGGAACAAAACATCAATATGAGAAACTCTTTCTGGAGAAACTCTTGCATGGACCAGCACACCAATTGTTTGCAGAAGCATTAAGAGAGCAAAATTGGCCTGGGCTGGTGTGGCTCAGTGGATTCCTGCAATTGAAAGGTTGTGGGTTTGATTCCAAGTCAGGGTGAATGACCGGGTTGCACACTGGCCTCCAGTTGGGTGGGTGTATTAGGCAATGGATTGATGTTTCTCATGCACATCGATCTTTCTCTCTCTTTTTCTCTCCCTTCCCCCTCTCTAAAAATATATAAATAAAATCTAAAAGAGAGAGAGAAAGAAAGCAAATTCTAAAAACAAACCAAATGTCCACTGAAAAGGGAATATAATAAATTGAGGTGTATTTTGATGCAGCGTTGGGACTGAATGATTGTAACAACAATGTTGCTTCATAAATGAAATCACAATAGGATATGGAATCTAACACCGTTTATATAAGGTTTAAAAACAATAAAAAGAAAAGGTTATTTCAGAAGATAAATGATGTGACTAGGCTACAAATAAGCTTGCAAGATAAGAATTGTACATGTGGTTTTATATCTTACTTTTTTTTGGTTAGTAAGTTATCATATGCACAGAGGTGCATATTCAGAAAAGATCCAAAATTTTCATGATCATAGCTCAGGATTACAGGATATTTTTATTTTCTTACTTTGGTTTATCTTTATTTTTAATTAAAAAAAAAATTTATTTGCCCTGGCTGGTGTGGCTCAGTGGATAGAGGCCAGACTATGAAGCAAAGGGTCACCGGTTTGATTCCCAATGAGGGCACATTCTTGGGTTATGGGCCAGGTCCCCAGTAGGGGGCATGTGAGAGGCAACCATGCGGTGATGTTTCTCTCCCTCTCTTTCTCCTTCCCTTCCCCTCTCTCTAAAAATGAATAAAATCTTTAGAAAAAAATTTATTTATTGGCCCTGGCTGGTGTAGCTCAGTGGATTGAGCGCAGGCCTGTGAACCAAAGCATCGCTGGTTCGATTCCCAGTTAGGTCACATGCCTGGGTTGCAGGCCAGGTCAGTCCCCTTTGAGGAGCATGCGAGAGTCAACCATACATCAATGTTTCTCTCCCTCTCTCTCTTCCTTACCCTCTCTCTAAAAGTAAATTAATTTATTTTAAAAATATTTTTTAAAATTTATTTTTAAAGAGTGGAAGGGAGGGAGAAAGACAGGAAGAGAAACATCAATGTGTGGTTGCCTCTTGTGTGCCCCCAACTGAGGACCTGGCCTGCAACCCAGGCATGTGCCCTAGCTGGGAATCAAACTGGTGACCCTTTGGTTCACAGGTCGGTGCTGAACCCACTGTGCCACACCAGCCAGGGCTATTTTTAATTTTTGTATAATGACTATAACTTTTGGGAGCTTTAATTACATGCTACTGTGTTAAGTACTCTATATGAATTATCCAATTCTCAACACTTTTATTCCCATTTCATAATGAAGAAATTGATACTTAAAGCATTTAAGTAAATTGCCCAAAGTCATGTGAATTACTTGTCCAATAAATATTAAAGAATAATAGGGATTGTTTTTGTCCTATCAAATTGGCAGGTTAAAAATACTCACTGCTGCCCTGGCTGGTTCAATTCCCATCAGGGCACCTGCCTGGGTTGCGGGCCAGGTCCCCATTAGCGGGTGCACAGGAGGCAACCACACATTAACGTTTCTCTCTCTCTCTCTCTCTCTCTCCCCCCACTTCCTATCTAAAAATAAATAAATAAAATCTTTAAAAAAACCTCACTGCTATCAAAGGTTGAGTAAGATAATAGCATGACTTTAAGCAAGTTGCTTAATCTTTTGAGGGTCTGTCTCATGTTAAAATGCTCCTAACCACTACAGTACCTGATAAGAAATAACTGTTACTAACAGTGAAACACTGAAAATAATCCAGATCTCCAATAATAACGGAACTGTCACAAAAATTTTGATAAATTAATAAATTACATTTTTAAAAGATTTTATTTATTTATTTTTAGAAAGAGGGGAGGGGAGGGAGAAAGAGAGGGAGGGAAACATCCATGTGAGAGAGAAGCACCGATCAGTTGCTTCTTGCACAGACCCTAACCTGGACCTAACCCAGGCATGTGCCCTGACTGGGAATCAAACCTTTGATGTTTCACTTTGTGGGACAACGCCCAACCACCTGAGTCACCCCAGTCAGGGCATAAAATACTTTGTACAAAATCATTAACAATCATGTTTTTTTTTAACAATATTTAAATTAGTTAGAAAAACAGTCCCTATATTTGACTTTTGAACTCCACGCTCACACTTGCGTCTCCCCTTGACTCACACTGGAAGCAAATTCCTTTTCTGCACCCCACCCTATCAAATCTGGTTTTCCACACCAGCGATTTTCAACCGGTGCGCTAGGAGAATTTTTAAAACATTCCATACCTGACTATGTAGTCAGAGCACTGACCTCTTTTCCCTTAGATGGTCAAATAAAAAAAAATGACAACAGCCAACACAACGATAGCCTTCCAGTCTAAATGAATGGAAATTATACCTGTTTTTTGTCAGGTCGGCAAGAAATATATTTCAGTGTGCCACAGAATTTTAGTGATTAGTTTTTGTGTGCCAAGAGAGGAAAAAGGTCGAGTTGCTGCTCCACATCTTCATCACCGTCCCCCCTCCCCCCATATACAATCCGTGTCCAAGGCCTATTGGTATTTCCTCCCAAATATATCCTAACCCTACCACTTCCCTCCGTTCTCGCTGTCCCCATGCCAATCCTACAGTCTCCTAACCAATTAACTCCTAAATCCACTCTTCTCTCCCCACCCCAAGAGTAGATGCTTTACCTACAAACAGATTAATCTTCAAAAATTTCCAACTTGGGTTATATCTTTTCTCTGCTTAAACCTCTTTGATGACTTCTCATTATGATTAAGATAAAACACATAAAACCGTGGGTATGGCTCACAAACGGCAACATTTGGACCCTTCTGTACTGTGCTGCCGAGTAATGTGGACACAAGACGAGGCTTAACGACTTGCCTTTCCTTTCCCTGCACGTGCACCTGTGCAACCACTGTCCTCTAATGTTAGCCACATACTGACGGGACTTGGAGAGTTTCTTTTAGATACAGATTCGTTTACCAATTCACTTCCTATTGCCAAAGCAATCACAGTTCTCAGATAATTTGATAAAGATTTTGCCCTTCCATCTGATCCTTATTCTCTCCTCAGGAACCAGGGGTGTGCGAAAGAGATTTTCTTGCAACAGAGAAACACTGAGAAGCATATTAAAGAGTTTTTAAATAACAAAATTAAGTACTTGCTCCTGAAAGCTGTATTTATGCCATGAACAGTCTCTTCAGAATTTCAACTAACTAGAACTGCATGCAATGACATGCAAATATTGTACTCAACAGAGTACAGTGGAGTGTTATTGCCCCTGGCAGCTGTAGCCCTTTTTGGTTGGGGTTACATCTGAGTCTGAGTTAACTGGCATATTTTCTGATGCCCTTTAGTGTTTGTTAGGTCGGGGTCACTCAAGAAACCAGACAGACACAGCGAGCCAAGGAGCAGGGTTTATTAGCAGGAATAAGAGGGGAAGTGGAGCCAACCAAGGGAGTTTGGGGAGTCAACCAAGGGAGGTTAAGACCTGTTCGGTTGTTCTCAGGGCAGGGATTTTAAGCACAAAAACCCACGAAGGGCAACTGGTTGGGATGTCAGAGTCTGACTGGCTAGAGCTGGTTGCTCGGTGCTATTTCTGCTGATCAAACGTCTTGTCATTCTGACTGGTGTGAGATGATACCTCATTGTGGTTTTAATTTGCATCTCTCTGATGGCTAATGATGCTGAGCATCTTTTCATATGTCTCTGGGCCCTCTGTATGTCTTCCTTGGAGAATTGTCTGGGCACTGTTGGTGGGAATGCAGACTGGTGAGGCCACTGTGGAAAACAATATGGAATTTCCTCAGAAAATTAAAAATGGAACTGCCCTTTGACCCAGTAATTCCACTGCTGGGATTATACCCTAAGAACACTGAAACACCAATCCAAAAGAATCTGTGCACCCCAATGTTCATAGCAGCACAATTTACAATAGCCAAGTACTGGAAGCAACCGAAGTGCCCATCAGCAAACGAGTGGATCCAAAAACTATGGTATATTTACACAATGGAATTCTACGCAGCAGAGAGAAAGAAGGAGCTTATACCCTTTGCAACAGCATGGATGAAACTGGAGAGCATTATGCTAAGTGAAATAAGCCAGGAAGTGAGGGACAAGTACCATATGATCTCACCTTTAACTGGAACATAAGCAATAGAAGAAAAAAGCAAACAAAATATAACCAGAGACATTGAAGTTAAGAACAATCTAACAATAGCCAGGGCGGGGGTGGGGGGTGGGGGCGGGGATAGTTGGAAGAGGGTATTACAGGAACTACTATAAAGGACACATGGACAAAACCAAGGGGGAGGGTGGAGAGGGGGGAGGGAGGTGGGTTCACCTGGGGTGGGGTAGAGGGATGGGGAGAAAAGGCATACAACTGTAATTGCATAACAATTAAAAAAAAAAAAAAACAAAAACAAAAACGTCTTGTCAGTTGAGGGTTAAAGCTGCATCCTGTTATGCCGGATAGGCTGACCCCAGACCCCAATCTTAGCCGGGCATCTGTTTGTCCTGGGTAGGGTCGGCAGGCAGTTTCCCAAGGTGATTTTCCATTCCTCCTAAACCTGCCTAGGTCTGTCAGTGTTCCATAAAGATATATGGTCTGGAGAACTCACAGATCGCTTACTTTTTTTTTTAATGTATTTATTGATTATGCTATTACAGTTGTCCCATTTCCCGCCCCCCTCACTCCACTCCATCTTGCCCACCCCCTCCCTCCCACACTCCCCCCCTATAGTTCATGTCCATGGGTCATACTTATAAGTTCTTTGGCTTCTACATTTCCTATACTATTCTTACCCTCCCCCTGTCTATTTTCCACCTATCATCTATGCTACTTATTCTCTGTACCTTTCCCCCATCTCCCCCCCTCCCACTCCCCTATGGATAAACCTTCATGTGATCTCCATTTCTGTGGTTCTGTCCCTGTTCTAGTTGTTTGCCTAGTTTGCTCTTGTTTTTGTTTTAGGTGTGGTCGTTAATAACTGTGAGTTTGCTGTCATTTTTACTGTTCCTATTTTTGATCTTCTTTTTCTTAGGTAACTCCCTTTAACATTTCATATAATAAGGGCTTGGTGATGATGAACTTCTTTAACTTGACCTTATCTAAGAAGCACTTTATCTGCCCTTCCGTTCTAAATGATAGCTTTGCTGGATACAGTAATCTTGGATGTAGGTCCTTGCCTTTCATGACTTGGAATACTTCTTGCCAGCCCCTTCTTGCCTGTAAGGTCTCTTTTGAGAAATCAGCTGACAGTCTTATGGGAAGTCCTTTGTAGGTAACTGTCTCCTTTTCTCTTGCTGCTTCTAAGATTCTCTCCTGTTTAATCTTAGGTAATGGAATTATGATGTGCCTTGGTGTGTTCCTCCTTGGGTCCAGCTTCTTTGGGACTCTCTGAGCTTCCTGGACTTCCTGGAAGTCTATTTCCTTTGCCAGATTAGGGAAGTTCTCCTTCATTATTTGTTCAAATAAGTTTTCAATTTTTTGTTCTTCCTCTTCTCCTTCTGGCACCCCTATAATTCGGATGTTGGAACGTTTCAAGATGTCCTGGAGGTTCCTAAGCCTCTCCTCATTTTTCCGAATTCTTGTTTCTTCATTCTTTTCTGATTGGATGTTTCTTTCTTCCTTCCAGTCCACACCGTTGATTTGAGTCCCAATTTCCTTTGCATCACTATTGGTTCCCTGTACATTTTCCTTTGTTTCTCTTAGCATGGGCTTCATTTTTTCATCTGGTTTTCAAACAAATTCAACCAATTCTGTGAGTGTCTTGATAACCAGTGTTTTGAACTGTGCATCAGATAGGTTGGCTATCTCTTCCTCGCTTAGTTGTATTTTTTCTGGAGCTTTGAGGTGTTCTGGCATTTGGGCCATTTTTTTTTTTTTTGTCTTGGCGCGGCTGTTACATAAAGGGGCGGAACCTTAGGTGTTCCCCGGGGCGGGGTAATGCTGGTAGCTGAGCTGTGATGCTGTACGTGGGGGAGGGGCCAAGAGGGAGCAATGGCACCCGCTCCACTCTCCACCGGACCTCAATCTTTCACTCTGCTACCCACAATCAAACTGGGCCCCTCTGGTGCTGGTTCCCCAGTGGGTGGGCTTGTGCACGCCCTAGGCCCCTGTGGGTCTCTCCAACAACCTCTCCCGTGAGGCTGGGAGTCTCTCCTGCTGCCACCCCAACCCCCACGGGCGTTTTCAATCAGAGGTTTGAGGCTTTATTTCCCCGCGCTGGAGCCCTGGGTTGCGCGGTCTGCTTTGCTTCCTGCCATTTGTCCAGTTTATCTGTGCATGAATGTGGGGCCGCCGGGTGCTACCCGCCACTCTGCCTGCCCTGTTCTCCGCCACTCTGAGTCTGGCCCTCTCAGTTTATCTGCGCGAATGTGGGGTCGCAGGGTCTGCCAGTGGTCAGACTGCCTGCCCCGTTTGTCCCACATTCCACCAGTCTCGGTCCCGCCACAGCAACGCGAGTCCTCTCCGCCCCGGCTGCCCGTCTCTGCCCCTCCTACCGGTCTGGATGAATGTTTATTTTTTATTTCCTTGGTGTCGGACTTCCTTGCCGTTGGATTTTCTGTCAGTTCTGGTTGTGCGAGGAGGCGCAGTGTGTCTACCTACGCCGTCATCTTGGTTCTCAGATCACTTACTTTTTAATCTGGGCTCCCCCTGTCATTCTCCTTGGTTTCTGTTGTCTGACAGTCCTACCCTCATCTTAAGATTTACACAAAAATAGCAGGTCCCCACCAGCCTCCAGGCCTTTGCACATCCTGCACACTCAGCCAGGAAAGCTCCTCCTCCTCCTCCCTTCAATCTCTCCTGGGAAATACCTACACCCTTTGGTCCTCAGTTCGAAAGTCCTTCCTCAACAGAGTTCAAGCTTCTGTACTTTTTTCTTTGAACACACACACATTTGTATAAATAGTTGTTTAATATTTGTGAGTCCTGCTAGATTACGTGTTCCATTAAGTTAGGGCCTATCAATTTTTATTTATTTTATTTTTTAAAAAAGATTTTATTTATTGACTTTTGGAGAAAGGGAGGGAGAGAGGGAGAGAAACATCAATGTGTGATTGCCTCTCGTGTACTCCCAAATGGGGACCTGGCCTGCAACCCAGGCATGTGCCCTGACTAGGAATTGAACCAGCGACCCTTTGGTTTGCAGGCTGGCTCTCAATCCACTTAGCCACACCAGCCAGGAGTGGGTTTTTTTAATTTATTTATTTTTTAAAAATTGTTATCCTAGCCTGAGGATATACTTATTGATTTTAGGGAGAGGGAAGAAGGGAGAGGGAGAGGGCGAGGTGTGTGTGTGTGTGGAGAGAGAGAGAGAGAGAGAGAGAGAGAGAGAGAGAGAGAGAGAGAGAGAGAGAGAAAGAGAGAGAAATATTGATTGGTTGCCTCCCTGCCTGCACTCTGACCCTCCCACCGGGGACAGAAACTGCAACCCAGGCATATGCCTAGAAGGGTCAAATCCTTGACCCTTTGGCGCACAGGATGGTGCACCATCCAACAGTGCCATATCTGCCAAGGCTTTAAAAAAATTTTTTTTATTAGAGAAAGAGAGAAATATCAATTCTTTTTGGTCGGTGTTCCAGTTATTGATGCATTCGTTGGTTGACTCTTACATGTATCCTGACCGGGGCTAGAACCCGCACCTTGGCCTATCTGGAGATACTCTAACCAGCCAAGACAGGGCCTATCAATTTTTTAAATCACTGTCTACCAAGCACCTAGCCTGGTGCTTTGATAAAATGATTTCAAGCAACTAAAAAATGTATATAATTAACAGTAATTTTAAACTGTGGGATACAAAACTATTTACCGAATGGTTCTAATTTGGGAGAAAATTAATATGCATAGAAAAAAAATGCCCTGGATGGTGTGTTTCACCAGTGGATTGAGAGCCAGCCTGCAAACCAAAGGGTCGCTGGTTGGATTCCCAATCAGGACACGTGCCTAGGTTGCAGGCCAGTCCACAGTGGGGGGGGGGGGGGGTGCAAGAGGCAACCACACATTGATGTTTCTCTCCCTCCCTTCCCTCTCTAAAATTAAATAAAATATTTTTTTAAAAAACAACAAAAAAGAATGTATTACCTAATCAAAAATGTTAAATGTTTACAAGGCAGAAAACACTAAAACATTAAAACTGATTATCCCAGAAGAGTAGGGCAAGGATTTTGTTGTTACATGTTCGCTAATTTTTCTACAGTGAACATGAATTGCTTTTACGACCCGAAAAAAGATGTGCTGTTTCGCAAAGACCTTTGGCAACTGCGAGGACAGTTTCCTGGAGTTGGGAGAGAGGGGAGCCACGAAGCGAAGGTTCCCGCTTCAAACGTGACCAAGAAGAATCTCTCCCAAGGGAGAGAGCGGAACACGGGATGTCTGTGCGCTGCGGGGAGAAGAGCCAAGAGAAAGGGAGAATTTCAAAAGGGGGACAGAGTATGGGGCGAAGAGGCACCGGGCCCCTGCGACGTCACTCCCGTGGAGCCGTCCATAGGCCAGGGGATTCCTGCGCAGCCTTGTGTGGTCTCAGAAGTACCGCGGGAAAGAAGGAAACGGGGACTGGCGGTCTGTTGCGGGTGCTACTTCAGGAAAAGGTGAATGGACCCTCCGCAAGGGACCGTAACACGCCCCCATTGAGAACCCCTGCCACAGCCGGAAAAATGCGGCCGGCACTGTGCACCACCCCCGTCTTTCCCATAACCCCTCCCCTCCTAAGGGAGGAGCTTCAAGAGACGGGAGCCGGAAGGGGCGGGGCCGTGAGTACCGAATCCTTACGCGATTTCGCGAGAGCAGCAGAGGACGGAAGCGCAGGCTGCATGATGCGGTTCCTGGTTGCGTTGGTCCTCCTAAGCGTCGCAGCGGCGGGTAAGACACCCCCCCACTCACAAAAAAAATGTCCCATTGTCGCCCCGGACACATCATCCTCATCATGGCTGGTCTCCATCTGTGCTTGCTTCTTCTCTGCCCGACCCATTCCTCCCTTCGCCTTCACCTCACCACCGTTTGCCGCTTGCCCCAGTCCCTTCTAGCTGTGAGGATTCCTTTTTCCCGGCCTGCCTTTCTTCAGGGCCAACTGGATTCTCTCTTTCAGGAGCTGCGCTGCCCATTTCTCTTTCATCAGCCGATGAAAACCTTCTCAACCTGGAGAAGGGAAAGACTGCAGAAAGAGTCCGCAGCCAGCCCTACTGGAGTCATCTGTCTAAGAGAGAGAAACCCGCTCCCGCAGAGCTGCCCAAGAAAAACGACAGTGCTGAGATAGCCGCGCCACATCTGGGCGCCGAGGACAGTTCTGTCAAGTCAGAGAATGAGCATCAGCCCACGAAAGACACTTCTGACGAGTCAGAGAAAGAGCATCAGCCCACGAAAGACACTTCCGACAAGTCAGAGAAAGAGCATCAGCCCACGAAAGACACTTCCGGCAAGTCAGAGAAAGAGCACCAGCCCACGAAAGACACTTCCGACAAGTCAGAGAAAGAGCATCAGCCCACGAAAGACACTTCCGACAAGTCAGAGAAAGAGCACCAGCCCACGAAAGACACTTCCGACAAGTCAGAGAAAGAGCACCAGCCCACGAAAGACACTTCCGACAAGTCAGAGAAAGAGCACCAGCCCACGAAAGACACTTCCGACAAGTCAGAGAAAGAGCACCAGCCCACGAAAGACACTTCCGACAAGTCAGAGAAAGAGCATCAGCCCACGAAAGACACTTCCGACAAGTCAGAGAAAGAGCATCAGCCCACGAAAGACACTTCCGACAAGTCAGAGAAAGAGCACCAGCCCACGAAAGACACTTCCGACAAGTCAGAGAAAGAGCACCAGCCCACGAAAGACACTTCCGACAAGTCAGAGAATGAGCACCAGCCCACGAAAGACACTTCCGACAAGTCAGAGAAAGAGCACCAGCCCACGAAAGACACTTCTGACAAGTCCCATCAGGAGCAGCAACCCAGGAAAGACAGTTCAGAGCCTGAAGGGGGTTCTCCACCCAAAGAAGAGAAAGAAATGCTTGGCCCTGCCTCTGGAGAGAACCATGAAGGGACACTTTTGGATTCCACGAATAAGAAGAAGGATGACCTTTATAAGGATAATCTTGGAAGTACCAATGCAGAGAGCAGCCACTTCTTTGCTTATTTGGTGACAGCAGCCATTCTTGTTGCTGTCCTCTATATTGCCTATCACAACAAGCGGAAGGTAAGTCAACAGTTACCCTAAGAGGAATGGGATATCCTCTGCCCCGAAAGCTTGGTGTGTGTGCTAGTATTCATCACTTATCTGCCTGTGAGCACTGGGGATTTCAAGACATCGCAGTTTTGTTTTGTTTTAGTAGAGCCTGCTAAGCTCTACTCTTGTTTTATAAATCGTTTTCACGTCTGTTTCCTCTGAGTGCCCTCTGCTGCTGCATTAGGTGCTAAGTGAGGACATTATTACCAATCTGACCTGAATTGGGGTCTCCTCCTATAACCTTGAACTTAGATCCTTCACAACCTCAGAGGACCTGAGTAACTGACAATTTGTAAGTAGCTAGAGCATTTATTTTCCTGTTTCCACTCTCAAGACAGTGCATCATTTCTGAGTTTTTGTCTTCCTCCTGCAGTGGCAGAAAGAACAGTTACACTGTTTTTGACATCCACAGCACAGAGCTCGGGGTTATCTTCTACAGTCATTTGAGTTTCTGATTAGAAGAAAGACCAGAAAGTGCATGAATATATGTATCTTTTACTTCTTATTTTAAATATTTTATTTATTTATTTTTAGAGAGAGAGGAAGGGAGAGATAAAAGAGAGGGAGAGAAACATCAATGTGTGGTTGCTTCTCTCACACCCCCTCCTGGGGACCCGGCCCACAACCCAGGCATGTGCCCTGACTGGGAATCAAACTAGCAACCCTTTGGTTCGCAGGCCAGTGCTCAATCCACTGAGCCACACCAGCCAGGGCTCATCTTTTACTACTTTAGCAGGATTTGGTTTGAACTAATATCTATGTCACTTAGCAATCACTTCAGTGACGAAATGATTGCATTGTTTACTGAGCTATAAGTAGAACAGGAACAGAACCACAGAAATGGAGATCACATGAAGGTTTATCCATAGGGGAGTGGGAGGGGGGGAGAGGGGGAAAAGGTACAGAGAATAAGTAGCATAAGTGGTAGGTAGAAAATAGACAGGGGGAGGGTAAGAATAGTACAGGAAATGTAAAAGCCAAAGAACTTATAAGTATGACCCATGGACATGAACTATAGGGGGGGTGGACAGGATGGAGTGGAGTGAAGGGGGGGAATGGGACAACTGTAATAGCATAATCAATAAATATATTTTTTTTTAAAAAGAATTGAGTACATAGTTTCTGTAGCCTGGTCAAAACTGGAGAGCTCAGTTCATGATGACCATAAGGCCTATGGCTGTAAGGAATGAAGGAAGACATTTAGTTAAACTGGTGCACTCCTTATTCTACATCCAACATCATGGAGAGTAACCTTAGGCATAAAATGAGAGTGGTAAGGTTAAGATGAGGCGAAATGTGGGAAAATGTGCATTAGCAGAAAAGAAATAATTGCTTACGATTTTTTAAAAAGATTTCATTTTTAGAGAGAGGAGAAGGGAGGGAGAAAGAGGTGGAGAGAAACATCAGAGAGAAGTATTGATGGGTTGCCTCTCGCACATGCCCCAGTTGGACACCAGACCCGCAACCCAGGCATGTGCCCTCACCTGGAATCGAACTAGCAACCTTTTGCTTTGTGAGATGACGCTCAGCCAACTGAGCCGTGCCAGTCAGGGCTGCTTATGATTTTTGCAGAAGGAAAGAAATGTCTTAGCTTGGACCTCTCCAAGGAAGAGGTCGCAGATCTTTGATTGAATACTCTTGAGTAAATCAACAGACTCCCACAAGCTAGAGCCCAGAACAGCTTTCCTCCCTCTGTTATTTTCTATTTAGCAGTATACTAAAGCAGATTCTAATAGAACTAAGCCCTGTCCTCCTTAAAATTGTTACAATTTAAACAGGCCTCTTCATGGGGGTACTGCTCTTTTTACTGTCAGAGTTATTAACAAATGTACTACCAGGTGATGACCTCTGATTTCAGAGACTGAAATATGTCATTATAGAATCACTTGTTAATGATACTCTTTTCTTTCCCCAGATTATTGCTTTTGTCCTGGAAGGAAAAAAATCCAAACTTACTCGGCGGCCAAAGGCCAGTGACTACCAGCGTTTGGATCAGAAGGTAAGCAAGGAGACGCAGGTCCATGGGAGGGCTCTGCATTCTCAGCCAGGCCCAGCAGTGGGCTTGCATTTGGCACAGAAACAGCAACTGGTTCTGGGGGTGCCGCTACCATTGCCCCTGCCCTTTTCAGACCACAAAGTAGAGACATCGAATGTGCATGTCTATAGTGTTAGAGCTAAGAGGCCTTTAATTACTTCACAACAGCTCCCTCCTTTGACAGAGGAGGAAACTCAGGCCCAGAAATCATTTTTTTCCTTTAAATTTCTACCTCAAGTACATGGCAAAATCAAGGCCTGATGACAACTCCCTAGGCTCCCGTCCTGTGCTTTTCGTCCTATGTCAGCACTTCACAAATTTTCTTAGGCATTGTGATAGAAAGCAGTATGATGCACTAGCTATGGGGTAGAGCCTGTGCTCCTGCATTTCTAGGAGGTTCCCAGATGGCATAAATGCTGCTGGTACCACATATTAGGGAGCAAAGCACTAGACTACACTCCCTGAAAATAAAGGAGTCCAGAAGCATAGGCCTCCAGCTTCCCAGAGCAGCCCTGCGGAGCGCTGTTCACTAGATTTCCTGAGTGCAGCCAACCCGTGCCTCTGCCACAAAGCAGAGACCTCCTTCCCCCCCCACAGGAGCAGAGTAAGGTTCTCCTCAAAGGCAGATGTCGAAACGCAGTGTACTCCCACTGCCTTGCTGCCGACAGGCACCTTTCCTTTCCCCTTCCCTGTAGCAATAGCAAGGGCAATGGTGCAGAGTTGGTGGCCCAACTGCAAGTTGTTCCCAGACTTCCTACAGGCAACACAGTTCACACGTACAGCTTGTACCAGCTACAGAATAGGCTGCTCATCCAGAACATCTTTGCTGACTGGCCTAGTAGGTCACCTTCACAGTATAACTCTGGCCAAGTACCTTTCCAGATAGTTGCCTTTAAGGATTGTCACCCCCCTTTATTTATAATTTTTTTCTGATTTTAAAAAAGGCACGTGTAAACAATTCAGAACTATATAGAATGGTATAAAGCAAAAGCCAGATTCTCAAATTCCCTCCACCAAGTGTGTGTTTTCTAGTGTATATTTTATTTCAAACCGACATATAAAATAATTTTTGGTGTTTTTATTTTATCAATGGCTGTTTTTATGGTGGAGGGTCAATTTGTCTTAATTCTGGGGGGTTTTTTTGAGCTTCAACTCCTTTAAGATCTCCCCCCCCCCCCCCCCCCCCCCCAAAATCATGGCAGTAAGGTATATTCCTCTGGAAGAAGATGAATGTTACCAGGGCATTGTGTTATTTTCGTTTCAGATGTGATTTTTCTGTTTTTGAGAACCTCGTCCTCCCTGCTGATTTGTTTCTAAATCAAGAGAAATGAAGAGCAAAGTACTGTGAACTAAGGGACACGCCCTAGAGTTTGGTGGCAAGTCAGGGCTGGCAGAGGTGGGAGTTTGGGGGTGAGGCATTGCTTTGGTTTTTGCACCTGCACTTTGGTGACCTTGTATCCTGTGCTCCCATTATCTACGCTGGGGTCTTCCACCCTTCCCCGCTCTGAGTGTGAGTAGGAGTGAGCATGTGGGAACCCAGCTTTGACCAAAGGGAGATCCAGCCCTAGGCAGGCTAGTACTGCTGACCGCCCTCCCTGGGGCCTTGGCTCTGCCGTAAAGTTACCCCTTGAAAATAGCCTTGCACTTGCCACTATTTATGTTTTCAGGCCTAGGAGAAAACTCAGGAGGTTGAGCTACTTTTCCACCTGGGCCTCTTTCTTTTGAGAGGGGGGATGTGCCCTGAAAGAGGTCTACAGTGTGAATGCTGTCGGGCAAAGGGCTACATTGAACACAGTTTTTTTCAAAGGCTTTAGCAGGAAACCAAAACAGCTTGAAAAAAGTGCTTTCCTGCCTGCTACCTGAAAGTTCTAGCTTAAGTTCTTCACGTTTTCCTGATATTTTCATATGACTTAAGACAAAGTAAATCAACTTCTGTTTGGTTGTACTGAACATAAAACTGAACTTGGAGATTCTGGGAGTAAAGCTAAAGCTGTAAAGTCACTATTCTCATCGCAGATTTTTTAAAAATATAGTTATGATTATTGAAACACTTTTCCTTACAATCATAGCAGGAACTTTTTGGAATGGGGTAAGTTCATGCTTTGTACAAGAGAACATGTAGAGGGTTTTGGTTTTAGTTTTGGTTTTAGTCAGCATTGTTTTCAAAGGTCTTTTATGAAATAGGTTCCCCACAAACTCTATTTTTCCTGTCTTGCCTAAAAGAGACAAAATAGACATATTTAGAAACTCACTGTACTCTTTCTTTTACCTTTATCTAATTAATGGTCTTCTCAACTGATACAGAATGCTAAGAGTAGTTAGAAAAATTCTTCTGTCCCATGGGGGGAGTTATTAAAATTTAAGAAATTGACAGAGTTCCCCTAGGGCCACTGAGGGTAGTGTCTTGGGTCAAGCTGTTTGAAGTCTTATGTAAATCTATTCTAGTCATGCTACCCTATTACAGAGAGGTGACCAAAAGTTGTTACTGCAGAGGAGAAACTGAAAACAGCCGATCTCGAGAAATACGGTGTGGGAAGTGAGGGGACTCTGTGCTGTTGAAGAAGTAAGTCTACAGGAGGGGCCATCGTGTTACCACGTTAGCGTCCACCTTGCTGAAAACGCTTCCTGGCTTTGAGTTGAGATTTTCGTGCAGTGCAGGTGGAGATCAAGAATGAATGAGTGCTCTACGTCTGTACCAGTCTTATACTGGAAACCTTTCCTCCAATCGGAGGAATCTTCTAGCTGGCTCCCCTAGCATTCCCTAAGACCGTGGTTATTTTATTCCCTTTTCTGTCTCCCCTGTCCCTGCCTTTCCTCCTCCGCTCCATGTTTTCTTTTGCTGCCCCTCTAGCACTTTTCCTGCAACCTTCAGGCATGCACAAACGCCCTCCGCGCCCCCCCCTGCAACCACCATCTTCTTATTCAGTGTGCTGTTCGGCTTCTCCAGGAAGTATTGCTTCCATTACTTTGCCATTTATTCTCTTCATAATTTTTACAAACTCACTTTGGTCTCTGCCTTTCTACCGTCTTTCTGTAGAAAGATCCAATGACATATTGTCAAAACTTAGTCTTGACCTTGATAGAATTGGACACTATTGACCATCCAAATAGAAATCACCCTCTTGTGGTTTCCCTGACATACTGCCCTGATGTCACGAACTCCTGGGCCTTACCCTTCGCTGATGGGAGAAAGGGCCTCAAAGGGTGGTTCTCTCTATTCCTTTGTCTGCTCAGAAATTCATTCATTCTCCATCCCCTGAGTGGCTACCAAGTCTTTGTCCTTGGCCTAGTTCCCGGAGGAACCAGTCCTACTGTGTGCTGAATATTTCAGCACGGCCGTCCTGTTCTCACTGAAACTGAATTCCTTCTCCCATTTAACTGCCTCTTGCAACTGCCCGATTTCTTTTATCCTGTCAGCTCCTAACTCCAAACTTTTACCATTTTTATCGCATCACAAAAGTCTTATCCATTTTTTAAAAAAAATATTCCAGCTATAATCTTTCCATTTTCCCTGCTTCCTTGTCCCATACCCATTTCACCTCTCTTCTGGATTTTTTTTTTTCTCCCAGGATCCACTTTAATTGGTTCTTCTGTCCATCTTCTCTTATGAACATGAAGAGACCTTTGATCTTTCTAAAATACTTGCCCGGATCTGAAGCTTCTGTTTGTGTCCCTCATGGCATAGAGAATCGAGTTTATAGGCTCTGTAGGATTCAGGACTCCGCATACGGGCACTCATCTGCCGGTCTTTCTCTGCATCCTAGCCAGGCCAAAGGCCCCTCGTGTTGGATGCCTGTCTAGGCCCCCGTGCTTTTTGTTCTTGCATCCCCTGGTTTCCCACAGTTATTCTTTGGTTAGGGTGCCCTCCCTTCTTTTTCCCTTACCTCCCCAGAATTTGTTTCCTCGGGGCCCAGCTCAGGTTTTCCCGTGTACCTTCCTAACTTCCCTGACCTTGGGATTGACTCTTCTTATTCTCCTTTAATAAGCCCTTAATGGTGTTAGTCACAAATTTTGAAACTTCAGCAAAACAGGGCAGTCAGTCTCTGATGTCTCTGGTCTCCCCCAAGAAAACCAAGCTACCTGAGGGAGTGCCCGGGCACCGTCTGCACATCCGCCAAGCATGGTGACATCTCTCGGGCACTTGTTTCTTCTCCTAGCAAAGGAGACATTTTCTTTGATCGGGACGTCTGGATGTGACTTAACTGAGACCTCACACGGCTCTTTCTGGTTATTGGTTGCTGTCCCTGATTGATGGATTTTGCTCATAAAGAGGAGAGCAGAAAGAAAGGTGGTTTCAAGAACCGAGAGGGTTGGTATTGCTGTGGAATCCGCATATTCCACTTTTTGAGCCTCTGAGAAATATTCCTTGCGGTGAAAGAGTACGATAGGATTTAAGTTTCACTTAGAAATTGCACTGAAGGAAATCTCTTACACCAAAGGAAAACTTGTTTTCTGGGTAGTTTTTGTTTTTTGAAGATTTGAAGCATGTTTTTCTAGAGATTGTGTGTGGATGAGGGTGAGTGGGCTGAAGTATCTCTTAAGCCGGCAGGGGCGGGAGGGGGGGTGGCAGGCAGGCAAGGACATACAGGAGTCCAAGAGAGGCACCCCTCTCTAGACAGCTTTTGGTTGAAGGGTGATTTCTGTTGGGAGGAATCTAATCTATGCTTCAGTCATGGTTGGAAATAGAGGAACTTGTTCCCCTGCTAGATTACCGAGTAGCATTATGTAGAATCCAGTCCTGGACTCTCAGGGAGTGGAATACCCGTCATATCAAAAGGCTAAGACAAGTTGGAAAGACCAATTAGTTTTTTTATATACTTTCACATTTTTTTTCCCATCATGGCTTTTAATGAAATATTTGGTAGTAGAATTCTAAACCTCTAAAATTACCCTGATGGTGATTCTTTTTGTTCTCCAATTCATGTCGATTAAATCAGAAAAAAAATAAGGAAGCCTGCCTCTGGTGTGTACAGGGTAACTTGGTACATAATGCTGCATGTGTGATGGAAGGTAGCACGCTTTGCACATGCTGAGTCTTTGCACATGCCGAATCATTCGGACAGGGAGGAGTGTGTGCTACATACCAGACCTGGTAGTCCTGCCAGCTCTTTTCTGAAAACTCTTGCTGGGGGATTGTTTAGCATGGCCTTGCTTAAGGATCCCGGGAAGAGATTTTCAGGTTTAATTAACTATATCCAGGCGAAGACTGAATCTCATGTTAGAGACTCCTCTGTGGAAGGATTCACTCTGAGCTGTATAGTTGCAAGCTGCCAACAAAGCCAGCCTCCTCGCACTGATATATATATATATATATATGTAATATGATAGATATTCCTTTCATTCAGAAATCTACCGTGTTAAATGATTGTTGACATTGTTTCCCTTTTTTGTTTACCTAATGAGTAGATTGTCACTGTTTTGCAGTGTTTTATATTTTCAGCTTTTGTAACTAAACTATAATTTTTTTAAGCTTGTTTGGTCTAATAAGTATTTTTCAGTACTTAATGTTTTACTGAGCTTTTATGAATGCTACTTGATGTAATTTTGTATTATTGCACAGAAACTGAAATAAACTTCAAACATTAAAGCCATAGATCTTTTTATTTTTAACCTTTAGTCTTCATTTACCTTCCCATCCAACATCCGATGAACTGGAAACGCCGTTCTGGGCTTTGTAAACATTCTGTAGCTTTCCCTGTTGTGGTGGTGACTGATTTCCACCCTTCTCCTCCCCACCAGGCAGCCCGTTCTTGGTCTAGGAGGTAGCTAGCTGGGCCCTTAGTCATTATTCATTCAGTTACCTCTTGGCACTTTGTTCTCTGCTGTACTATTGGCCTGGAATGCTCTTACAGCCTGCTTCAACCCCCTGAAGTCACCTTTCCAGTCCTGGGCCCTACCAACGCCACCCTTTGCTCTCTATCTCTGGAAGATAAGCCTTGAGGTTCCGTGAGGGTGTGTCTTGGTGCTGGCACATTGAGAACCCAGGGTCACCCTAATTACAAGGATGACAAACCTAGGGCCTTGGCTGCATACAAATTGGGTATTATCTTGTAACACATACCTTGCTAAGTAGTACATCTTGTCATTACCTCCAGCCCCCACTACCACATTGAACCTATCACAGGTCTCCACCCTTTGAAAGAGCCACTGGAACCTGCCAAAAATAGGATCTGGAGTCCTTTGAACCTATGAAACTTTGACCAAAACCTCACCAGGCACCTTTTTCTTTAACAGTGTAGACTGCGGCACAGCACTACAAATGGATGAGGAGAAGCCTTGAGACAGCTGGTCTAGCACTTTCAAGGGTTCTAGCCACCTGACCAAAGAGTACTCAGTCTGATTGCTGAGTCAGGAGGGGTGGGGGTGGTGTGCAGAGCACTGCTTGATGAGATATTAAGGCTATCCAAATCGGTAGTCCCCCCAGGCCTTTTATTGGGGCTAGCATGTTATAAAAGGTATGAAAGATCATCCCCGTCCCAGCTAGAAGAGCTTCATTTGAAGAATTGGGATCTGTGCTAGACCTGTGTGTCGGATCTCCATTCAGAAATCAAAGACAAATGAGAGTGCTTTATAGGAGCAGAAACAAATGCTGAAAGACATAATAGCTAAGTCGGGCTGTGCCACAGCACTGGCCAAATGCTCTGACTCATCCCTGACCGGACTAATTCTTCTTCTTTTGTGCCTGGATCCTTGAACCAAGCTTCTTGAGGTCTAAGTACAAGTTCCGCTTCAGGATGGCACTGCTGCACAGAAGGGCCCCTTGCAGGGCCCCCATCAACCCACAGGTGAAGATATCCTGGCCTAGGAGACAAGAGCAGAGACCCATGAGCAGCCCCCCCAAGTAGGGGAGAGGGCGAGGGCTCTCAAGTTCATCCCTCAGTGCTGGGCCACCCCGAGATAGCTCCAGATCAGGCCCAGGATCCGCAGCCTGCAGAGGCAGCCCAGGGTGGTGTAGGAGGCCGCGGGGGCAGAAGGGCCCGAGGATCTGAACGGAGGGAGGCCTTGGGTCTCAGCTCTTGGCAAGATGAGGAGTCAGTGTACCTGTCAGGTAGAGGTTGGGGATGGGGCTTTGGGCCCTGATGGAGGCTATTCCACGAGGATGCAGGCGTCTCAGGTCGTGGTCAGCCCCATAAGTGGTACCCTGGAAAGCAGCCAGATAGAACTGACTGGTCAGCGGGGATCCTCCAGTCACACTGTCCACCTAAGAGGCAAAAAAGGCAGCCACAGGGTGGGAGTGAGACCTTGTCAGATCCTCATCTCTTCTCTTCTGCTCTCTTTGAATGAGCTGACAGCCTGCATGGGTTCCCTGCCTTCCCGGGAGCTCAGCTATCTCTGGGTTTAACTTCCCTGCCCTGAAGAAAAGGGAGAAACGGCACCAAGAGTTACCATACCCATATGGTCTACCTACCTTTCCCTTCAGCTGTGGGAACAGCTTCATGACAACTGACAGAGAGGCTTCAACAAAGGTGGTTTTCAGGGTCTCATAGTCGCTGCTCCGCTTTCCATTTGGCTCCTCCTGCCATTCCTCAAACCACTCGTAGGACGTGGGCATCAGCACAATCATCGTGGACCGGTCTTGGAGTGCAAAGCCAGGGTTACTGCTGCCTGGCCCCTTTCCATCCCTCCCCCTCCCCTGGGACCTCAAGCCCCACCTGGGAATCGGTCCTCCCAAGTCGGGTCCTTAGCTGATGGGGAAGCAATGAAGAGAAGAGGCACGTGTTCTGCAGCCTTTTCCCTGGGCATAGACAGGTAGTGCTCCATCCTGAGGGCGAGAGGGGTGTGGCTGCCAGCCCTTGGCCTTGGTTCTCACTGCCACCAGCACCACCCTGAGGACAATTCATTGCCAGGGACACCCCTTAGCCCCCAGGGATGAAGCCGAGGCACGACCTCGGTGTGGAAAAAGCCCTTCCTGGGGTAAATTCTTGCCCACTTCCTCCCATTCCATCTCCTGCTGCTGCCTCCCCAGTGTCCAGGGAGGAAGCAGGGGTCCTGTGGGCAGTGGGCCCATACTGACACTCACTCCCCACATGCACACACATGCCTTACGCCTTATCCATGTCTGTGTCAAAATAAACATAGTAGTTGGTGGACTGCAGCCCCAAGTCCTTCTTGGTGCCTCGTAGGCAGATGAAGACAGACAACACGCCCAAGCTTGGCCGTACCATCTCCAGCTGCTGCTTCACGCCTGCCAAAGAAAGCTGGTGAGGGCTGTGTGCACCGTGGCCCGAGATGGCCACCTGCCCCGAGAGCCTGCTGAGGCTCTCACTGCACCTGCAGCCTAGCCTCAGTTGCCACCCTAGCCCTTGGGCTGTTTTTATCATGTTATTTCAACTGTAACTGTTGAAATAACAATTAATTGGCAGGGCCTGCTCTCTTGACTCCTCCCTTGACTCTGGATACAACACCAGACTGACTCTTCCACTTCCACCCACTTCTCTAGCACCTTAGAAGCTGGTGGCACACAGTCTCCCTAGGCCAGTTCCCAGCGCCTGCAGGACAGTCTCAGGCTAACTGCCGCCAACCGTCCCCTCATGTCTTAAGTTAGGAGTGCTGACTGGTCTCCATGCTATAAAGACCACACATATGAACAGTAGTTTGTTATAAGCCTGAATTCCAGTATGAACTTTAAATACAAGCCACCTAATAAATGAATATACACAATTCATAATGTGCGGTATAGCTTCGAGATGGTAAGCAATGCAAAGGAACAAATGTGAACAACGTTCCTGGCACGTGGCGTTTCAGGGTTCAGCGGGGGAGGAGGGAAGAACAGCACTGGAGGGAGGCGATGGCCATCTGATGTCCCCCGGGACCAAAGCAGCTGAGCTTCCCCACCTCTCAATAAATCACCCCAGACTAGTTTTTCAGAAATTTCTCCTACAATTCTTATCCTTTGTCCTTATTCCCAGCCCCAGCCCCAACGCCTGCGTGAGGGACACCACTGGCTGCTCTGGTTACTTCATTTTACAACCATTTGTTGAGGACCTAAAATGTACTGAACCCTCTGCAGGCCCTGGGGATGCTATAAGGAATCAGATATGCTGCCTGTCTACTGAAAAGGAGACTTTCCTGAAATAAGCTGGCCAGCCTCATAGAGGCTGCAAAGAACTGAGTGCTCCAGGTAGCGTAACCACAGTATCTATTGAAAACAGGCCACTTTTAAGAGCAAAAGGAAGCATTGTCATAATTACAGTAAGACAACTGGCATAAAGTTTACAGACACTCTGCCGTGAGGAGGGCGTGGAAGGGGAACGTGGGCTTCCACGGCCAAAGTCAGGAGCAGTGGACCGTCCTGGAGCCGCAGGAGGAGCACCTTCTCACCTGGGTCCCAGCATCCGGGGGTAATCACATTGCTGGCACCCTCTTTCCAGGTGGGGTTGAGTTGGCATAGAGAGAACCAGAGGCCCTAGGCCTTCTGAAGCCCCTTAGAACAGCAACTACCTCCACCCAGCCCCTTTGCTCTTTCCCCAGCTAGAAGAAAGAGGCCCAGGAACCACATATGTGGCAGAAAAATAGAACCTAGGGTCCCAAAGAAGGCAGTTACACAAACCCTTTCTTCTCCACAGCAGCCTTCGCTTCCCTTACTACTATGATGAGACCAGGCTTTCCCACTCAAAAATGTCCTCTCCAAACCATCCCCAGTCACCACCTCAAGGCTCAGCAGTGAGGTTTAAGAAAGGCACTCTCATTCACAAAGGTTCCCTCTGCCTGACCATCCCACCTCCACCCACAACCCCACCTGGCTCTTCCTGTCCCATAGGCCAGCAGATACCTGGTTCCCACCTCTGACATGGGAACAGAACTATGAAAACGTCTACCCCCAACAGCTAGAAACAAAGGAGTCCCACCACTGGGATCTCTGAATTAAGCATCGTCTCTGCCACTGCCTGAAATGTTCTCAAACTGGGATTTATCTGGGACAGCACCCAGCTCCCCAGCCAAGGAGGCAGTTGGTCCTTCAGCCAGGTGGGGGCTGGTGCCATTAGCCCGTTTTCAGGGCTAAGCTACCCAAGCCCAGTGAAAGCTACTATACAGTGAGGAAAGGCAAGCTGGAAAGGTAACGTGGCTGCCTGGAGAGAAGACAGACCCGGGTGGGACCCCAGGACCTGTTAGAGGACAGTGTCAGGGATCAGAGATGCTGGGAGAGAGGGAGGCAGGAAGCACCAAAGGCAAAATCGGCGGTCAGTCCACCCAGCCCTACCCCACTGCCCTGCACCGGGCAGTCTCAGCCTCACCCCACACAGCTCACCCAGTCTGAGGGAGTAGGCCTTCGCTGGCAGCAGATGCTGGCTGAGGCCCAGCTAAGGCAAAGGAATGAGAAGGCTGGTTTTCAGTAGAACACACACCTCGGAGCCAAGTACAACTGCCACCCACCCTCTCCCCCACGAGGAAATCCAGGGCCTCACTTTTCTGCTAAACCCACTCTGCTGCCCACCTCTCCAGCTCCTCAAAGAGCAGCCACCGCCCCCATGTCGGGGGTGGAAAGCCCCTTCCACTGCTCTCTGGGCTACTTCTCTGTGCTGTTCCATCTCTCCGCATTGAGCTGCTCCCGTCTCTCTACCTGCAGCCCCAGCCAGAGGCCTTTAGCTACGCCCCTCTCTTACCCTCCCAGATTACTGGCCCCCTCCAGGCCAGCAGCCTCCTTCCCTCAGGTCACCCCAGTAGCGTGTAGTCCATTTCAAAACAGTTAACATCTCACCTAACTTCGGCTGAGCCACTTTGTCCCTCACACGCTGACCTGCTCTCCTGCCCCTTCTAGTGAGGCCTTGTCTCTGGAAGCCCTGTGCTTCTCAGACTAGAGGGGGCCAAGAGCATTCTCATCTCAGCTTTGCCACCTGCAGTGAGGTGGCCTTGAGAAGTTCTTTCCCCTGCATGGCCTCAGTTTCCCCAGCTGTAAACATCAGGATGATGACAGCTCTTTCCCAGGTGGCTATGAGGGCCAAAGGCAACGACTGACCCAGGGCCAATCATTACTATGTCTACCTGCTCCTGCTCCTGCTCCTCCACAGAACCAGACTCTTCTTGTTAGACTTGGTTTCTCAGAAGAGATGACTGCACTGAGCCTTATTTCTAGCTGGCACCCAGAGTTTGGGCCCAGGGTTCAAGGAACAGAAGCCAAAAGGGTGTATGCCTGCAGCCGCAGCCCCAGTGAGGAGCTGGTTCTGAAAGAGGCAGAAAAATACACCCCTGCTTCCCAACGAGGCACGCAACAATTGTCATCAAGCCTTTTTCCTCCACGGCAGCCTGAGCTTCCCTCGCTGATAATGTCAGACCAGTCTTTCCCACTCAGAATAAGTGAGGAATTAGGAAAGGAAGCAGAATTCATATGACAAACTTAGTGAAAACCCAAGAAGTGTTCCTTTGGGACTCTGCCCATCACCATCAACCATTAGAGAGATGATCTAAGATCTCGGAAAACTGGAAACGGGCAACTCAGAACAGAAACTTAAGAGAGGAGAGGGAAAAGTGGTTGAGACTACAAGGGGAAGGGAGCAAATATGCCAAGAATGCAAAGATCAGTAAGGACCACAGAGTCTTTGGGGTGATGTAATACAAAGAACTTGTTTCCCAACCCCCACATAGAGGCCTTGCTGGCAACAAGTCAGAGACCAGTGTGTTCACCTTTTCTGCTGAAAGGTGGTCAAAGGGCAGCCACCACCCTGGGAAAAGCATCAGGCAACGCTGGGAACCTGGGAGAGCGCCACGCAGCCCCAGTCTTACCTGGCAGGCAGTGGGCATTCTCTGGCAACAAGTTCTTGTAGGTATTGAACAGTCCTGCGTCAGAGATCACGATGGGGCAATAGATGTTCACCAGCTCTTGACCCTTCTTCACACTGACACCTGCAGGCACAAGAACTTGACTGAGGTTCTGTGCACTCCAGGAGAGAGAGGCTCCTGTCCCGAACAGGTCTCTCCTAGACTAGGCTTCATTTTCTCAGACCTGAGCGTCAGATGGGCATGCCCCAGGCAAAACTGTAAAATGAGTAAAACATCCTCAAGCACTCTCAGTGTCCCCCAGCACTCCGTGCTCACCTTCCCTAGCTTTCTCTCCACCCTGCATGGGCTCCCTTTTCTTTAGCTAAACCCAACACCCTTCACACTGACTCCTTGTATCAGCCTTCCATGACGTGGGCCCTGCTGTGTGCCCACCTCACTTCTAGCCACTCACTAAACTAGTCGGTACAACCATATGAAACAGCTGATAGTCAACATTTTTTACTTATAAAAACAGTTTCTAATGGTTCAACCTCATATTTTCAGATGCTTAAAATTTTCAGCTCTTTCATACCTCTGTGTCTTTGCACATTCTACTCCTTGCCTGGAGTAACCTCCCCCAACCTCTTGCTAGCTTCTTCTGACCCTTTATGACCTGGCTCGAGCACCTCTGCCTTCACTCCGAGGCCTTCCCTGTCCCCCCATCCTTGCATCCCTGTTCACCTCCAGTTTTAGCATGTACTTCTGTACGGCACTTAAACTGTATCACAGTGATCTTCCCTATGAGACTGGAAACTTCTTGAGTTAGAGATTAGGACTTGCCTTTTTATTTTCATCTTTTATCACCTAGCACATGAAAAACACAAATAAATATATTCTCAACTGAATTTAATTGAACTGATAAATCCACCTTGCTTCATGGACCCCTTTGGCTGGAAGAATTTGCTCGTGAAGATGAGAGAAAATCTCACACTACTGACAGCCACCTCTTTCTTACCACCAACAAGAAAGAGGTGGCTCTCTTCTCTCTCCTACTCTCTTCTACAAATATATTCTCAGAGATCGCTGATGGCCTTTCCTCCCTTGATTTTTCTGGTGCACTGGGCCACCCACTCACCACCTCCTCCTTAAAAGGTTCCTCTGCTGAATTCACCATCACACCAGCCCTATTTTCTTCAGGCCTCTCTCGGTCCCATTCCCTGATGCTTCTTAAGCACCCACAAGTCATGGATGGCCTGCTCAGTTTCCCAGAGTCCTTCATAAATTTCTCCCATAGTGGGATTTTGACCTCGGTGCAGATAACAACAAAGACCTGAGCCAGGACGACAAGATTCTAGGCCCTACTCTGCCATTTACAGGTTGAGGGCAGGGTATTCTGCTAGCCTCCATACTGCCCTAGGGAGTGCCCAGGTTATGTATTCGTTCCATTAACCACTCAACAAACATTTATTGAGCCTCTATTATGTGTGCTAAAATCTACAGACAAAGATTAAAAAGACACAGCCCCTATACTCAATGAGATCACAGATTACTGGATAACTATTCTTATCTATTGAATAAGTAATTAAGTACTGTTCCTTGAAAACCAAGCAATCCTGTATCCTTCCAGGTCCTCTGTCCCTCCAGACTAATCGCTTTCCCCTGAGCCCTGCTCTGGGGCAGATTCCAGCCTTTAACCCCTGTGAGGAAGTCAGTTCTGCTACACCTTCTGCCCTCAGCGCTTCCTTGCAGCCCCTGGTCTCTCCTACTCCAGCCCAGGAAGCTCAACGCAGGACTCTCACCACAGGCTTTCCCAGCTGAGTCCAGCAACACACTCTGCACAGAGGCCCTCGTCAGGACAGCACCGCCAGCCCGCTGAATCACAGGGATGGTGTGAAAGGCGATTTCACTAGAACCCCCTCGAGGGTAAAAGGCCCCTTTAATGTAGTGGTGAACCAGCAGAGCATGCATAGAAAAGGTGGTGTGGCTGGGGGTCACGCCTACGGAAGGAAAGAGGGGGTGATGAAGCAAATGCGGGCAGCAGCACCACTCAGAAAGGGACGTGGATTCCTGTCAGAAAACACGCCCTGGCTGGTGTGGCTGGATTGAGCACTGGCCTGCCAACCAGAGGGTCACCGGTTCAGTTCCCAGTCAGGGCATGTGCCTGGGTTGCAGGCCGAGTCCCCAGTAGGGGGTGCACGAGAGGTGATCACACATGGGTGTTTCTCCCCCTCTCTTTCTCCCTCCCTTCCCCTCTCTCTAAAGGTGAATAAATAAAATCTTAAAGAAGAAAGAAAAAGAAAACATGCGGCAAACACGCAGCCTGAGTCCCAGGGTTCAAATGATCCCAGAGGATCGGGGCAGCCGGAGGGCTGGTTTCCATGCAAATATGGGGTACCTTACAGATCTTGGGGCCAGTGAGACTGTCCTCCCTGCAAACTGCCGCGTTGCCGAGACCAAGGAGGCCAGTGCTGGTTGAAAAGGAAAATCATCCAGTGCGTGGATACAGGAATTTTTACCAGGGAGTACAGCAGGCAGGGGGCAGACTCCTCGCCCATAAGGGTTTATAGCACGTTTCAGTTAGCCACACACGTTCAGGATGCGAGACTAAGAGCCAGGAGGGCACAACTCCTCCTCCAGGAGCTGCCCAAGGCCCGAGGCCAGCACCCACCGTACGTGGGGAAGATGTAGCTGAGCACTGCCTGGAGCTCCTGGGAGGCAGGCAGCTGCCGCAGGACCTCAGCCAAGCTCTGGGTGGACGCGCGAAGGAATGGAGAGACACGGGTGAGCAGCCCACACTTGTTGAGGAACTGAACCACGGGCAATGGGAGGGTCTTCATCAAGATGGCATGAATGGCTCCTCTGGATACCAGCTGAGGAAGAAAATGAGGACGGAGGCACATGTCTCATTTCTAGAACTGCCAGGACAGAACAACCATTCCAATCACTTGCACCAGCAGAGGGCCCAGCGACACTCACCCCTGCCTAAACTAGGACTCAATTTGGATTTTTAGGAATCTGTACTCTCTGAATTCTTCCCATTATACACTCAGAAGAGCCTTTTGCTTTTCAGTTTCCTACCCAAATTCCATTTGAACAATCCCAATCTGGTCTTGGATGAAGTAAAAAAGGGTAATAACTGGACCACACAAAAGCCATCCTGGTCAGGGAAGACAGCACGGCACTCTGCAGAGGCCAGAGCGACAGCGGCAGCTGCCGAGCCCAGGCTCCAGGGTCACAGAGGCCGGTTCAGGTGGGGACTGAGCACAGGACAGACATAACTGTTCCTCCCTTCCTGCCTCCCCACCAGTCACTCCACTAATGAAGAAGGTCAGCCTTGTCAGGAATAAACAAGGGGATCCTTCGCACGTCCCTGTTACCTTAACCAGCTTTATATACTTGTCAATGGCAGCTTCTTCCTGGGGAAACTTCTCCTTGAGACCCTGAATGTAGGCTTTCTCTCCACTGTACATGGGGAACTCCTTTCGGCCACTGGGCCCTTCTAGTACCATGATGTCAAAGGGAGAGGACAAGGCAACCCAGTCCAGCTGCCCTTCAGTGATCTGGTCCAGGATAAAACGGTTAAAGCTGCCTTCCTCCATTCTCCCAATGTAATGGATTCCTGTGGGGAGACAGACAAACAAGGTATCTTAGGAATAAGGGGACTGAGCCCTGCAAAGGCGGACAGAGAAGCAAGGTGAGAGAGGTAGTCATGGCTGGCTGCATCCACGCCCAGAGGAGGCTGTTCACCCTTGCTGTGGGGAGGAGTTAGAGCATAAACCACCAGAGCCCTGCCCGTTTCAGCTCCCTGTGGGTATGGCTATCAGATGAGGAAAGAGGCGCCCAGAGAGAAGACAGGGGGCCTCCAAAACAAGAGGAATGCCCTGTGTCATCCCACAACAGCTGCTCCAACCCTCCTGAAGATAGAGCTGTGCTCCCAACCTTTTTCCACATAAACCTTACCTGTGTCAAATTCAAGGCCATCCTTTCCAAAGGTATGACAACAGCCTCCTGCCTTGGTATGTTGTTCCAGCACCAGAACTCGCTTGCCAGCTTTGGCCAGAATTGCAGCTGCAGCCAGGCCCCCAAAGCCACTGCCAATGACCACCACATCCAGCTTCTCCGGCACTTGGCTGACTGAGAAGGCTGCAGCAGAGGGAACAGATGGAGGGCAGGCTTCTCAGGCAGGGGCAGCAAAAGAGTGAAGATATGGAAACTAAAGAAGACTTCTCTAGCTTGTACAGTGCTAGAAAAGTCTAAAGCAGTTCGGCACAGAGCTCCTTATGAAAACATCACAAACGTTTTACCTGGGAAATGCTCAGGACCAGCCAGGCAGATGAAACAATGTGATTTGGTTCGATCCAAACTGATTTAACCGAAGTTGCTGTGTACATGGGGACTTTCCCTACTTTCAGTAGGAATCAGTAAACTATTACAGCAACAAAAGCACAAAGCAGACAGCAATACAGGCTGAGAACCCTAAGTGCCTACAAAGAGAATGAGGGAAGGAAGAAAACAAGGAGTTGGGAGACAGGAACATTGTCTTGCGGGGCAAGCTGCTGGCTCACAGAACTGTCCATTCACAATATGGTTATCTTTGGAAAATGCAGGGTCTGCAAGCACCAGTGGGCAGCCTGGTCGTATGATGGTCCTTTAAGATCCTGATGCAGAGACTTGGGCAGGACAGGGCTGCTCAGAGGATGCTACTCTGAGAAATCACGGCACCACTCCCTCGCATCGGGGAAGTCTGGAGGCAGGGCTGAGGAGGCTGCGCCTAAACAAGACACCCTGGGCAGCAGGGGGTGCCGTATGGGCACTTCCAACACCAGCTCTGTTCTTTAAAGATCACTTCCCAAGAATGAGATTCAGAATTTCTCAAGCTGCAAGAGAATGTGGTAAACTTTGAAACTTTTCAGATGTTTTTCAGAAAGACCTATAGTTAAAAATATATTTCATTTCACAACCCAGAGCTTACAGAAGTATAGAATATAAATACCTGAAATGAAAGGTTCATAATACAATGCTTACCAGAACTATATATGGTGCATTCTGATATTTCCTATTTCACTGCATTTGAAAATGTTAGTTGCAACCCACTAACTTGATTTCAAGTCCCATTAATAGATCACAATTTGGTCTGAAAGAGTTAAACTAGTCATTTCGTTTTTAGACCAGCCCGAGTAAGGGGAATGGCTTGCTACCGGTGATGCAGTAAATTAGTGACGGAGTCCTAGCGAAAACTCCGATCTCAGAAGTTCAGACTAATAGTCCTTCCATTAGAACAGTGTTGTCTCTGACTGTGAGGCAAAATGTGTCACACAAAACTCTAAAATTGTCAAGTGAGAGGGACCTTCCAGATCAAACAGGCGATCCAATTAAAAGAAAACAAAAACAAAATACCAGAACTCTTTCTTTCAACCTTAGGAGGAACCCCAAAATATGTTTTCAAGTTGACAGCAAAGGTACTCTAACGCGAGAGCAGTTTCTGAGCCTGAGGTTCCCTCTTGAGCCTCTCCCAAAGTTTCAAAACCAGGGTTCAACCACATGAGCTGGGTCCAGGCATAATCAGTCGAATCACTCAGTGGGCAAAATGAAATTTCCTATACAGGTTGCAAGAGATTTCTGTGCAGCTCCCCGAAGCCCTGAGTGCATGTGGAAAGGTTAGTGAAAAAGTTAAGGTCTTAGAGCTAAGTAAGGGAAAGGTTTCTTCTTGTCGATCGCTTCTTGTTAATTTAGCCATGTTACCAAACTCAAGGGGTTCACCGCTTGGGGTGCTCTATTCAAGAAGGAGACACGGTGCCCTGACTAGTGTGGCTCAGTGGATTGAGCAGCAGCCTGCAAAGCACAAAGTCCCTGGTTTGATTCCCAGTCACTAGTCAGGGCACATGCCTAGGTAGGGGGCAACCACACATTGATGTTTTTCTCCTACTCTTTCTTCCTCCCTTCTCCTCTCTCTACAAATAAATAAATAAAAATCTTTGGGGGGAAGAATTAGACATGCTTGTCACAAGGTAGTTTGAAGGAGACATACCTTGGGATAACCACATCTCATTCTTGAATAGAGCACCCCAAGTGGCAAACCCCTTGAGTTCAGTAACCAATCTGGCAATTCCAGATGAAACTCTGTCCTAAAAGAACTCCCTGTGCAGCAGTCAGCAGCAGCAACCCGTCCGGGGCCCACTCCCCTGCCTGCACTGGACAGAGGGTCTGTTCTACAGGACACTCCCAGAACTGCTGCCTGGCCTGCCTCCACAGTGAAGAGGAGTGGCCACCTGACCCTGTTTCCTTGAGTTCTTCAGAAGGGAGGGGGTAGGTCAGTCCCTGCAGTCACTTTAATCAGTGTTTCTATACCCATTTTGGGTATAGAGTTGTTGGAAAGGTAATTTCAGTTCTGGTGTGCACTTGGTTTCTGGTTGGTTGGGCAGGAACTGTCTCTGGGAGGCAGGATTCAGGGCCCAACCTCCGTCTAACACTTGGGGGCTGAGGAATGCCTGCCGGGCGATGTAAGACATCCTTGGATAATGATCTCTGGTCTGGTTGTCTGGTATGCTTTGTGCCTTTGCCTCCTAGGGTTTCACCATTTACTAACCGCGTATGCGCTCTTCCCCTGCAACCCCAACCCTGCTTCCTTTCATCCAAGGAGTGCGCTTTCCGAAGCACCTGCAGCTAGGGTGCAGCTCATGACAGGAAATCGGACTCGCACCCCAGCAGTTTCCTGAACAGCAGCACGGTTGCCATCAGACAGGCCACACCCCCTTCACTGAGGTGGCCCAGTTTCCAGTGGAGCTGATCTGGGACAAGTGAGACTGAGCAGCAAGGATTTGGCTGTGGGACTCCGCTAGTCTATGGCTAACGGTGTAAAGACATATGCTTGGGGTCACATGGGATGAATTGCTGGTTTTCCCTATGAGCTGTCTGAATAAGACTCCCATTGCTGTTCTTCCTCTGAAGGATAAAGGGAAAAAATTACGTGCCACATCTCTTCAAAGAGTCTCATTGCTACAAAGAGATGTTCTATAAGCAGGTATGATTTCAGAAATTTTTCCAAAGGTGTGGTAACACAGGCCAAATACCCTAGGAGTATTGAAAAACTACATTTTTAAGATGTAATTTGAGTCAGCTTTACTGGACTTGCAAAATGAAGCAGTGATGGGCTTCCTAGCCACATGGAAATGACACAGGGAAATGAGTTGCTTTTTTAGTAAGATTAATTTTTTTTCTTTCATTGATTCTAGAGAGAGGGAAAGGGAGGGAGAAAGACAGGGAGAGAAACATCAATAGGTTTTGTCTTGCATGCATCCTGACTGGGGACTGAACCCACAACCCAGGCATATGCCCCGACAAGGAATCAAACCTGTGACCTTTCAGTTTGCAGGGTGGCACCCAACCAAACCACACCAGGCAGGGCTTTTTTTTTGTTTTAGTAAAATTTTAGAGTGGTCTTAAAAAGCAATTTACTAATTTCCTGTCCACTCATCTGCAAGGATGAGATCACTGACTCTGGGCAGGTGCAGAGTCACGCATTCCCTTATGTCAGAGGCCAGTCAAGTGGACTCTTGAGACTTCAGCTTCTTTTCTGAGCAACAGCCTTTTAGCTCCCCCTTTTTCCTCCAAAGCTGTGGGGTTGCTGGGGGGTAAGGCAGGTGGAGGTGAGAGAGCTCCCTCTCAGCATTCACAACACTAGGTGCTTCTAAGCTGTGTCTCCTCCTTGGGGAGTGGCCCCCACTCAGCCAGGACACAGGTCTCTATGGCTTTGGGAGTCTGCTGCCCAGCAGTGGGATGGGCTGACCCAGGCACTTGCCCTGCTGTGGAAGCAGCAGGTGGAGCAGCCCAGTGTTTAGTCACAGCCAGATGCAGGCATGGACACTTAGGAACAGAACACTGCACTGCTAAGGTGTGCGCTGGAAGGGAGACAGGTGCAGGGAGGCCACACCACCCAGAACCTCTTTTAGCAGAGTGCGTCTGAACTGTGGCACGTCAGCCAAGCTATCAAACCAGGCATCCTGGGCCTGTTCTCTGCCTCCCACAGTCCTACCTGCCTGGAACTTGGGGGATAAGCCCGGCAGAGGCCTTTTCAGCCCATGTTCTCTAGAAGTCCCAAAGCTAGAGGGTTGAGAGGAAATGGGACCCGTAACTGTAGAAGGAGGTGACTCTGCCAGTGCGAGCCTCTACAGCCAAGAGAAGAGGTGAGGTAGGGCTTTGGATAGGAGTCCCTGGTGTCCTTCACTTTCTGAAAGTAAATAAAACTACCTTGCGACACAACCCGGTCTCATCCTTGAACAGAACACTCAAGCAGCGAACCCCTTGAGCTGGGTAATAGCCACTGTCATATTAAATGACAGAACCTGGGCCTTCTTGCATCTCGACTACCAACATGCCATCCAGACTGAGGAAGACCCAGAAACTTCAGGGTCACGTGCGCCACGACCGCTGGCAGCATCTGCTGCACTGCCAAGTACAGAAAGCACCTGGGAGGCCCGGATAATGCTGGTGGCTTGCATCATCACAGCATCCCCTTCGACAAATATCACCCAGGTCACGCTGGGAAAGCTGGTATTAGGCACAACCACTTAAAGAGGAACCAGAGCTCCTGCCCCACTGTCAACCTTGATAGACTGTGTACCTTGGTCGGTGAGCAGACACGGTAAACCTGCCAAAAACAAGACCGGAGCCGCTCCCATCATTGATGTGGTGCGATGGGGCTACTACACAGTTCTGGGGAGGGAAAGCTCCCAAAGCGGCCTGTCATTGTGAAGGGCAAATTCTTCAGCAGAAGGGCTGACGAGATTACGAGTATTGGTGGGCCCTGTGTGCTGGTAGCCTGAAGCCACGCGGAGGGGAGTTCATTAAACTCTCACAAATGGCCCTGGCTGGTGTGGCTCAACGGACTTGGTTCGCAGGTTCGATTCCCAGTCAGGGCACATGCGTGGGTTACGGGACAGGTCCCCAGTTGGGGACGCACAAGAGGCAAACACACATTAATGTTTCTCTCCCTCTCTTTCTCCCCTCTCTCCCTCTCTTCCCCTCTGTGTAAAAATAAATAAATAAAATTCTAAAAATAAATAAAATCTAAAAAAAATTCTCACAAATGATAAATAAATAAATAAATAAATAAATAAATACATAAATGGCAGGCTTGACTTTGCTTGGCTTTGCCAAGACCCTGGCAAACAGAGGACGGTGCCCATGCCCAAGCGTCCACTGTTCTCCAGCCTGCCCAAGCAAAGGCGGAACTAAAGCGGGGCGCCTCCGCATGCCTCAAGCCCTCCCAGCACTTCACATTCTGAGAAACTGAGGCCGGGAACTAGCAGCAGCTCGCCCTGCCAGAAGAAACTGCAAAGCAGCGCAGCTTCAGACCCCCAGGTCTCTTTCGCTGACCTTGTTTGAGGACCTTTTTCCGGGACTCCTTGTCTGTCACCAGGGGCGCGGGTGGTCTTTTGACGTCCTCGGAGAAAGGATTCCGGGAGCTGCTTGAGAACAGCCCCAGGTAAACTTTGCGGAGGACGGCCAGCAGCAGCACGGCCAGCAGCAGCAGCAGTGTAAGCCCCATGGCGCCTGTCCGAGGACTGGGATCACGCTGATGGCGCGCAGTTTTGTGGCGGTCGTTTCACCATGTTAGTCCTGCCCTGCAGGGAGGCGGGGGCAGCTTTGCTCATTGTGCAAGCCGGGATTTTTTGGCCAGGTGCCCCGACTCCAGCGCAGATTGACCCTTCTAGCTCTCCGTACTGCCTTGGCAACAACACTGAGTCTCTGGGGGGCCTGCAGGGCTCCGGCCGGAGCGGCCGCCGGGGAAGCCAGTGCGCTTGCGCGGAAGAGGCCTAGTGTAGGGGCAAGACGGCTGTGGGAAAGCTCCGTGAGCCTAGGGGACACTCGGGCGAGCCCCGGGGGCCTGGAGGAGGGGGAAATGTGGGATGCAAATGATGGCCCTGGGGCGAGGCGAGGCTGAAAGTTGCAGGACTGAGAGAGAACCCCGACTGCAAGGCCGGAGACCTGGGTTGTGGTCCGCGCTCGGTCGTGGGCTCGCTGAGCCACCTGAGGCAAGTCGCTTTGCTCAATTTTTCCCGCCAGAAAGAGAGAACCTGTCCGACCAGAACCCCCTCACACCCCTGGCTGGCTGCCTGTCTTGTTGGATGGAGATCTCTCGACATCGGCGCGTCGTAGCCGGCGAGCCCCTGTTCTCCTAGCCCCCACAGTTGACCAATAGTTTGGGCCGCGCCCCACCCTCCCCAGAATGGCGTTGCCTGCGGCGGGGGCCTGCTGGCGTCCCCCGGCCTCTGGCTGGGTCCCCGTGGCACCTCCCTCCGTGGGGGCAGTGAGGAGCCGTCCAGCGACAAGCCTGATGAAAGGATCAGAGAACTGTTATTCCTATGTGCGCATTTGTATTTAAGGTACGGACCCAGTTTCTAAAGTAAATACCTGTTCAGAGAGTTCAAAGTCCAGCTAAGCAGTCAGAAAATCAGACCCTCAATGAAGTCCCTTACCTAAAGTGATGCATCATAAGTATTTCATTTAGAAAGGACCCATCTTTATAGGAGGGTCATTTCCTCAGGTTCAGCTTGCCAAATGCCGGTGGGGGTGACTTAGAAACTTAGGTACTCGCTCGGTTGACAGTGCTGGCTCTTTCCGTTCTCTGATGCAGGTAGTAGCTGTCCCGACACGACTGAAGACGCCAGCGGTCTCCCGCCAGAACAGAGACACTGCAGGTGTGTAAAGCTGCTCATGCTTCTACCCTGCTTCCTTCATTTCATGCACAGTAACAGAAGGGCCTTCCTGAGATTGCTGTCACCTTCCCCGCCTGTCGCCTTCCCAAGGTTGGCCTATGTATGAGGGTTTTGTCCTATGCGGTCCTGGAGGTCAAGGAGGAGGGAGCAAAAGGAAGCAGATGCTGAGGCGCCAGAAGACATAGTGAGAGAGCTGGTTCCTGAGGTGCCATGAGCAAGGGGCACTGTGCTCCCTTCTACATTACGGTGAACCAGATGCCCAGCCAAGCAGCAGGAGGTAATCCTGCTCTTGGTTTTAGGAATCAGTGTGTCCTACCCCAAGGAAGATTCCTGTTTGCTGCTGGCAGCCAGTTCTGAGGGAATCCACATCATATTCCCACAGTGGTAGGCTGACATCGTACAGATGACATCCTCCTTCCTTAGTCACCTGACTGTGAAATATGACTGTCAGTTGTGTGAGGGCCATCTGTCCATTATGATCTGGCTTTTTGTTGTGGAGCATCCATGAGTCCAGCTCCCCCATGTTGATACACGGGCCCTCTTCCTCAGGTGCACATGGAATGAGAGACTGAATTAGGCAAACTGGCTAAGCAGGTGCAACATGTACAATATTGGTGACAACGGAAGAAGTCTAGGCATTGTATTGCATTCTGAGTTTCTGCCATCATAGGAACCAGATCTAGTACTATAAGCCCCCAGACCCAAGCCTGAGCACCTCACTCAGACCGCCCCTCAAGGTGCCATCCATTAGCCTCACCCCTTTGATAAGCTACCCCAGATCCCATTAACTTCATTGTCGGCAACAGAATCCCACCACCTAGAGTGGTGCTGCTGCCTTTGGATACCAGGACTCCAGCCCTCAGACTCCAGTGGCATGGGTGGTAAGAAGGGGGCATTTGGCTAAAGCAGCTTATTTATTCAGAATAAATTTACAGCCACTTAAAGACATTCTTTAACTTTTAGGTTTATAAACTTCTATTTGTTTCTCTCTCTCTCTTTTTGAGATTTTATTTATTTTTAGAGAAAGGGGAAGGGAAGGAGAAAGAGAAGGAGAGAAACATCAGTGTGTGGTTGCCTCTCACATGCCCCCTACTGGGGACCTGGCCCACAACTCAGGCATGTGCCCTGACTGGGAAACGAACCAGCAACCCTTTGGTTCCCAGGCCTGCACTCAATCCACTGAACCACACCAGCCAGGGCCTTTTAAAAAATATTTTACTGATTATGTTATTACAGTTGTCCCAATTTTTCCCCCTTTGTCCCCCTCCACCTAGCACCCCCCATTCCTTTTGGCAACCCACCCTATAGTCCCCACTTAGTTCACGTCCATGAGTCATGCATACAAGTTCTTTGGCTACTCTACTCCATTTCCTATACTGTATGCAATAGATTTCCTATATTCTTAACCTCCCCCTGCCTATTCTGTACCTACCAATTTGTACTTCCTATTCCCTGTACCTTTTCCCCTGTTCTTCCCTTTCTCTCTCCCAACTGGTAGCCATCCAAATGATCCACATCTGTGATTCTGTTTCTGTTCTGCTTGTTTGCTTAGTTTGTTTTTTAGATTCAATTGTTGATAGTTGTGAATTTATTGCCATTTTAATGTTCATAGTTTTGATCTTATTTTTTCTTAAATAAGTCCCTTTAACATTTCATATAGTAATGGCTTGCTGATGGTGAACTCCTTTTAGCTTTACCTGGTCTGGGAAGCACTTTATCTGCCCTTCCATTCTAAATGATAGCTTTGCTGGATAGAGTAATCTTGGCAGTAGGTCCCTGCTTTTTATCACTTTGAATACTTTTTGCCAGTCCCTTCTAGCCTACAAAGTTTATTTTGAGAAATCAGCTGACAGTCTTATGGGAACTCCTTTGTGGGTGACTAACTGCTTTTCTTTTGCTACTTTTAAGATTCTCTCTTTATCTTTAACCTTGGCATTTTCAATATGATGTACCTTGGCGTAGGCCTCTTCGCATCCATCTGGTTTGGGACTCTCTGTGCTTCCTGGGCTTACATGTCTATTTCCTTCACTAAATTAGGGAAGTTTCTTTCATTATTTTTTCAAATAAGTTTTCAATTTCTTGCTCTTTCTCTTCTCCTTCTGGCACCCCCATGATGCCAATGTTGGTGCATTCAAAGTTGTCCCAGAGACTCCTTACCCTGTTGTCGTTTCTTTGGATTCTTTTTTCTTCTTGCTATTCTGATTGACTGTTTTTGTCTTCCTTATGTCCCAAATCATTGATTGGATTCTTAGCTTCATCCACCCCACTGTTGATTCCCTGTAAATTTTTCTTTATTTCACACTTAGTGTGACCTTCATTTCTACCTGGGTCTTTTTTTGCTGTTGAAGTACCCAGTGAGTTCCTTAAGCATCTTAATAACAGTGTTTTGAACTCTGCATCTGATAGATTGCTTATCTCCATTTTGTTTAGTTCTTTTTCTGGAGTTTTTGTTCTGTTCTTTCATTTGGGCCATGTTTCTTTGTGTCCTCCTTTTGGCAGCCTCCCTGTGTTGGTTTCTATGTATTGGGTAGAGCTGCTTTTACCCCCTGTCTCAGCAGCATGGCCTAATGTAGAAAAGTGCCTGGTAAATTGGATGGGGCGGAGCCTTCGGTAATCACCAGGGTGGGGCAACCTGTGTGAACCAGGTTGATGGAGTCTCAGGTATGGTGTTGCTGCTCTGTGGCTCTGTGTGGGGGAGGGCTCAGAAAGGGGGCAATGGCTGCTGCCAGGCCTCTGGAGTTTTGTCCGGGAAAAAGCTGTCCCCTGGCATTTACCCTGATGCCAGACACTTCAGTTTCTCCCTGTGTGCCACTGGTGCCCTTCAAGCTGCTGCCCTGATGCTGGAGCCCAAAGAGAGTGAGTCTGAGTAAGTCCTAAATTCATTGCAGGCCCTTTAAGAGGAGGTGCCTGGGAATCCCACAGTTTGTTCTGCCACCCTATCCCCACTGGTTTTTACATCCAGAAGTTATGGGGACTTATCTTCCTGGCACTGGAACCCCGGGCTGGGTGGTCTGGTGTGGGGCTGGAATCCCTCACTTCCAAGATGTCCCTCTCAATTTTTATCTACCATGTATGGGTGTGGGACCATCCTGTTCAGTGTCTCTGCATCTCCATGTCTCCACCCCTCCTACTCTTCTGAATGAATCTGACTTCTTTAATTCCTTGGTTGTTGGATTTCCATACAGCTCGATTTTCTGATGATTCTGGGTGATAGTTGTTTTGTAATTTAGTTGTAATTTTTGCCGTGGATTGTATGAGGAGGCAAGCCGTGTTTAACTATGCCTCCATCTTGATCAGAAGAAGTTACTTAAAGATTTTTAAAGTCAGTTTTTCTCAACAGGGGCATAACTGAATGATGAAACCAGTTTTCTTTTTAATTTTTTCTTTTTTAGAGGACCAAGGTTTAAAAGACCTGAGGGACTTCTTTCAGTACTCACAGAAATCTCCTACACCCTGGCGATGACACGTAGGGACTTTTTCTTGCTCTACGTCTGAATGACTGCCAAGAAGGAAGGCAAAGGTAGAACAGTTGGATCTCTGGCTCTCCCCGTAGCTTCTAATCTCAGACCCTATTAAACTCCTTTCTGAACCCAAGGACAAAGCTCACTCGAACAAATGATTTTGAGTCATGAATGAAAAATCTTGCTCTTTCCATAATGAGAAAGAATTAAGAAATGGACAGGTAAGCAAGCACTTCTATTTGGGAAAAAAGGTGTTGGTTTGGGATATGTCATTGATAATAAGAGCATGTGTCAAGAGAACATGGAGCGTTGGTGCGTTAGTGGACATTTACATTTTTTTAGCCTTTTGCTACTATAAACAGTGCTACTATGAATGACACTGTGAGCGTTTCATCTTGCATATGGATACGTATGTCTGGTAGATGAACCCTAGAGTGCAGCTGCAGGCCCCAAACGTACAAAGCGTGTGTGATTTTGTCAGGTGTCGTCAAGCTGCAGAGGTAGTAAGAACAATTTACTCGCCAGGGCTCGGTCTTTGATAATATGCTAACTGAAAAATATTATCTAAGAGTAGTTTTATTTGACATTTCTCTTATCATGAGTAAGGTTGAGCATTTCTTCATATTTAAGAACTATTTATATTTCCTTTTGTGTAAACTGCCCATATCTATGTCTGTTTTACTAGTGGGTTGTCATTGTTGTTGTTTTTTTTTCTCTTACTGGTTTGTAGGACTGATTTTTAACACATTAAGTAAATTAGCCCTGTATTGGTGAGATGAGTTGCAAAAAGTTGGTCAGGGGGACAGGTTTGGCTGAGTAGAAAGGCCAAAAGTGAGGGAACTGCCTCACTGAACTTCACTTACTCGGAGCCCTGAGACCTTTAACAGAGCCAAGAAGTCCGTATATCTATATAAGAATTTTTTTAAAGATCTTGTTTATTTTTAGAGAGGGGAAGGGAGGAAGAGAGGAAGAGAAACATCAAAGTGTGATTGCCTCTGGAGCGCCCCCTACTGGGAACCTGGCCTGCAACGAAGTCATGTGCCCTGACCAGGAATCGAACCAGCAATACTCTTGCTTCGCAGGCTAGCACTCAACCCACTGAGCCACACCAGCCAGGGCTATATAAGCATTTCGAGATAACATTAACTCAGCTTGCAGTTTTTAAATCTAGATTAAACAGCTTTCTTTTATAGTATTCCTTGTAGTTAATGTCTTAGGAGTTCTTCCATTTTTTGTGTGTGAAGGTGTGACATTTAAGCTGTTGTCTTTGGGGACTGACATGTGCCCAGGAGATTGACTCTGGTTTGTCTTTCAGATTGAAGGTGTGTCTGCTGGGTACTCCCTACCATGTGACGAGGACAACAGTGCTCTTCTGGCTTTCCGAGAAATTCCTGTACATACTGCCCACACCGTAGTGCCTCCTGCCAATATAAGTCTTTGTTGCATGCCGCTGTGTGGTACCGGGAACACATGACACAGGACAGCATAGACCCCGTCCTCCGGGAGCTCACACTCAGGGGAAGGCGTGTAGGGCACAAACAAGCAAAACAAGCTCTGTCTAATAAGATCATTGCTATAGTGAAGCAGAATACAAAGTGCAGCGGGAATAACAAAGGCATTCCGCAGCGTCGGCTGAGTTGTGTGTATTTTTGTTTGTTTACTACTCATGGAAGGCAAACGCTTATCCCCACGTCACCCAACTTCTCATCATAGTTGGAGTGTTCCAGTGGCCTCTCTTTAAGACTAGCTTTCATCATCCCATCAGAGTAGACTAGATGCTTGTGGCCGCCAGCTTCAAAGACATTCAGTACAGTGGGTGGGGTATGTTTGTGTGGAGGGGGGACATCGATCCCACCTTCATACTAAAGATCGCTGCCCCTACAGATCTCGCAGCTGAAGAACCGCAGCATCCTTCGGGCCCTGACAACTGAAGCTTGTGCGTGGGCGCCGGGCGGTAAGGTCCTTTTCAGGGCCCCTGGACCCTGGGTGAGGCCCAAGTCAGAGCCCCCCATGGACCTGCTTTTCATCATTTGAATTTCTCTCACTACTTGTCCTACAGAAGTTTGTAGATGTATAATTATTCAAGGAGAATTAGAATCAACCCTGGAGGTCAAAAGATCTGAGTTCTAATCTAGCCCCACTAGCCCTGCTCGTGACTTACTACTGTGTGCCTTTGGGCGAATTATAAAATCTCTGTGTCCACAGTGGAAATATAAATACCTCTTTTGTCCTTCAGAGGATATTAGGATAATGAAATGAGACAGTATATGCAAAAAGGCTTTGAAAAAGCATCCTATTTTACCTGCTTTACGTGGTCCTTTCCTACATTACTGTATTTGAAGTTCATTTCACAGAAAGGCACAGTCGCCAATTTAGAAGCACCACTGCTGGAGCCAAATAGCTTTGATTTAAATACTGGCTCTCTCATCCACCAGCTACACGAGCTTGGGCAAGTTGCATAACCTTTCTAACCCTCACTTTTGTCCTCTATGGAATAGGGATTGTATCAGAACAGGTGTTAAGGGGGTTTTATAAGGATTAAATGAGGTAAGGTAAAGTGCTTAGTACACAGAATGTAAATCACAGTGAGCGCTTGCAAACAAAATGTAATCTCCCCAAAATATGAGGCTTATTAAAAATATTCCAAGGCAGAAAAATTATTTGGAGGTTTATGAAGCATATTTAGTAGTAGTTTATTTTTTACTGTGTGGTGACAAACCTAACATTTATTAGAGATTTTTCACCTTAAATGCCCAAATATTTTATGTTTCAGTACAACTGGCATTATGGGCCAGATATGTTTAATTGTATTAAACAATTATAATTTATTGGAGATTGCTCTCAGCTAATTGAAAGTAGTAGGCTGACTAAATCAGCAATGCTGTTTACTCTATGAGTAAGTGGAGAGCTTAAAAAAAGAGGCAGTTGAAAAAAGGAAAAAAGACGAAAAACCATACCTAAAGTGAGCTGCATTTATTACCCTGAAGATTTCTGTGTTGCCTCTGTGTTCTGTTAGGAGGAAGTTAGTATTCACGTAAGTGTCATCTTCAGATGAAGAAGGAGTCTGCCGGGTTCCAAAGGGAAGGGAGAGACTCTCTTGCTGTTTGGATATTTGTCTCCAGCTCGTAGGCACCAGATTACTAGGTGCCTAGTTACCAGACAGTTACTAGGTTGAGACCCGTACTTTCAGTTGACTAATCTGCTGTCACAGCAAAGTCCCATACCTTCGCTGGTGAGGTTTCTGCTCCTTGATCACAGTCTTTGATCAAGTAGTTTGTTGATGAGGCTGTGTGGGGTGAAAGTTCGGTCAAGTTGCTTGTCACGAGGACCTGAAGGGTAAAGAGTCAGTAAACCTGGGTGCGGCTGAGGGATGAAGGGTGGGGAGCCCCCTTCAGCGTCATAACGAGCGTTCCCTGCTGCTGTTCCACACTTCTCATTTTGTTCACCCACTTTGTCCCTCATTTTTCTCTCCCAAGGGTCCAGCATGCTGGAAGTGAGTTTTGTTTGTTGGTTGTAGTGTTCATGGTTGAGTGTACTGTATCCTGTTGAAGTTAGCCAACTTGGAACCCCTGAGGCTCTGTGTCTGCTGCCCAGCCCAGAGTGTGCGGCTGGCAAGACTGAATTTCCCAGAGGCCCAGACATTCGGGACCCTGGATTCATCTGCCACCACTGTTCGCTGCCTGCTGGGCCCAAGTCCACAACTGCGACCATACTAGCTAACATACATTGAGCACTTACCTTTGGGCCACGTACTCCCCTAAGAAGTCGAAGAGTTACATCATCCTTACAATAGTCCCACGAGTGGTGGTAGATGGTTGAGTAACTTGCGCAAAGAAAACCAGCTAGTAGGCGGTGGGGATGAAGACGTGCACCAGCGGTTAGGCTCGAGTGTGCTTTTAGCGACCAGCCTCCACTGCTTCCTAGCAACCCTCTCTTTCTCATTATCCGCTAGTATTTTGAGGTTTTGGTAGGATTTTATTTAATTTTCAAGTATACTTTCAAAACAGTGTATCATCAGGGGATGTCCTCAGCTAAGAGTTCAAGGCAGAGAGGAACAGTTCTAAACTGCTTTTACCACTGAGGCTGGAGGGATCATGACTTTGGGTATTTAACTGACGCCCTTCAACCTTTCCACTATCTGTTAATGTCCTCCCAGCAAATGGGAAAAGCCAGGCCAGGACAGCCACTGGCAGTTTGGGCTAGAGAGTGACACCTGTGCTTTGGAGACAAGAGCTCTGTAGTGGCTGTAGAGGACCTGTCCTGCTGCTTTTTTTCCTCTGCTTCTCCCCCTGCCCCTTAGTTGTGCTTTTATTCATTCATCAAATGTTTGTTGAGCACATATCATGTGTCAGGCAGTGTGCTGGGTTCTGAGAGCCCTGCCCTCATGGAGCTCCCAGTGCAGTGAGCAGGATGGTCACAACACGGTGACGAGGCACGCAGGTGAGGGCAATACTCAGAACTAACAGGAGGATGGGAAGGAGCTACAGCAGAGGGGCTAGACCCTGGGGTGCCGACTCAGCAGAGGGAGAGCAGTCGGTGCCAAGGCCTGAAGGTGGGAAGTGTGGAGAAACCTTAGGTAATTCTTTGTGTCCTAGGGCAGAGCTAGACAGGTACGAAGGGTCCAGAGTGTGAAGGTACTTAGAGGCCATGCTGAACAGTTGGCTCTTACCTTGAGAGTTAAAGGGTTTTGACCAGGGGGGACATCAGCCTGCCTTTTCGATAGCTCGCTCTGGCAGCCATGGGAAGAGGGATTCTGAGGGCAGCAAGACCCAAGGCGGGCGGATACGGCTGGGGGCGGAGAGTGATCAGAGTGCCTAGATCTCAGAGGGTCTCCTTTTCTCACAATTACAGTTGTGAGCCCAGAGGTGCTCAAAGCCCAAGGAGAATGGGAAGCCGTGGACAACATCCAGCCAGAGACAGGTAACTGTGAGAATAAGCGGTGGCTGATTATATCTCCAGGTAATCAGCTGTTGGTAAAGGCGCTGTCTCATGTGAGGCTAACGTCTCTGTGACTCTGGGATTAGGAGACAGAATTCCTGGGTGGTCTTATTTGAGCTGTGTGACATAGAATAAAACTTTTTCACATCTACAGATGACATTCTGGAGGGGATGGGAATGAATGCCGCGGAGAAAGGGCTGAGAGCAGACAGGGAGGACCTTGGTCGGGGTCCGCCTCCGTAGGGCGATGAGATTAGGCAGGAGGACAGAGGCAGGCAACCAGGGCCCCCCCGTAAAGTTGAGCAGATTGGTCACCGTACAGGGAAGTCCCTGCAGTTGGGGGCTGAAGCCATCGGCTGGAAGGCTCGAAGGGCTTGGTAAGAATGGTCTCACATCCCTTTCTGAAAGCCATAGGGAAGCAGAATGAGGACCCACATCTAGCCTAGCAGAATGAGCCCCACTTGAGCCCCTGAAGAGATGTTCCTGCTAACTGATGAGTTACTTCCCTATGGACTGGAGCAAAGGGTGGAGAGGGGGTCATTCATATTCAGGGTGCAAGAAGGGGCAAAATAGAATTTGGGAAAGACCCCTAAGCAAACCTGTGGTATGCTCTTATGTAGGTGCCTACTCCAGTCAGTGACTTGCCACCTCACAGATGGGTAGAATTTGGGGAGCCCCTGAGGGGCAGATCTATCCCTTCTCACTGCATAGGCTGGCAGTCTGAAAGGGGGGTTGGCCCAGCAAATGATGCCAGCCCCTTGAAAGAGGACTAGTTGTAGCTTTGGGTGTCTGATGTTTATAGCTGGAAGCCAGTTCTGGGCTTAGAGGTGACAACTGGAAGGCCTCAGTAAATGATTGCTGGCAGAATTTCAACTGTTGTAAATGCCGGGGTGTCTCCCTCTTTGTTTTGCCACAGGGAGCCAGGGCGCCTCAGACCAGCCTGGGCAGCTCATCTCCTTCAGTGAGGTCCTACAGCATTTCCAGACTGTTGACCTTTCCCCCTTCAAGGTATGACAGCAGGGAGGTTTGGGATCCCAAGCAAAGCTCCTTCTTCCGGGAATCAGGTTTCTACCCTACCAGGATAGGGCACTGGGCAAGCAAGATAGAAGCTTCCTGTTGAGGGCCCTGTCTCACCCAAAGTAAAATCTTGGGCACAGAGTCATGGTGCCAAAGACCTGTGTTTCATGCAGGGCGCCAGTGGCCTTTCTGGGACTGTGGCCCAGAGCTCGTGTGACCCTGTCGTACAGAGGTTCGTGTAGCTGCTCCCTGCTCTTTCATCATAGGGATGGGGAGGTCTGGAATCAAATGCTAGGTAGTTCCTTGGGGAAGCAAGGCAGACTGTCCAGAGAGCTGAGTTATTTGTGGCTAACATAAGAAAATCTTCCATTCCTTCAAGGTACCAGAAGCTGTCTGGGAATTTTAAAAAATATGTGGGATTGAGAAAAGAAAGAATATTGAGAATAACAGCTGGCAAGCTTTCTGGGGCATCTTGAGTGACCAGGAGTAAGTTTAGAGGAATGGCATTTCTGATCTTCTACCTAGAACCTGGCCCAAGAGAGAGGCTGAAGAGACAGGAGTCAGGTTGCCAGAAGCTGCCTAAATCAGTTTGTTTAAAACCCAGGGTAGTGGGCCTGAGCAATGAGAAGTCGGGGTGGCCTCGTTTAGGAAGGGGTGGTTGTAGAAGTGGCATAGGCTCTAGCTACCTCCGAGTGTCTAGCTCCAAGAAGAGGTCTCCACTAGACTCCCATCCCCACTGGCTGCCTCATCCTGGAATTTGAGCGTGCTGCTAGATTTTATACATTATGTCCTTTGTGGAGAGACAGAAACAGACACACAAGGCTACATACAAGCAGCCCTGCTGGGAAACCTGGTCTGGTGTTTGTGAGACCACGTGGGGGAGTCCCCATAGCCAGGCCTCTCTAGCCTCCTTGACAGTCAGTGGAATAGCCAGTTCTGGAAGAGCCTGAAGGACCAAATGTAGACACCTGACTGATAATGCCTGGGCTTGGGGACCTCTCTTTCTCTGTTATGAAGAACCTGGGAGCTGGGAGCTCCTGTCTCCTGGGATTCCACAGGCGCTTCTGCCCCCTTTCCCTGGCCCAGAGACGTAACTAGGGGAACTACTTCTTTCTGCAAGAATGGTCTCTGTACTTAGCCTGATGATAAGTTCATCAAAGCAGGTGAACCCAGCACACTGCCCATTACCTGCAACTTTCTCCCCAGAAAAGAATCCAACCAACAATTCGAAGGACTGGGCTTGCTGCCCTCCGGCACTGCCTCTTCGGGCCTCCAAAGCTCCACCAGGGCCTCCGTGAAGAAAGGGACTTGGTCCTGACCATTGCTCAGTGTGAGTGCACTGGTGAGGTCAGGCAGAGAGCACTTTGCCCACCCTGGTATTGAGCCTCCCCCAAGGGTCTTGCATTTTCCATGTTGGCGTGGGGAGCAGGAACTGAGGGGTAAACATCGGGTAGAACAGGGTGTCTTGAGTACAGTCTGGATCTACCTTGAGAAGCAGTCAGCCTTCCCCTGAAGGGCACTCCAACAGAGAGCATGCATGTGTCTTGGGGCAGGTGGCCTGGATAGCCAAGACCCAGTGCACGGCCGAGTCCTCCAGACCATCTACAAGAAGCTGACGGGCTCCAAGTTTGACTGTGCCCTCCTCGGAGATCACTGGGAAGATCTGGGCTTTCAGGGTAAGAAAGAGGAATGGTTCCTCTTTTCCTGGACCCCTGATTCTAGGACTAGAAGGAGAGCCCAGGTAGTCCTCTTCCTGTCATGCCAGCACCATGAGACGGGGGAAGGAAGGAATCCAGGGAGAGGGGAGAGCAAGTGCAAAGGCCTTGACGTGACACTCTGATAAATCGTGTGCCGAAGTGGAGCAGAGAGTGACAGGAGAGAAGGTCAGCTGTGGCCTTGCAGACCGTTGTAAAACACTTCCTCTAAGGGAGCTGGGAGCCTGTTGGAGTGATATGGTTTAGAATCTAGTTTTTTCTTTTAACTTTTCCATGAATATTGATGACAATCTTGTTTTATTTTTGAGTGAAACAAAACGGTATTACCTGGTTTTGGATTGTGCTACTCTTTTTCAAAATCATCAAATCACACTTGTATAGAATAGGAAAGTATCTTAATTTAAAAAGGAAACTTGATGCGCCCATAATCAATGGGCGGTCTGCTGGTATTGACAGCATGTTGAAGTCCCTTTGTCCTCCCTCATCTATAATTGTCTTGAATATTTCCTCTGTTTACACTGAAAATCACACAAGTGTTTGATTTTTGTCTCAACCATTAAACAATTTAAAAATCTCAAGAGGAGAAGCAGAATCTGTTGTATTTACCCATATATGTATTCTTTTCATTGTTCTTTCTTCCCATCTGATATTCGAGGATTCATTCTTTTATCATTTCCTTTCTCTTTCAAACATATCCTTTAGCCATTTCCTTATGTAGGTCTACTGGCAATAAATTCTTAGTTTTCCTTCATCTGAGAATGACTTGATTGCCCCTTTCTTCCTAGAGGGTGGTGTGTCCGGATCGGGAATTCCAGGTTGGCAGTTCTTGTTCAGCACTTGAAAAGTGGGCTGCTTCCTTCTGGCCCTAATTGTGTCTGATGAGAAAGCTGCTGTCATTTGAATGATTTCTCCCCGCTGGTTAAGGAGTTGTTTCTCTCTCTTTCTGTTGTCAACATATTTGTTATTTTCACCCTTTTTAAAAAAATTTTTTTTTCTTTTTTTTGGTCTTTAGTTTGCAAGTTTGATTATGATGAATCTTGGTGTGGATTTCTTTGGGCTTATTCCATTTGGGGTTTGCTCAGCTTCTTGAATCCGTAGGTTTATGTCCTTGGCCAGATTTGGTCAATGTTCATCCATTACTACTTTGAGGACTCTTTTCAGCCCCACCCCTGTGTGGGCCCCGATGCCGCAAACGCTGGCTCCTTGTTCATGTTGCCCGGGTCCCGCAGGCTCTGTTTTATTTTGTCATCTCTGTTATAGCTCATTGGCCTCCGAGGTGCTGTTCGTTTTGTTTTTTCTTTTTTTTCAGAATGGATAATTTATATTGTTCCATTTTCAAGGTCGCTGATTCTTTCCTGTTATATCTATTCTGCTGTTGAGCCCATCCATTGAGTTCTTAATTTTAGTTATTTTTTTAGTTCTGAAGTTTCTATCTGGTTCTTTATATCTGATATTTCTTTACTGAGACTTTCTATTTTTTCATTTGTTTTGTAAGTGTGTTAGTAATTACTTACCAAAGGCATTTTTATGATAACTGCAGTGGTAGTTTTCTATTGTTGCTGCAACAAATTATCCCTAATAGCTATAACAACACAGATTGATTAGTTCTGTAGCTCAGAAGTCTGACCCGGGGCTCACTGGGGTGAGAGCAGGGCGGCATCAGAGCTGCATTCTTTTGGGGGGGCTTCAGGAGGAACTGTTTCCTTGCCTTCTTCACCTTCCAGAGCAGGCCTTCCTCTTTCTTCATCTCTGAGCATCTCTGAGCCTGATCTGTTCTCAGATCTCTGTGTTTCTGCTTCCCTCTTTCTCTTCTTGCATTGGGCCCACCCACACAATCCAGGGTGCTTTTCTTACCTGCTAAGAGCAACCCTGCAATCTTAATTCCCCCTTGGCCTGCAGCATGGCCTGTGGGGAGGTTCTGGGGCTTAGGACAGGAACCTCTTTGGTGGGGCCATCATTCATTCTGCCTACAGCAGTTGCTTTAAAATCCTTATCAGAGAATTCAAACCTCTTTGTTATCTCAGTGTTGCTGTCTGCTGATTGTCTTTTCTCATCCAAATTGAGGTTTTCCTAGTTCTTTCTATAACAAGTGTCCTGGATATTTGGGTATTGTGTGATGACACTCTGAATCTTCTTTAAACCTCCTGTTTTAGCAGGACTCCTCTGATACGGAGCCAGTGGGGGAAGGGGCATGTCACCTCACTACTGCCAGGTGGGGGTGGAAACCCAGTTACCCTACTTGGCATCCACTCATACCACCGGCTGGTAAGGGCAGGGGTGCCTCATCACTGTTCCCATGTAGCCTTCACTGACATGCACGTCACTTCCACTGATACCCCCAGAGGGAGTGGGGGGCTCCTTAGCCCCAGGAAAGGATAAAAATCCCACTTTTCTGACTGCCCTGCTAAGGGCGTCTAGTTACAGTAGTTGGGGGAAGTCTAGGCTCTCTCCACTTGGCCTGTAACTAAGCTGTTGAAGCCCACGGGAGCAGGAGTTTCCTTAAGTTTTGTTCCCCCTCACCCTCAGTTCCCTTGTGCTTTCTGTTACAGGAGCAAACCCAGCCACAGACCTGAGAGGAGCAGGCTTCCTCGCCCTCCTGCATCTGCTCTACCTGGTGATGGACTCAAAGACCTTGCTGATGGCCCAGGAGATTTTCCGCCTGTCTCGTCACCATATCCAGGTGGGGCTTTGGTGGGAAGCCAGCAGGGAGGGCTGGGGAGCTAAGACCTGGCACAGCATTCTTCTGAGCAGCCAGGCGGGCCTCTGGGTTAGACATCTCGGATTGCTGAGGGCTCTTAGGACAGCTGAGGCAAAGCAGGCATGGCCTTCCCCTGTCAGTGCTGGAATCTGAGCTCCACCACTCATTAGCACGGGTCTCAAGCGTGGCCTCAGTTCCAGAGTCTTGGGTTCCTCATCTGTACAATGGAAATCGTGGCAACTTCAGCTGGATAGTTGGGAAAATTAAGTGAGGTAATGTACAAAAGTGCTAGGCATAATTGTGATGTTAGTGTTCCTACTCACTGCTCTCCCTGAGGAAATCCCTGAGCCTGAAGCAGGAGAGTCAGCCTTTGTGTGCCCCAGAGAAGGTTTGCCTGCGAGGGTCAGGTGACACGTGGATTTATTGACAGGCCAGAAGTGGCTCCTGTAGGCCTAGGTCTCTATCCAGGCCTGCTCCCTGGGGTCGGGTTTGATGTTTTCGCAGTTAGTAAAAGGTGCTACTCCCTCCACTTTAAAAAAACAGATTTGACCTGTTTCTTGCCATTCATCCATCCCAGATTCGTGGGACCTGGAATTCATTCACTAAACAAATATTTATTCAGCATCTCCTGTGCTAGTTGTTGCTTTTCATGCTGTGAGATAACGTCAGTGAGCAAAACAGACAAAGATGCTTCTAGCAGAGGAGACAAGACAGTAAGCATAATACGAACAGAAATTATGGGGTGTGTTAGACGGTGGTCAGTGCTAAGGAGAAAAGCACAAGTTGGGTAAGACTTGGAGGATGTGGGGAGGGGGCTGTAGTATTTCATGGCGTGGTCAAGGTAGCTTTCATGAGAGGGCAAGACTTACAACAGGCCCTGAAGAGGTGAGGATGTTAGCCAAGCTGGGTTCTGGGGGGAGAGCATTCGCTCCACGCAGAGGGAGCAGCTGCTGCACAGGTTGCACGGAGAGAGTGTGTCCAGCATGGGAAGGAGTTGCAGGGGAGACAGCTGGGGGGAAGGAGGATGGGAGGGCGGGAGGAAAGGAGGTCCCAGGGTAAGAGGGACCAGATGGCATACTGCCTGGTAGGTACGATAAGGACTTTGGATTTTACTCTGAGCAGAATAAGGGTTTTCGGCAGTCTGGAGTACATGATTCAGCTTGAAACTTTTTATGGATCCTATCATCTGCCAGGTTGAGGATAGTCTAGGGCAGTGATTTTTAGCCAGTGTGCCACAAGAGGCACATGGGTGTTTCTGCAAGACTTTTTAAAACATGCAGTACCTGATTGTTTAGTCAGGGGCACTGACGTCTTTTCCCCACCAAATAAGAAAATGATACCAGTCAACACAACGATAGCCGTCCAGTGAGTGAATGAATCAAACTATACCTATTTTTTTGTCAGCTCGGCAAAAAATTTATTTTTTGGTGTGCCACAGATTTTTAGTAATTAGTTTATGTGTGCCATGAGATGAAAAAGGTTGAAAATTGCTATTCTAGGGCGTTATAATCAAATTAGAGATGATGGTGGTTTGGAGCATGGTATTTTCAGAGGAGGTGGTGTGAAATGGTCAGGTGCTGGGTAGAGAATCTCAAGCATATGGGCTTAAGAGAGTAGAACCAGCATATTTTTCCGGTGGATTGGATGTGAGTGTGAGAAAAAGAGAGGGGTCGATGATGATTTTTAGTGTGAGCAACTGGAAAGGTAGAGTGGCCACCAGCTGTAATGGAAAGGTAAGAGCAAGTAGCAGGGTTCAGTTTGCTGTGTGAACGTTAGGGTGAGGTTCGCACCTTCGTAAGAACACCGCAGACTCACGTGCCCTCTCCGTGCCTCGTATCCGGAGCACAGAATGGCAGCTTGTCTCACTGCTGGCGAGGCTAACCTTGACCACGTGGAGAAGGAGACAGCTGCTGGGTCTGCACTGTGAAGTCACTGTTTCTCCCTCTGTAATCACTAACTGTTGGGGAAAATAATTTGAGACTATGCAAATATCCTGTTTCTCCTCAAACTTCGTTCTAATGGCAATTTTCTGTTTCCCTCATCCTCCTACATTTATTAATTCTGTAAGAATTAATAAAATTTGTAAGAAGAATTGTCTGTGCTCTTCTATTATTCAGTTACTTTTTATATCAGCGTGGACTCACGGGTTTTTTTTATCCTGTGAGCTATAACCCAACATTATCGTTTCTTTTGTTGCTCACATTGTTCCATCTTTGGCTTGTGGAGCATTCTTGCCGGTGGCACCTGTGGCCTTCACCATGCCCTATTCTTTCCTGAGAGCTTTTACTCTCTGGACACCAAAAGATGGTCTAGGTTTATCTTGTATCTTCCCTGAATAATTCCCAGCCCTGGAATCAACCAATTCTCCAAGGAGCCCTTGTTCCTTAAGTTAGAGAATGCTATTTAGAAATCAAGATCTGAGCTCCAGGCATGCGCACTGCTCCTAAGACCTCACTCCTTCTAGCCCCTCTCAGCAGACGGAGCTTGTTATGTGTGTGTGTATGTCGCTGGTCCACTCCCGACTCTGACAGGAGAGGTCTTCAGTAGCGCTTCACAGAAACAGGCAGGCGGTGTGCTTTTATGCTGCCTGAGGGAGAGGGGCCTGGGAATGCGTGGCTGAAGGTCAGACCTGCAACGTTTCAATCAGGTCATTTTATCTTACAAGGCTAGAGTTGGGCAGGCCTGAGTTGCGAAAAGTGTTATTGACCATGTTAGTCATTAAGTCCCAGGACCTCGGTTTTTTCCCTTTTTAACATGCGAACATAACTCCAACGCTGTAAAATTATTCTAAGTTGAAGATAAGCTGTGTATGCCCTGGCTGGTATGGCTCAGTGGATTGAGCACTGGCCTGCAAACCGAAGGGTTGCCAGTTCGATTCCTAGTCAGGGCACATGCCTGGGTTGTAGGCCCGGTCCCCAGTAGGGGGCACATGACAGGCAACCACACATTGATGTTTCTCTCCCTCTCTTTCTCTTTCTCTTCCTCTCTCTCTAAAAATAAATAAATCTTAAAAAAATATATGTTATGTAAAGTCCCAAGGACATTAATCATTTAATGAATGTTACTTATCAAACTAACTTGATTCCCAAAAGTAAAAATACACTTTTTACATCTTATGTATAACACATGCATAAATATATCTTACGTTTTTTTAAATCAATGAAATACATGTGTGCGCACACATACTACTTTAGTAAGGTAGGACCTTCAAATCCAAAACTTCTTAACTATAAAACAAATAATTATACAGTTCCTACCACCTGGGCATTTTTTAATTTATAATGTTTACTATGTATGTCTGTATCTTTGGGGGAGAAATACTCATTAAATCTGAAGACTTCACATGTGCCTGTGTAGTGCAGGAAACACTGGAGGAGGCAGGAGGGGGCTTCATGAGTGCCAGGTCTTGAGATGCAGCCAGACCCCACAAGCAAGAGTGTGGGCATATTCTGTGGTCATCGTGATTCAGGGGACCGATGTCCGAGTAGGGTCGAGAACTGTACCAGTTAGCTTATGAAACAATGTGGCCTCTTGTACCGCTCTGCTCTGTTACAACAGACTCCCGGGGTTGAGGAGTATCTTAGCCATCACTGGTCTGGCCCTCGTTTTAGAGGTAGGGAAATAGAGAACCAGAGAGGGGAAATGGCTTGCCCACGGTCCCACAGCTAATGATTTCCTGTAAATCATCTCAAATCTCAGTTTCTCCCTTCTTGTGATTTATGAAGACTCTTGTAAGACCTTGCTGCAGAGATATAGAAGCCAGTGCACAGGGTTATTGCCAACTCAGAATCCCTCGCTTGTTTTCAAGGATAGGCTTGAATGAGGTGAGGGTACCAACCACGCAAACAGGGGAGGGAGGGGCATCCCAGACAGAGGGAACAGCAAGATGAGAGAGGAAGCACTGGGTACTTGACCTTCACGGACCCAGGCTGACCACTTTGACCAATCTGTTCATCCCTTCGCTTGCTGGCCTTTGTGGAATTTGCTGGGGATTTATATTTATTCCACAGTACTCTCATATGCGTGTCAGAAAATATGGAGAAACAGTAGCTTATTAAATAAGAGGTCTCGTGTAGGTATCATTTAGCTGTGGTTTGAGGCAAGTCTCTGAACCTCTCAGGCCTCAGTTTGCTGTTTTATGAAGTAAGGGGTTTGGCCTAAATAATTCAAAGATCCTGTTCAGCTTTATATATATATTTCCTTGAACTGTTAGTAATTCTAAGGTTTTAAAATAAAACTTGATCTCAGGAGCCTATGATCTTACCCCTGCTTAAGAGACAGAAACAGATGGGTTCTGGTACAGAGTAGCAGAGAAATTGTTAAAACTTTTCATTATGGGGATATCTTTTTTTTTTTTAAGATTTTATTTATTTTTAGAGAGGGAGAAAAACATTAATGTATGGTTGCCTCTTGCGCGCCCCCTACTGGGGACCTGGCCTGCAACCCAGGCATGTGCCTTGAGTGGGAATCGATCCGGTGACCCTTTGGTTCTCAGGCTGGTACTCAATCCACTGAGCCACACCAGCCAGGGCACCTTTATGGGAATATCTTTAATTACAAATAAAAATTTTATTTAAGTTTTCTGTTTCTTCTTGAGTCAGTTATGGTACCTTTTTCTAAAGGAATGTGCCCATTTTACTTAAGTTGTCAAATATATTAGCATAAAGTTGTTCACAATATTTTCTTAATATCCTTTCAAGGTCTTCAGGTTCTGTAGTGATGTGACCTTGTTCACTCCCAATGCTGGGGATGTGTATCCATTCTCTCTTTTCCTCAATCAGTCTAGTTTACAGTTTATCAATCTTACAGATTTTTAAAAAATAAAATGTCTTTTGGTTTCCCCCCAAAAAAAGATCCTATGAATCTTGAAAACACAGAGTTTTCTAGGAGGCAGTACAAGATCGGAGTAACAGCGGGGGACACAGCCCTGCCAACAGCCAGTCCTGTTTCTCTCCAACGGGGAGAACCAAAGTTTCAGGCACCCGTAGTACATCCTGCTGAAGGGGAATTGGCACCAGACTAGAAATGCTGGGGGGAGGGACCCCAGGGCCCGCATGGCCCGGGCAGTGTGGAAGTGCTTACCCCATGCTGTCCTGAGAAGGAGTGCTGCAGCACCCACCTCGAGATGCGGGCCACGGGGAGGGACTGTGGGCACGCAGGGTGCGCCTTGCAGTAATGCTCACACACAGCAAGTTGTGTAGCCTTCCACGCAATTTCCATCCATTTGGTCGCATCAGCATGACAAGCCTGGGGGGGGGGGGTAGGGCAGAAATGATCCTTGCAAATCTCCTTTACACAGGGAAGCAGTGTGAGGATCAGAGAGGTAAAGTACCTCTGCCCAGAGCTGGGTAGCTCGTAAGCGGTGAAGCTGGGCCTGGGACCCACATCTCTTGACAGCCCGTGGGCAGGCTGCGGACAGCAGCGGTTCTCCCCAGCAACACACTTCCGAGACACCTGGGGGTGCAGGTGCCCAGGGCCCTCCCCAGAACTACTGAATTGGAATCTCCAGCAATGGGGCCATGTCAGCAGCAACCAAAGACAGTCTGGTCTTCCTCTTCAGTATTCAAAGGTGTTTAAGCCCAAACATTAGGCATGAAGAGAAGGGAAATTTTATTTTATTTTATTTTTTTAAAGATTTTATTTACTTTTAGAGAGAAAGAGAGGGAGAGAAACATCGAGGTGTGAGAGATACATCCAGCGGTTGCCTCTCACATGCCCCCAACTGGGGGCAGGGCTAGAGAAGTCAAATTTTAAATGGAAACTCCACAGTGTCCGGGTCTGGTTTCCTCTGCTGTTACTCATTTCCCTACACCCAGCCTCAGTGTAGTATTTTAGAGCAAAGGGACACTTTCCGGATCCAAGGGAACTGCCGAAGGAAAGGAAACACATCTGAATTCCAGATTTTCACTGCTTTTTAATAAGTGGTCTTTAAAAGAATGTTCCTGAAAGTGAATGAACACTAGGTTTAAATCTGAAATTCTGTTAATTATGTTGCTACCATATTCTTGTTCCCTTATTTAATTTTAGACTGAAAAAAATCAAGGAAAGGGGTGATATTATGCAAGTATATATGATAATTAGATAGGCAATACAGGAAAGAGTAAATGATCTCAGCCACACACCCTGAGGCAACACTAATAATTGTGACCGTTTGTGAGCACCCACTTAGGCTGACGCTGTGCGTATGTGATCTAAGTTACTCCTTAGAGCAGCTCTGTGAGGTCGGTTGTGGGATAATGGAACATGGAAGCCATAGATAATAAAAGCCGTCTCATAGAATTTTTGTACTGATTAGTGTCTCAATGGCACCCAGCATGGCCCATGTGTTGGGGTGTCGGGGTCCCCAGGAACCCTCAGGTTCTCCGATTCACTGGGAGGACTCACAGCTATGATTTGGTGCAGTCAAAGCAAAATCAGCAAAGGGAAGAAGTGCATGGGACAACATCCGCAGGAAACCAGGTGCACGCTTCCAAGAGTCCCTCCTAGTGGAATCACACCAGACACACCTAACTCCTCCAGCATCACATCGTGCAACAAATGAAACGGTGCCAACCCAGGGAGCTCACTCGAGACTTAGCGCCTAAGGTTTTGACTGTGGGCTGGTCATGCAGGCCCCATCTGATGAGCGCATAGCAGAATTCCAGGGGGGGAGCAGGTGTTAAACACAAACCATATTATTTGCACAAAGTACTTAGGCACAGTGAGTTGTGCTGACGAAATGGTGGGAATATCTCAAAATCCAAGTTCCCAGATGCTAGCCAAGGACTCACCTCGTAAGCAGTCCTTTCTAAAGACAGCAGTGTCGGGCCTGCTGTGTTAACGTTTATTTGCCTCTTGATTTTGAGGGATAGGAAAGCTGAGTCTCATAGAGTGTGGGTGGCCTCCTAAGGACACACAGCTAGCAGGTGGCGAGGCCAAGCTCTGGGATCCAGGTGTCATGGAAGACCCTGAGGAGAATCTTTGTGGAGCCAGAAGATCCTCTACAGTTGGGTCAGTGTTGTCTGGCTGGACCATCTGCAGTAACGGACCTATTCCAGGTCTGCACCGCGCAATACAGCAGCTAGGCACCTGCAGCTACTGAGCACTTGCAATACTGCTAGGGTGACTGAAGAGTGGCGTTTACACTTTGTATAACTGACAATTAACTTAAATTTAAATAGGTACATGTGGCTGCCAGCTGCCACGCTGGACGGCACAGCACACCATCATGTGATGAGTTTTCTTCTCAGGGGAGGCAGATGGGATGAGCAGACTCTGCGTCTGGCTCTAAACTAAGGCATACACTGATCTGCGAGTCCCTCTCAGTGGGTGTCCTTGTCTGTGTGCAACAGTAGGAACTAACAAGTAATGTGCGAAAGCTTTTCATCTGCTTGGTATTTGGTTATTAAACAGGAAGGAATTTGCTCCTCCAAAAATAAAGCACCACAGTGGACCCCCTGCAGGGGATCCAAGGCCGGTCCTGGTGAAGTGCCCCGGCTGCACTCCATGCTGCCCCCTCTGGGGAGCTTGGGCTCCACAGCCAGTTCTGAGGCCATCCTGTTAGGAGAGAAGGGGTGTGCCAGCAAGTCAAGGCTGACTTTCTACCTACCTGCACCTTCTCTGACCTTGGATGAAATGCTTATGCACAAATAACCAGAAGCCTAGGGAAGGGGAGAAGTGATAGTTGGACACATGGGCCCCACTCCTCTTGTGTTCCTGACCCGAGGGGTGGCGTGCCCTTGGGTGGCACATGGATAGGTCTGGTGAAGGCCTAGGAGAGCTAGTGGACCAGGGCGTTGAAGAGGCAGGAGAAACCTCCCAGGAGTTATGTGCACCAGCTCTGGAGTGAATTAACCTCAGTTGGAATCCTGGTTCCACTGCCTTAGGGAAGGTATTGAGGGTCACTGAGCCTCAGTGTCCTCATCCGTAAGATGGGACGGTCCTGGTGAACGTTAGTGTAAGCACCTGCAGTATCGCTGTTGCCTCTGGGCCATGACTGTTGTCACTGCCCGCAGGCCTGGCTGGTTGTGGAAGATGGGAAGCAGGAGTTAAGACCTGGGTTGCCACTGACCTGGTACCACTTCCATTCCAGCAATTTCCCTTCTGCTTGATGTCTGTGAACATCACCCGCATTGCAATCCAGGCCTTAAGGGAAGAATGTCTCTCCAGGTGAGTCCCCACACTGCTCAGCCCCCAGCCTAGCTCGTTAGTGACCCAGCAGGGCCTGGTTCCCTCCCTCCCTGCCTCATTCTCCCCAGCTTTCTTCCTTTCCTGCTGGCTTCTGGGGGCACTAGGCAAAGTCCCCGTGCACCTGTGCCAGTCTCTCAGCCCATCTCTCCTCCTCAACCCTGTGTCAGATGTAAAGGCTGCCTAGGGAACGGCTCCCCTGGGAGAATAGTGGGGGAGGGTGCCCAGGTGTCAGCTTTTGTCCCCTGCTGAGCAGATGACCTCCCTTGTCCTATAGAGAGTGTAACCGGCAGCAGAAGGTGATCCCAGTGGTGAACAGCTTCTATGCCGCCACCTTCCTCCACCTCGCTCAGGTCTGGAAGACGCAGCAGAAGACCATCTCAGACTCAGGCTGTGTCCTCAAAGGTGTGCTCTTTCTTCTGGGGAGACCTCGCTGCTGAACTGCTGGTGTCCCCAGGGTGGGGGCCCCAGGGTAGGGGCTAGACTGGTTTTGGCTTCAGTTCCCTTCCAGGCCACCCTCTGGGGCTGCTAGTTCTTTCTCTGCTACCCTCCCCTCCATTTCTGCCCTTATACCCATGGGGATCCTATTTTCTGAGTCAAAGTGGGGTCCAACAGTGGGCTGACTGTTCAAAGTTGCCATTGTCCTGGCCAAGGCAGTGTGTGGCCCCGGGGTGCATCTGGTTCCTTGATCTCCCCCTCTGGTAAGCTCCCCCTCTTAAAAGTCTCCTTCACCTTCTCTCCATAGGCTCCAGGTTGGGGGCACTCCCTTGAGCTGCAGGGCCCCCAGACTGTGCAGTCCAAAGCCCCTCTCAAGCCTTTTGCTCCCCAATGTCCTCTGTTCCAGACTTGGAAGCATTGGCCAAGAAGAGCCCAAGGCGTCTGCTCAAGACCCTGGAGATCTACTTGGCCGGTGTGTCGAAGGGACAGGCCTCCTTGTTGGGAGCACAGACGTGCTGTGGGGCACAGGCCCCTCGCTCCAAGGACCTCACTTTCACGGGTGTGTGTGACCTGCCTCCGCCCTCCGCTGAAGGCACGCGGCTGAGCTGACCAACCTGAGGCTGGCCGGCTGACAGACCGCAAGGCTGGGCCGCAGGCAGGCCATGTCAGGAACACCCTGGCTGGGCCAGGCCCCTTCCCACCTCAGCAGAAGGGGTGTAGGCAGCTCCCGGGCCTGGTCAGAGGAGCCGAGGACCTTCATCCTCATGACACATCGGGCAGTTACCTTACAGATCTTCCTCCAGAGCAAGAACTTTGCCGAAACCTTAGGCCATAGGTTACCAAGTCAGGCCATAGGTTACCAAGTTGGGCCATAGGTTATCAAATCAGGTCCCAGGTTACCAAGTCGGGTCCCAGGTTACCAAGTCGGGCCATAGGTTACCAAGTCGGGCCATAGGTTACCAAGTTGAGTCATAGGTTACCAAATCAGGTCCCAGGTTACCAAGTCGGGTCCCAGGTTACCAAGTCGGGTCATAGGTTACCAAGTCGGGTCCCAGGTCATCCTGATGAGAGTGAAAGGTCACGAGGGGGGAGGCCCCGTCTGGATGTTCCTCGTGCCCCCACATTGAAGGACATTCCTAAGTAGGGCTTTCAGGCCCCTCCTGGCCATAACAGGGACTGGACAGGAACACAGGGTAGTTAGAATTTGAAGGGAGAAGCTAACAGTGGCAGCAGCCAACAGGAGGCAGCATGAACCAGACCAAGCTACCGAAGGCTGCAGCTGGGCTGGCTTCACTCTCCTCCATCCAGCAGGCCAGTACCTGGGTCCCCCTGGGGTTTCTGGCCTTGTGTTTACCCCACTCTCCTCTCCCATCTCTCCTCCCTGCTTTGTGCCTCCATTGCTGCCCAGCCGCCTACCAGCTGGGCTTCCCCATGGAGGCTGCGCAGTTCCCGTCAGAAGTGGTTTTCTAGTCTGGCTGAGGGAAGGGAGACCTTCACACATCAGCAGTTATTGAATAAAAGAGTTGTTCTGGGTTAAAAGTTCCACGAGTTTTCCTCCAAGACGAGCCTTGCGCCTTCCTGGGGCCCTGTTCGAGCCAGGCACTCCAGCGGGCCAAGGCACTGGTCATGGGCTCCAGATGTTGCTCTGCCCTGGCCAAACCCCCACTGAGTTCACATGATGTCCGCCCTGCACTTGCAGGTCCAGAGACTCATACACTCCAGCCAGTGGGTGAGGGGCCCCTGGCTCTCGTTACGATTGACTGGTGTGACGCATCCACACTGGGTTTCTCCTACATTCGTTTCTGGGGAAGCTGGCTCTGTTGCTCCATTCACACGGGGCTGAGCCAGGGACGGGGGTGGGCGGGTGAGAGCCCCACTACGCTGCTCTCCTGTCCCTCGCCCTCCCTCGAGTCACAGGAGACCACTCTCCAGCCCCTGCAGGCCTCTCCAAGTCAGACCCTCAGGAGGCAGGACCCACCCATCACAGAGGTGGGGATGACACATGGCCACCAAGTGTGGAGGGTACTTGTCGCCGCTCTCAGCAGGGTGCCTAAAGGGTGGGGCTGCAATCGGAGCCTGCAGTTTGCCTGTGTCACCTTTGCCAACCTGAACTGATCCTTTGTCCGTCTCACTTCTTCCAGCCCGGGTGCTTAGCCAATGGCAGGGAGACTGGTCGGGCTGGAGCGCAGGCCACAGCTCCGCCTCCACGATGGAGTGTCAGGTTCAGTGGTTCCTTTCCTGCAGATTCCTCTTGCTTGCTCTCTTACCAGGAGGCCAGCTCAGCACACTGCCCCTGAATACTCACAGCACAGTGAGGGCCCAGGCCAAATGGGCCTCCACTGGAGGGAGGCCGGCGGCCTCTGCAGGCGCCCTTTCTTCTCCATACAATGCTCTCCACACGGCACCGTGCACACCACTTCACACCCTGGGACACCAGCAGTAACACAGCCCAGCGGTGAAGTTGCAGTTCTGTTGATGGACTGTTTGGGGGAGGTGTGAATACGCTCTCTGAGAGTAGATGCAAAATTCCTGATCTACATTTTTTGGTGCTTAAAGGTCTTCCTAGGCCTGTCATGGGAAAAGTAAAATGTTTCAAAACCCTAAAAATGTCAGAGCCACAGATTTTGGTGCAGCCCTTATTCCCCCTTTGTAAGATCATCCCCGGAGCTTCTGGTCAAGGCGGCAGAGCAGCATTCTTCAAAGACAAAAAGTCTGGTGTGGCTCAGTGGATTGAGCACCAGCCTGTGAACTGAAAGGTTGCCAGTTCAATTCCCAGTCAGGGCACAGTCTGGGTTGCAGGCCAGGTCCGCAGCTAGGGCATGCAAGAGACAACCAAATCTCTTGTACATAGATGTTTCTCTTCCTCTTTCTCCCTCCCTTCCCTTCCCTCTAAAAATTAATATATAAAATCTAAAAATAATTTTTAAAAATCCCCAGTGCATGCTCTGTGGAGATAGTCAGGAAGATGGATAACTGGCCGTCTCTTGCAGAGAGAAAGAGGGATGTGCAGGGAACTGATTTCTTTATGCTTCTTGGCACAAAATCAACAAGATGAACTTGTTCAGAATTTGTGTTTGGGATGGACGAATCAAGCATGTCAGAGCTCAGAAGCCAGATGGCCCTGAGGGCACACGAGTGAGGGGTCAGGACAGCCACGGCCCAGACAGGCCTTGAAGACACAGCCCCCATCTTGCTCTCCCCCCTCCCACCATCATGCCCTCCAGGATGGGACTACCTTGGGGCTATTCTCTATTCCTCCTACTTAAGCTATCTAGCCCCTCTGATATTCCAGCCACCACCCTATTACTAAAGAGCATGAACTAAGGCCTAGACAAGGAAAGGCAACCTTCCCAGAGTGAGATGGAGGCAGGCTGAGAACCAGCCCCATGACTCTTGTGCTTTTCCTGTAGCCCGAGGTGGCTCTGGACTCGTCAGACTGGTCATACTTGATGATTACAATGCGCTTATGAAGTGACAAGCCAGACGTCCACACTTTTGTTTGCCACGCATGTGTCATTTGGAAGCTGCCTTGCAATGGTTTATTAAGGCAGCTGGGGAAATGCTGGCTAGAACAGAGAGGCATCCCCAGCCTGTTGCCACAACCTTCTCCCAGCTGGGAACGTGAGACTGATCTGAACCCCTGGCTGAAAGTGATCCTGCGGCCTGGCACAGGGCCACCTCTCTGCAGGGTTCACAGCAGAACCTGCCAGGCCCACTGGGATTCCTGGCCCCGCTGCCTTAATTATGCAAAGCCAGCTCTGGCCCCTTGGAGGCGGGGAATTGTCCCTGGGTTCCACCCTATCCCAGCGTGGGGAAAAAGCCCCGGGGAGTAGATAGGGCAGGGAGAATTAGCCCTGGGCAGGCAGTGCCGGCAGAGAGTGGGGAAGACACTTGTCTCCTTTATTGAACAGCTGCAGGGGCACCTCCGCGCTGACCAGGCAGCAGGAGGAGAAGCAAACAGGCAAGCAGGTAGGCGCAGGGAGGTGCTCCTCTTACTTCCAGTTCTTGAAGAATTGCTTGAATATGGGACTCTCACGGCCCTGGGGCAGAATCTCCACCTGCAGGGACAGCAGGGAGACATCTTGCTCACAGGGTTGCCATCTCGGCCTCCTCCAGGCAAGGCCAGAGCCATGGAGGAGGGTGCTGGGCACCGGGCCTGAGTCCACACTGTCCAGGCCAAGGGTGCTCCTCCAGATAAGACAGGAGATGGGAAACATGACAGAGACACAGATGAGGAAAGAGACTGCTTCCAGGACAAAGGTGAAGTTTGACAGATGCACCAACTACAGATGAGCCTTACCAGCTCCCCTCAAAATGACTTGTGGAGTCACCGTGCTTGGGTGAGAAGGGGCCGTACCAGCTCAGGGCAATGGCCCAGAGGAGGCGCATAAGCCGTCCAAAGGCGAACCGGCTCTCTGGGCTCCCAGGGCAGTGCTGCCCAACATCCTCTTAGAAAATAATATGTACTTTTAAATCTTTAAGGACCGAGAAGGGCTTCCCCACTGGGGGAGTCTGGTAAGGAGGCCTGACTGTTCCCGACTGTGTCTGAGGCTTTCCTGCCCTTCTTGTCCCATCTGAGGGGCAGGAGGCCATGGGGAGGCCCCAGCGGAAGGCTGGGGCACCAGGTGTCTCCTCACCTGAGTGTTTGGGGCGTATCGCATGCGAGAGATGAAGTCCTCAGCCACCTGGAGGGCTGCCTGCCGCTCCTTCTCGTTTGCTTTTCGCCCTGGATCAGAGAAAGGAGATTTGTCACAAGAGCAGGAATGCTTTCTACCCCACATGCCATTTTTCTTCAGGAGATTTAAGGGGGTCCACAGAATGGCTGGCAACTTTGAAAACAAACGGACCAGGAGGTGCTGAGAATGCTGAGGAGCTCCCTGGAGGGGCGAAGTCAGCCCCTGGACACTTCTCCCAACCTGGCAGCTCCAGGCCAGATGAAAACCTGCTCAGACCAGGGCCGCAGGGGCAGTCACGAGGGCTGGTGTCCTCCTAGCACCAGGCGTCAGAGCCGTGGCCCCCTCGCCTCTTGAGCCCCAACTGCACCGTTACCAAGCCTTCTTTGTACAACTGACCAGGACAGAAGGGTGATTTCCTCCAGCCTCACTCCCATAATGCCAGAGAGCAGACAAGGCCTAACAGTTATGCCAACGAAGAGCATATGAAAAGGAAGATACCAGAGTGCTCCCTTCTCGCCTGTACGCAGTCCTTGTAACACAAAATGGGCTCCGGCTTAAGGCATTTTTCCAAGGCAACAATGTGGTGAACTGTGGTTGGTTCTCCAGTGCTAAACAAACAGATCAAAATGGAATCTTGCGGTGAGCACCCCCACCCCCAGACTTAACACCCAGCCTCATGGCATCTCAACCTCTCACAGGAGTGGAATTTTAAAATGACCCAGGTCTGGAATTTCCTGGTAGCACTAGTGAGGTAATCTGGCTGATAAGACCCCTACCTGCCACCAAGGGAAAGTGGCCTTGCCTGAAATAATCCACTCTTTTCACTTCTTTGTCCCACTCCCTTTTTCTTTTCTTTTCCCCTAATCTGAGGATGTATTTATTGACTTGAGAGTGAGCGAGACAGAGAGACATCCATCAGTTGTCTCCCGCACACACCCCATCCAGGGGTCGAACCCACAACTTTTTGGTATACAGGATGGCGCTCCAACCAACTGAGCCACCCAGCCAGGGCTGTCCCCACTCTTTCTGCCTGTAGAAGACTTCCACTTTGTGCAGCTCCCCTCAGTACCTTTCCTCAGCACCTCAGCTGGGATGCGGCCGATTCATGATCTTTAAATTTACCGAGTTGAAGTTTTGTTCATTCACACTGTTAACTGCAGAACCAGCTGAAACTGGCCTTATCCTGTTTCCAACAAGACACTGAGTTGTTTTTCAGGGTCAACAAAACATCATCGCTAAGTCATGCAGCCAAAGCATTCACAGAGGAGAAAATTTTGACTTTCAGTAACACCTGGTACCAGTTTTGCCCCCAGCCTCATGGAGCCAAAATAGCAGAGACGTGCCCGGGACTCGATCGTGGGAATATTTTCAGAACCAAAGGGTCTGGTGTCCAGAAAGGTCGGGAGCTGAAGCCCTCCAACTGAAACCTGCCCTGCCAGTGCTTCCAGGTGCCAGACCGTCCTCCCCCAACCCCTTACCACCCCACACCCTCCACCTGGGAGGCAGGTTTGAGCCTTGCTCCCTGTCTCCTTGCTGGTCGACTTCCCAATAAAGCTTTTTTCTTTCCTCAAAAGCCAGCGCCATGTATTGGCTTCTGTGCATGTCCGGCAGCAAGCCCTCGCTCAGTAAAAACACCAAGCAGGCTGAAAAACCCAGTTAGCTACAGTCGGACTAAATTAATGTGGACACTTCCTGTGATTTGACCAGCAACCCACAACACACTTTTCCTCCTGGCTTGAGTTTCCTGTTTCTTCTTCCCTGGTTTGTCCTTCCGACACGGTTTGGGTCTTTGCTTGGGGTTAAGTACGCGTCCATGGACATCCCTCCCCCCCCCCCCCGCCCCCACCCCATGCTTGGAACTGGTTCCATGGGAAGGTGCCCTGTGGTGGGAGGAAAGGCAGCCCTAGCAGCACAACCCACCCCCTTCACTCTCTCTCTCTCTCTCTCTCTCTCTCTCTCTCTCTCTCTCTCTCTCTCTCACACACACACACACACACACACACACACACACACACACACACACACCCTTTGACTCTCAGAAACCTGCCCGACTGCTTGCTGCTCCAGGCCCTTCCCTGAAGCGACAGTATTATCGCCTGCCTAGTAACCACCATCCTTAGAACACACCTAACCCTAGAAGACAGAACACACCTATCTTCTGACCAGGCTAGGGCTGCAAATTCTTCTTGGCCTTGGTTGACCCCACAGATATGTATTGAGCAAATACACTATACCATCAAGACACTCGAGATGACACAGCTCCTGCTTTCAAGCAGTTTGAAAGCTGGTCGGGGAGGTAAGACGTGCTCGTTGAAAGGCAGGTGTGGAGGAGGTGCGAGGCTCCCAGTGTCACTCCCACACCTGGTTTTGTTTCAGCCTTCAGTCAGCCCACGGAACAGGCCTCCGCACAAGTGTTTCTCTGTCCAACCAGAACAATGTCTCGGAAAGACAAGTTCGACCCGTGCACTGCCCACTGGATAGTGAGAGTCAGTGTATCTAAAATTCATGTTACACCTCAAGGCAGAATGGCAGCACCAGGGTGCTGGGGGCTTCTCAGGCTTCAGCCCTGACCTAGTGAATCAGAATGGAAGGGGGTGGGGAAGGGGTTGTCCAGCGCTCTGTTTTCCCAGGCCTTCAGCCCTCAGGTATGCTAAAGGTCAGAATGGTTGCCTAGAATTTAGGGGGTGGAAAGAGAAAAGAAAAAACCCTCAGCTTGGAGGTCAGGCCTAGAGTATCTGGGCTCCCAGAGGCTGTCTTCTGAAAGCGGCCAGGCAGGCTGAGCCCTCCAACGGGAATCCTGCTGGGGTTAGAGCAGGCACAGGTCTCGGGGCTGGAGAGCGGGAGCCTCACGTACCCTTCCAGATGTAGATCTTGCCACAGAGCCCGTTGTCCAGCACAAAGCAGTCATCAGGTATCAGCAAGTCAAGGGCAAAGGGGCTAGAGTCGGCCACCTTGGTCAGGTGCATCTGTCCAGTGGCATCAGAGACCTTGGGGAGGATGTGTCAAAACAATACAAACACGGCCACTTTAAAAAGGAGCCGAAGCTGAGACCCCAGAGGAAGTGCCTTGTACATATACATACCTCAAACTTTTGGAATGTTAAATAGGACAAAGTAACCTTTAGACTGGGCCTAAGCAACTCTGTTTCAAAGAACTGTTTGCAAAGATAACAAGAAAGCAGGTATGATGCCGCCTGGACTGATAACTACAAGACGGAAAATTAAAAACATTCTGAATTAGCATCACTATTATCTGTTCCGACAGAACTGCCTTCTTTCTGTTGATGTAACTGTCCCCCTTTCCCTTTCTCACAAACACCATTTGCCTTTGTCTCCTAATCGAACACTCTCTGGGCTCCTGCCTGAATCAGTGAGTCCCGAATAGCTATGCTTTTGATTTCAAATAAACGCTTGGTGCCTCTTGGTTTGAAAGGCCTTTACATTTTTAGGTTACCACAGATGAGCAGTGTGGGATCACTTTCCTCCTCCCAACACACGGTCCTAACCTCCGTCCAAGAAGTGGCTGCCTGCCTACACCACAGCCCTGGTCCACTGCCCAGGCCCAAGGAGCAGACAGGGGCCAGGGAGAAAAGCTCTGTCGGGCAAATCCTGGGCAGCCCCCACCCTCACATCACACTCATCACTGCAGCCCAGAGGCACCAAATTTGTTTGGAAATTAAGTGGACTCCACATTACAAATAAATGTAAGGACGTCAAAAAGTAAAGCACAATATCTTCAATTCGCCTTCTCCAAAAATGGGCCAGAAGTGAAATAGCACGTGTCTCCTCAGGAGGGCCAGGCACCCGTCCACTTCCCCTCCTCCTCTCCCTCCTAGCCCTGGGTTAACCACCCTGGTGCCCGGACCAAACTGCCCACAGCTCTCTCCTCTCCCTTCAGCCCGCGGTGCATCAGGCTCCCACGCCCTGCCCGGACCCACCTTGTACAGAGCTGCAGCCTGGGCATTAGTCTGGTCAGCTGTGACGTCTTCCTCAGGGTTGCCCTCCTTCAGGGCAGGCTTGGCGCCCAGGACCTGCAGGAGTCAGGGCAGACCAGGTTTCCAGGGGTTCCTGTGCACCTGTCCCAGACCTTCCCAACCCATTACACTCAGGGCCACTGGCTCTGGCAGGGCAAACTGCCCTGCACAAGGGTACCCAGCAGAGGTGAGTGAGGGAGGGCTGGTCCAGCCACCCCACCTGCCAGGCCACTGGTCCATCTGCCCACAGGGGTACTTTACTCTGAATCACAAGGCGCCGTACAAGCAGTGGCCCAGATGCTCCCCTGCCCAATCCACCACCGAATGCCCTTGTGTCCCCAAGCTGATCACAGCCTCTCTCAGTAGCTTTCAAGCAGAGGACACCCACTCCAGCGTTTCCTCTACCTGGATCATCTCGGCAGGCTCCTCCCCATCAGTGATGATCTCCACCTGGGCCTTGCCCTGCCGCTCACTGTCCCGGATGGCCAAGGCCAGGTCCCGTGCCTTGTTGCGCTCCAGGATGTTGGACTTTCCACCGCACCAGACGAAGATGTTCTGAAGGCAAGTGGGAGGCCCGGGTCAAAGAAGGCCTGAGAACGGTAATGACAACACTCCACAAGAGTATTTCTCTACCCGAGCTCCACCCCAGCTCCCTCTGTTGTTTTTCTCCCCATCACTTATCAGCGTGTGTTCCAATGTCTTTATCTTGCACAGAATCTAGCTCCCCTGAGTAGAGTAAGCTTCATTAGGGCATGAGTGTTTCGTTTTGTTCACTGCTGTATGCCCAGTGCTCAAACAGACTGGCACATATTTAGGCACAAAATAACTATTTACTGAATGAATGAATGGATGAATGAGTGAGTGAGTGAATGCCATCCCACCTGCACCCCTACCAGGCACAGCCCTCATCTCCTCTCCCTAGGTGGTCCTCCTACCTCCATCTCACTGCTTCCAGTCCTTCTTCCAAACCGCTTCTGGGTTGATCTTTCTGCCCAAAATCTTCACCACAAGAGGTGGTCCAGACTTCTAAGTCTCTTCCTGGGCCTCACCCTCCTTAGCAATTTTCGATCCCATGGCTCCTGTCCCCACCCTATCCTTGCTGTTAACATGCATGTCTACATCCTTCTCCTCCTCAGTGCCTCAGCTCACCTGTCCCTTTGCCTCGAATGGCTTTTCCCCTCCGTGAAGGTCTAGTCAAATGGCACCTTCCTGGGACAACGGCTTTGGCTCAGGTTTAAGAGTCCCTCCCTGCCCAAGCTCCTCCAGCACAAGTCCCTGCCTCTTTTAGAAGTCTTGTTGCACCCTGCCATGGATTACAGCAAGTGACAGGCCAGGCCATGGCTGCCTCCCCAGGGCAAGCAATTAGTGGTCCCCGTGCTGGGTCAGAGTAGGCGTCACGGACTCACTGGGTGAAAGGAGGAGTGGATAAAGTAATGAACGGTCCGGCAGGCAGCTAACTCAGAGGTCCGATGGCTCTAGGTGCAGGTAGGCTCCAGTGCTAGAGGCAATGGCTAGACAGCAGAGGCAGGTTTCTGCCCCTCTGAACACAGGGATGTTTCTAAGGCTGGAGCAGCCCCACTTGGAATGACTTACAGCTTCTCAGCTTCTCTCTTCTCCCCTGGCCTCCTCGTCCCTGCTCTTTTAGAGACAGTGCCCACACAGAGTGCTCTGTCCCACCCTGCAGACCCACCTGGCCCAGGTCCAGGATGAAGCAGTCCCCCGTGTTGAAGCTGTCCCAGCTCAGTGCCCGCTCGGTGGCGCGGATGTTCTTCTTCCCCTTCACCTGGTAGAGTTTCCTGATGGCAGCTGGGGTGGCTTCCGGGGAGATCTTGTGAAATGCTGACTCCACTCCGCCTTCCTGCAGCCCAGATGGCCAGTCTGAGTGGGCTGGCGGGGGGCCCGGGGCCCTCTATACCCCTTCCCACTGGGAGACGGGCAGAAAGTTGGGGAGGACCCAGGCCCGAGGGACCTGGGCCTTTTGCAGGGTGAGAACCAGGTGGAAGGAGGGCAGGCTGAGAGAAGCCACAGGGTGGGCTGACCTGGTACTTGAGACCCCTCGGGAAGTAGCTCATGAAGAGGTCAGACTCGTTGCCCTGCACCTCTCGGTGCTGCACGGGCCGCTCCCCCAGCAGGGTGTTGAGGTGCACGGCCAGCACGGCGCAGGCCCCCTGCTCGTCCCGGGATGACTGCTGGCCTGGGGTAGTGGGAGGGGGCAGGGCCAGGCCCGTGAGACCCACGCCAGCCCCGAGGGCCCCGATGCCCCCTACCCTGCAGCCCCTCACCTATCCACAGGTGCAGGTGGGAGAGCTCTTCTGGGCCATTGTGAAGCACTAGGTAGGAGTCCCCCGAGAAGAAAATGCCATGGTTCTCGTAGGCCACTGGCACCGGCTTCAGCTTCTCCACCCGCCACACATGCAGGCCGGGGTCCTTCACTGATGCCGGGAATGGAGAACTACTGTGGGAGGAGACGGGGTTAGCCTCGAGCAGAAAGACGAGGCAGGCCTGGGGAGGAGGGGTGCTGGGGGGAGAGGCAGCCCTTGGAAATGAAGGAGGGGAGGATGAAAGGGGATGGGGGCACTGCGTACCTCTGGGGGATGGGTGCATACATGTTGCTTCTGGGTCTGGAAAGACAGAAGAAGCCACTATCATTACAAATGTCACAACAACCACCCTCCACATTGGTCTGGGGAGGCCCTTGCAGGTGCCAAGTGCTGTCATATTTATCAACTACTTCACCTCCAAGAGCCCAAGCGGTTATCCCTGGCTCCACGATACAAGCCAAGAAACGGAAGCTCAGAGAGTCTAAGTCGGAAGTCACACAGCTAGTGAGGGGCGAGGGGAAACTCGGTCTCCTGTTCCTGGGCCAGTGTATTCCCCGTTCTGTGACCGCCCAGTCACCTCTCTTCTGCTTCCAGACCTGTAACTCCGGGCATGGCGTGAGGCTGGAATATAGCACTCTCAGCAACGACTGCTTATGTTACAAAAGTCTAAAGTTAATTACTTAGGTCTCCACAATTTAAAAAAAAACAGAAAAGCAAATTAGAACCCAAATAACCAAAAGAAAATAAATAATAAAAATGAAAGCAGAGATTAATAGAAAACAACAACATATAAAATGGGCAAATCCCTTGAAGGATACAAATTATGAAAGCTCACTTAAGAGAGATAGATTAGAGCCCTCGCTGGTGTGGCTCAGTGGAATGAGTGATGGCCTGCGAACCAAAATGTCATGGGTTCAGTTCCTAGTCAGGGCACATGCCTGGGTTGCAGGTCAGGTCCCCAGCTAGGGGTGTGCAAGAGGTAACTGGTTATGTATCTCTCACACATCAATGTTTCTCTCCCTCTCTTCCCCTCTCTCTAAAAATGAAAAAAGAAAATCTTTAAAAAAATAAAGGTGAGCTGCCTTGAAAAAACAGAAATAGATTAGGAATAGTTCTAATATCTATTAAAGAAATGGAATTTGTACTTAAAAAAGTACTCTTCCCCCCACAAAATCCCCATCCGGATATGTTGTACTAAAAATTTAAGAGCGACATAACACCAATTCTATACAAACTCTTCCAGAAAATAGAAGAGAACACTTCTCAGTTTACCCTATGTTGGCAGCATTACCCTGATATGACAAGACCAGATAAATATATTACAGCAAAGAAAATTAGACCAATGTCACTCCTGAACACAAGGCACAAAACATTGCCAAAATTTCAGCTTACGGAACTCAATGATATAAAGGATAAAAAGCACGTGACTAAATGGGCATTTAGCTCCAGGATGCAAAGTAGGTTTAACATCTGAAAATCAATCAGTGTAATCACCCTATTAACTATTTCTTTATTTTTATGTTTTCAAGTGTAGGCGCATTTAGTTATCTCTTTTTATTTTTATCTCAATAGATGCAAAAAACACCAGCTAGCAAAATTCTACATCCATTCCTGATTTTTTTTAAACTTTCAAAACAAAAGAAAAACAAACAACCTCCCCGAAAAGAAACAAACAAAAAAAAACTTTCAGCAAACTTCCTTAGCCTGAAAAGACATCTACCAAAACCAGAAAAACAAAACAAACAAAAAAACCCTAATGTTAACATTAAACTTAGTACTGAATACCTTCCCTAAGTCTAAACTCCCTCTGAGGAAGCTCACCCATCCCCAGGCATCAGCTGACCTTTCTATATATCCAGCTCCCCTTAAATGCCAGGATTATAAACATCTTTATCCTGTAGATCAGTGACAGAAACCTCTTCTGGACAAAAATTATTCAAGGAAAAAAACTGCTAAAGGCAAGCACTTAAAAAGTATCTTTTAAAATTTTTTAATTTATTTTATTTTTTAGACAGAGGGGAAGGGAGGGAGAGAGGGAGAGAAACAAAAAAATGTGTGGTTGCCTCTCGTGCGTTCCCCCACTGGGGACCTGGCCCGCAACCCAGGCATGTGGCCTGACTGCAAATCGAACCAGCAATGCTTTGGTTCGTAGGCCGGCACTCAATCCACTGAGCCATACCGGCCACGGCTAAAAAAGTATCTTTTTTAAAAAAGATTTTATTTACTGAGAATGGAAAAAGAAAGCTGAGGTAGATACGCTTTGCTTCCTTGTACAACCAAAGGACAACAACCAATTTAAAAACAAAAAACAACCAGAACTGCCAGAAAATTTAACGGTATGGAAGTCTGACAACCAAGGAGTTAAAGAAGAAACATTCATCCAGACTGGTAGGAGGGGTGGAGAGCACACACGGCAAGGGGGTGGCTGGCCAACAGGGTGGTCCCATATTTGTGTGCAGATAAACTGGGAGGAACAACTGGGGAGCGTGAGACAGACCACACAACCTAGGGTTCCAGCTCGGGGAAATAAAGCCTCCCAACTTCTGGCTGGAAAAACCTGTGGGGGTAGTGGGAGCAAGAGAAACTGCCAGTCTCTTGAAAGCAGGGAGAGAGCCAAGCAAGGTATTGTTCCCTCTCTGACCCCTTTCCCACAGACAGCATCATAATGCAGCAACGTGGGTTGTCCCACCCTGGAGAATACCGAACGCTCTGTCCCTTACAACGTAGCATGCACACTGAGACAAAGAAACATGGCCCTAATGAAAGAACTGGTCAAAACTCCAGACAAAGAACTAAGCGACGAGGAGATAACCAATCTATCAGATGCAGAGTTCAAAACACTGGTAATCAGGATGCTCACAGAAATGGTCGAGTATGGTCACAAATAGAGGAAAAAGTGAAGCTATGAAAAGTGAAATAAAGAAACATATACAGCCCTGGCTGGTGTGGCTCAGCAGAGTGAGTGCCGGCCTGGGAACCAAAGGGTCGCTGGTTAGGTTCCCAGTCAGGGCACATGCCTGGGTTGCAGGCCAGGTCCCCAGTAGGGGGTGCATGAGAGGCAACCGCACATTTTTGTTTCCCTCTCTTTCTCCTTCCCTTCCCCTCCGTCTAAAAAATAAATGCATATTTAAAAACAAAAATTCAGTAAATGCAGTAGCTACAGCTTCACTAACTGTCTCTCTCCTATGTCCCATTACTAGAGGGTTTCTTTTTTTAGCTGAAAATGCAGACCCCACACCAGCAAAAACAGCAGCACCATTCATGCTGTGCGCCCAACAGCATTTTTATAAGGCGAGCCCCAGTGGTGCAGCACAAGGGCCTGGACATTGCAGAGTGAGGAGCTGAAATGGCACCATCAGGAGATTTGGGGGGGCTGGGGAAGCAAAGGAAAGTCTTTGGGGGAGGTGGACAGAAGAGCAGAGGGATTGAGGCTGAGTGGCAGACAGTGGGAGAAACAGGAGCAGTGGAAATGGATGTAAGATACCACCTGAATTATGACTTCCCTTCTCCTTTCCTAACTTACAACATGCTGAAGGCATTTTGGGGGGGAACTACACTTCCCCAAAGGGGGAGGCAGGAAGGGTGAGGTTTGGAAGCAGGAACCTGTAACATTTCTGCATCCCACAGAGAGTCACATGCTGTGCCCACATCCCCCGCAATGGGTGGGCAGCCTGTGACTCACGTCCGAAGTGGTGAGGCAGTGGCCCTCAGCCCAAGCCAGGGGGGGAGCTCGGAGCAGAGTTGGTGTGAGCAAGAGGGCCAGTTGTCAGCTTCACTCTTTTTCATTCTGTGTTACTGATCTGGGAGCTGAGGCTGTAACTCAAAAGCAAGCAGCCCACAGGCGGGGCTCCGGGCCTGGACAGCCACTGCAGGGTCTTGATGAAAGGGTGGTAAAAAGTCCCAATGCCCAGGCCACATAGACGACCAGTTAAAATCAGACTAAGGCCCTGGCTGGTATGGATCACTGGACTGAGTGCTGGTCTGAGAACCAAAAGGTTGCTGGTTCGAATCCCAGTCAGGGCACATGGGTTGCAGGCCAGGTCCTCAGTAGGGGATGTGCAAGAGGCAACCACACATTGATGTTTCTCTCCCTCTCTTTAGCCCTGGCCGGGGCAACCAATTGATATACCTCTCACACATCAATGTTTCTCGCCCTCTCTTTCTCCCACCCTTCCCCTCTCTCTAAAAATAAATAAAATCAGAAACTCCAGGACGCTCACACTCCCGCTGCCCCTTGGATCCCTGCCCCTCAGCCTGCTGCTCCAAGAGCTCACAGGCAAGGGTCCGCCTTAGCTCTGGCCTTTCACTCTCTCCTGGCCTCCCAGCCCCTCTGCCCAAGCACACAGCTCCTTGAGCTTCCTCTGTGTGAACCTCCTTCCTCACGTCCATCAAAGCCCCCTCCTCTCTAGGTCCATGTCAAGTGCCAGCCGTCCAAGGACAATTCCAGAATATACTGTGGCCTTGTCTGGGAGATCTCCCACCCTCACCTGGGAGCACACGCTTCAATCCCTGCTTGCAGGCTCCCTTCTAGTAGGACCTGACACCTTCAAGTCTCAGACAGAAGAGGGGACATGCCTGATACTCCTGCATTCCTCAAGCAGCCCCTGAAAGTCTCCACTCAATGCCATTCACGGTCTATGCAGGGAGCGTGGCACTGGGCAGAATGGGGAGAGGGGGCCTGAAATGAAGAACCACCTCCTGTGGCTCACAGTCTACCAGGAGGGGCCGTGAAGCAGGGAGCTGTCACAACCACTGGGACCGCAGACAAACTTCCTCTGGGTGGCAGATGTCAGAGAATCACATGTCAGCATTAGAAGGGGCCTTATTGCTTATCTAGTCTTACTCCACATCTGCCCCTCATACACGCACGGCGCAGAAATCCCCTCTGTAGCATCCCTCCCCGTCCTCTTCTTCATCACAAGGCAGCCTCTTCTACACGTCTGCCGTCACAGCCTTGGCCCTCTCCCACTCTGCACAGTACAGTGAGTCGTGGGCCTGCCTGCCTCTCCTGCTAGCCTCGAAGGGCCTTTTGGGCAGGGACTGAATCTAGCTGGAACCTCACACTGTGCCTGACACCCTGCAGGTGCTCAGAGAATGTGTTTAATTAACTGGACTTGCTGGGCTTGGATAATTGAACCACATGGACGCTGAGAGCACAGGATTTCAACAGGCCGAGACAGGCGAGGGCAGCCCCAGGCAGAAAGCGGGACTAGGGATCCACCCAGATGTTCCTGAGGCAGGGGGTAGGGGAGGATGCATGCCCAGGAGCCCGCCTTTGAGCACACACAGAGGATGAGGTGGGGGCGGGGGTCTTGCTGACATGCCTACCCTTAAGGCAATGCTTGGAGGCTGTCAAAATGACAAAAGTCCCTCGTGGATTGGATATCTTTGCTCCCTGATTCCATTGATCCCTAACAGGTTCCTGCACCTCCCAGTCCCTGTCTGTCCCTGGTTGTGAAATGAAACAGTCCCTACGCCCCTCCTCCAGAGGGTGGAGGGGCGAGTATCAGCACTAGAAACGACACCCGATACTCCCAGTCTGGGATGGGAAGTATTCCGGGGAGCTGGGTCCACAGGCCTCGTTCAAAGACTCCTCAGCCAGTTCTCTTTCCCCCGACACCAAGTAGGACCCCTATCCTTCCTCCTGTTCCACCTTCATCTCCCTCTCCAAACCCTACCCCAGGCAGCCAGCCAGACCCTTCACTGGAGTCTTGTTGAATTTGCAAAATTAATGAACTAGAATTCAAATGCTTGGCCTACTCCTCCAGCCCCTGCCCCAACCACTCCAGCCCACTTATCTACAGTCACACCACAGTCCTGTCTTAGGGACAGGTATCCTCAAATCTCAATGTATTTCCAGGCTGGCAGAGGACCTTCAGGAGTCCAGCCAGCCCTCACCTGCCCACCTAAGAGTCCCGTCGAGCCACTGCCCAGCCTACTCTCACCTTTCTGCTGCAGCTCTGCTTCCTCTTCTGCTTTGCAGGCTCTGCTTCCTTGCATCCTGCCACACCCCGGCCTCTCACTTCCTTCAGACTCCTCTGGGGCTACCCCACCCACCTGTCCCACCCCTGCTCCAACCCCAGCTCAAGCTGAGACAGGGCTGGTTCCGGAGAGGCACCCACAGCAAGGCTGAACGTCCACCCCAGCCCTGGCCGGGACCTCCCCAGTGGCCCTAGCCAGTTGCCAGCTCCTCCTCCAGGATCAGCATCTCTGAGTCTGCGACCAGTGAGAAGGGCCACACACAAACAGGAAAGCCACCACGGGCCCTGTTCCCCCTCGCCAGCCTCGGGCAGGCCTGTCTGCCCAGCGCCAGCCTCTGCTGGGTTAGTCACTTCTTTGGGTGGTGTCACTGCCTCTGCAGTGACTTTTTCCTCCTCCCTGACTTGTCTTTTTCCTGGCTCTGAATGCATTTAAAAAAAAATTTTAGAGCGAGAAACATCTTTCCATTGCTCCATTGATTTATGCATTCGTTGCTTCTTGTGCGTGCCCTGACCAGGGATCAAACCCCTAACCTTGCTGTATTGGGACGACGCTCTAACTCTGAGCTATAAGGCCAGGGCTAAATTTATATTTGTTTCTTTTCACGTCAGATGGGTAATGTGCCGATGCCATCACAAGGTCTGAGGGAAGCACATCCCACACAAGAACACGCACACCCAATCAGCACTCTACAAACTACGTAAGAATCCTGAATGCATCTGATATTTTTTTTAAAGCTCAGTCCTAAGGCCCTTGAAATATTCTTTACTGATTCTGTACTGTGTCCTGCATGCTGGAGGCCTTTCAAGTCTACTGTCGGTCAGCCTGTCATTATTGACCACATGTTCACTGCCTGTCGCAGTGTCCACACCGGGCCCTCTAAGAAACAGCCATAACAGTAAGTGTGGTCTGGCTTTACCCGGGGACAAACAGCTTGCTGCCTACATCACATCCCTAGGACCCCAGAGTAGGCTGGTCCAACACGCTTGCTCATTTTCCAGAGGAAGAAACTGAGGCCCCAAGAACAAAAGTGACTTGCCCACAGTCACGCAGGGAGCAGGAGGCAGAGTGAGGGAAGCTTCCATTCCCTTCTGAATCCAAGCGGAAGGCAGAAGCAGAGTTCCTGTGTGCTCCAGGAGAAAGTGAACACCCAGTTACCCAGGGACAGTCCTGTGGCTCCTCAGCCAGGCCTGCCCTTGCCCAAGGCTGGTCAGCAGGCTAGTTAGAGGTAAGGCTCAGCCTTGAGGGGCAAGGCCCCACCCAGGAGGAGATAGTGTGGGCATGGAACTAAATCAATCTACGTGTTAAACTTTCTGGACCAGAGCAAGATGGGCAGTTAAATGTTCTCTTCAAAGAAACGCAAACTCTAGCTGGTGTCTGCGTGTCTGAGCAGCTCCCCGGGCAAACTGCTGGCTTTAAAAATAGGGTGATCTGGGTAGGAACTCTAGCAGGGCCTTGTCCCCAGGAGAACCAGAGGCTGGGCAGATAAACTGATACAGCGGAAAGAGGTGGACAGTATGGCTACTTACTGGCTGCGCTTCCTGGGGCAAGTGACTTAACTTCCTGGAGCTTGCGCGTGACCTATCTGTAAAATACGAATAAAGATAAATGTGAAGATTATGAGATCGTATAATTAATGAGCAAATAACAGATGCTTAATAACCCTGGATTTTTTTCTCTTCTCAACATTGAGAATTTCCTAAGGCGACTTCAGTAAATGGGCACAGCATCTTGGGAAGCAAGGCCCCCGGCCCCTCCTCCAGCGCAGAGAGAGGGAGTTAAACTACAGACCGCCCCTCCTCGGCCCTGCCCCCCACTCCCATCACAGCGAGTCCGTCCGCTCTCGCCTGCACCCGCGCAGAGCCGCGGTGGCTCTTAGTTCCGGCCTCCGTGCGCCCACCTAGGGCGCAAGGATGAGGACGCACTGTTTTCTACACTTACGCCTTACCTGGGTAAAGGTGCGCCCCCCCACCACAGGGGAAGGGAAGAGATTTGCAAATTAAGAGAGAAAAAGTAGATCTAGCACACTTTAACTTTAACAATGCACAAGATTCTAAAACTTGTTTTTCCTAGACTCACATTTTTCCTCCCTGTCCGGTGTCCCTCAGCAGGAATGCTCCGTTTGTCCCAAGCGAAGTAAAATAAAAGCTTTCTTTAGCAAGGACCCGCCCTCTCCCTCCCCTCCTTACGGGAAGCCAGGAGAAATTAGTCACGCGGGGGCGCCCCCAAAAGGAGAGGGGGAGCAGGACGCCCAAGGAGGCGGCCCCGGTGCAGCCAAGCGCCGCTGAGCTGCAAAGTGGGAGCCTGGGAGCCCTAGCGCCCTGGCGGTCAGACCCCTAAACGCAGCAGACCCGCTGGCACTTCAGCGTCTTTTGTCCCGGACTGGAGCGAGTAGATGCCGCCTGCGTGAGTCAGAGGGAGGGGCCGGCCGCCCGCGCCGCCCGGGGGCGCGGCTGAAAACTGGCCAGCCGTGGTCTGCGCGGTCCCTCCAATCGTCCCTCCTGGGACGCAGGTGCGGAAACGCACCTACAGTTGGGGCGGGTACTGAGGAAGCTGAGACTGCGACGCTGTGCGGAAAACGGCCCGAGAGGGCCTCCCTGGATCACTGTGAGGGGTACAATCCAGTCGTCAGTGGAGCCTTGGCTCCAATCAAGTTATGACAGTTACTGTTCCTTGAGCTCCTACCATGTACTTTCTGCTTTAAACGTGATCGCGGCTGGTCCTCACACCCACCATCATTATTCTGCCTGAGATGAAGATCAGGGAGGCTCAGAGAAGGTGGACGTCGATGTAAGAAAAGTCCGAACTTGCAGAAAAATGTTATGAGTTTATTTGGGCGAAATTGACAATCGCTGGAAAGCAAAATCTCAACAAACTGGGAAAATAATCCAGAAAATGGCAGTTTTACATCTTATTTTATACATTGGAATCAAAGGAGGAGATTAAGGGGGTTACATGAAATTTATTGATGGTAGACTAGGGTGAAAGCAAAGCAGGGAAATCTCTCAGATTGGATAAGAGTAAAACAGAGACACGCCCGTCAAAGAATTCACGAAGAGAAGAAAGTGTAGCAGGGGTGTCCAACCTTTTGGCGTCTCTGAGCCACACTGGAAGAACACTTGTCTTGGGCCACACATTAAATACATTGAGACACATAGTCACAAAAAACCTCATAGTGTTTTAAGTAAGTTTACGATTTTGTGCTGGGACGCATTCACAGCCATCCTGAGCCGCACGCAGCCCGCTGGCTGCAGGTTTGACACCACTGGGTAGAGAGTAAAGTTTGTATTCACTCTCCAAGAAAGGAGAGGGGCCTGGCGTGGAGAGACACACCAGCACTGAGGGGTGGGACTTGGGACTTTTATTGGATTATAATTGGATTAAAAAAGGGTAGGGGGCTGCTGATGTGTGTCCCCTGGGCCGTTGAGGCGTTGTAACCCGAGGCTGCAGTTTGTCCAATGTTATCTTCTGCCTGTGGCTGTAGGGAGCACTTAGTCACGTCTGTTCTGGCTTTCCAGTCATTTCCAGTCTTGGGGACAAGTCAGAAGAACATAGAGGCAGCCATGTTTAGCAGGTCAAAGGCCTGCTGGGCAAAGCGCTGACTCTGTCCTTTCACACACTTCTCTAACATTGGTGGGTGCAGGGTGTTAACATTCACAACACAGAGAGACGGTTTGGGGGAACAAGACAACAATGAGGGGTTCTGTGGTCTCCAGCTTTGGTGGTGGGTGTGCCCTGAGGGGTCTGGAGATGCGATGACATTTCAAAGGAACGTTATCTAGATGCAAAGAAGACCACTGGACAGGCTCACTTAAGGTGAAGATTGACCCTTGTCAAAGAAGCTACAGACCTAGGACGTCACTACCTGCCATGACCCTCTTTTAGTTAGGAATTTTTATGTTCAGGTCATCCTGTGTGGTTATTTTCGGTCTCTGAGAATGTAAGGCCTGCTGTGAGGGCCGCCCCTGAGCTTATCAGGTTGAGTATGTGCCCCCTTTTTGTCCACAGTTCCCTTTTTGGTCATAAGTCAATCCAAGGATGCATTAATGACCAACCTTTTGATTGGATAATGTGGTCCCACAGTCCCTCGGATGTCTTAATGTCAACATTTGTCTCGCTGAGATGGTGGACCATTGGGGATAGGGCAAGACCATAACCTTGGGTAGAAGTCAAGGCTGAATTTTTCTTGAGGGAAAGGCAGTGTGGAAGAAAAGGGGCCACATGTTAATCTGACAAGCTCAGGGGAGCCCTGCAAGGCAGCCTTACCAACTCAGGGACCTAAAGTAACCACAAAGGATGGTCTGAAATGAAAGTTTATTAACTGAACGCAGTTCAAGGCAGGAAAAATACATGTCCTGGGCCAGTATTTCTCCCTAGGGAAGGTCAGTCATTACCTTGACTAAGCCTCTCTAAGTCTTTTTTGCATCTATGATTACAAACCTTTGGAATGTCAAGGTAACTTCCCTTTTTTTCCCAAACCCCTTGGGCACAAGCTGAGGCCACAAACCCCCCCATTGTTATTGTTATGTTAAGTGTTGATTGTTAACTAGCGGTTACACGCCTATGTAAAAGTAGTGTCTATCCTTTTACCTTTCATCCAGTCCCAGAGTCCAGTACCTTTTAACCCCCACTTTGCTTTCTCCTGCCTCCCCTAATCTATCACCAACAGACTTTGGGTAACCCCCTTCTGGCTCCTCCTCTGATCTAATGTATAAAATAAGGTGCTAAACTGCCCTTCTCTGGAGCATTTCTCAGTCCATTGAGGTATTGCTTCCTGGCAGTTGCGGTCAATTTGACTCAAATAAACTGACCAAAAATTTTCTACAGGTGTGAATGTTTCTTATGTTGACAGCAGGTAGATGGGAGGCAGTCGGGTCACACGGGCCTTCACTAAGAAACAAGTAAAACACTTGTCCCAGCCCATGTGGCTCATTGCGTTGCGTGCTGGTCCCTGGTGAGGGGCTCATGAGAGGCAACTGATCTGTTTCTCTCCTCCCCTTTCCCCCTCCCTTCCCTTCTCTCTAAAAATGAGTAAATAAAAAGTTGAAAAAGAAAAAAATTAAAAAGAACCACTCTCCCGAGCAGGTGTGGCTGGGTTGGGTGGCGCGTCATCCTGTGCGCGCACTGAAAGTTCACGGTTCGATTCCTGATCAGGGCATACACCCAGGTTGTGGATTCAGTCCCTGGTCTGGGCGCAGAAGGGAAGCATCCGATCAATGTTTCTACCACGTGTTGATATTTCTCTCTCTCTCTCAAATCAATGACTTTATCCTCGAATGAGGATTAAACAAAACAAAACAAAACAAAACAAAAAATAACACTGGATCACTTCTAACCCACAGGCTATCCCGGTCCAGGCGCCGCCGTCCGTCTCACTCTTCCCTCTGTTGCATCTGGAATGGAATTCACGTGCAGCTGAGGGCGCACCATACACCTCCCTGGTGTTCACCATCTGGCCATGAGATGGGTTCTCTTTCATTGGTGTTATTATTATTGTTATTGTTATTTTAGTGTGGCCTGTCTACTTCCCATTGCAAACACTGAAGTGTTGTTCATCATCTTAGTTGTGCAATTGGGAACTGTAACTTTAAGGTTGAATCAGGCTAAAGCTGTAAGAACACAACAGTGTAAATTACAATTACCATCTAAAGATGCCCGGAGGCCAGGAGGATAGTAAGAGTTTCCTAAGTAGATTTCCTGCGCCTCAGCAGCCTTGCAGGGGGCCTTGTTCTTATGACACTTCAGCTTCCGTCTCAGTGAATATGCTTAGTAGTCCTTGTTGGGTTAGGGGGTAAGCCTGTTCCCATAATGGGGTTCTAGCATGCTTACATAAAATTGCTTTATCAGTATTCTTTTCCTTTAACCTTCTGCAACTTCTCTTATCCTCAGTTTGCCTCTTTTTACTCATTTAGAAATAAACACTGTAGTAGGACAAACTACTTCCTTTTAACTTCTCTCAAAAACATACATATCCCTTTCCTTCTTTCTGCAATAACATTCCTTTTAAATTTCAAATGAGAAACCATAAAAACAGTGCTATGGATAATACAAAAGTCATACACTTTCAGCAGTTATGAACACTTGGGCTATATAAGAACAGGGTTTGAGAAAAGCCCTAAGAACAAGTGTAACTATTATGATGACTAACATTAGCAGACAGGTAAAGACAAGCAAACACATTTTGTTTTTTAAGTTCAACATCAGTTGGTGAGAAGATAACTTTGTGCATGCCTGGAATAGCTGTTTGCCTCTGATGTGGGCAGCTTCCTGTGCCTGTTCTTGAAGAGCCTTTGATGTCCGCTGATAAGATTCCTTTCAACGAGGTTGCAGAGAGTCTTTAATTGATGTCTTTTCCAAAGGACAAAATCTGGCCTTTGGAATCTTTGTCTCCCGGGAGCACACTGTGAAATGAATCAGTTACTAATGTATCAATTTCTTTAAGCCGGTTAATAAGTCCTTGATAATAATGTAGAATGTCTGCTTTAGTAAGGTTGGTTCATAAGTCCCTCCATCTAGATGCATTGGGTGACTAATGACTAATGAGGCGAAAGGCTATATTTTACCAAAAGGAGTAGATCTAGGTTGAGGAGCACTCTAGGGAGAGCTTTTGGCCAAGGTAGATTAAGAACTTCTGAAAATTTACCTCATTGAGTTTTAATTGTACCATTTGTACATTCTACCAATTCAGAGGACTAAGGTGATAAGCACAGTGAAAATGCTGTAGAACAGGCCAAATATCACGAATGGATTGCATTGTTTGCCCAGTGAAACGAGAGTCTGTCAGTCACTATGTAACTCAGAATTCCCCAACTGGGGATTTTTTTCCCGTTAATAATTACCTACCATTACAGCTGTTGCTCTCCTGCAAGGGACTGCCTCAGCTCTGTGAGAAAACATACAATTCGTAATGAACACATATTTGTATCCTTGATATGGTTGCATTTGGGTGAAATCCAATTACATATCTCAAATACACCTAAAGAAAGTGGGAAATATCCTTGGGACCTGTGGTTTTCCAGGATTATACAGATAGAACATCTGCTATACACTTTATGAGCTATAGTGGGAGGTTTCCAGTAATATTGTTTGCTCCATGAAATCATGTTTTCAGGACCCCAGTGCATTAGCTCACATACAAGTTGAAGTGTAGGTAATTGAGCCCCTATAGGTAAGACTGGTTTCTGACTGGGTCCAAACTGTATCTGTTTATCTGGGTCTAAGCTTTCCTATTTTGTTTCCATATCCTCTTTTCTTCTTCTGCAGCTGTAAAAGAGAGTCTTTTATTGCTTCAACAGAAAGAAGAAACATTCTTAGGTCTGGGTAATTTGGCCGCTTATTGCTGCTTGTCTAGTTGCAGCCTCAGCTAAATCATTTCCTTTTGCTTCCATGGCGACCACTTTAGAAGGTCCTCAAATTTGATAATCACCAATTGTGTCACTTAGATGTATGGCATCTAATAATTCTGCAACCTGTTTTCCATTCTTTATGGTCTGTCCTGAGGAAGGTAAGAAGCCTCACTGCTTCCACACTATTCCAAAGTTAGGAGTTGCACCAGAGGCAGAGAAGCTATCAGTGCAAATATTGGCTATTTGATCTTTGGCTGATGGACAAGCTTGAGTTAGAGCAATTAATCCGGCATGTGGGCCAGATCACGTTCAGGTAAATAAAAACCTTTAGTTATGTCTGCCCTGGAAGTTATTGCATATCCGACTTGGTAATATCCCTGTTCATCTTTCAGATAAGAGCCATCTGTAAACCAGATTAAGTTAGCATCATCGGGAGTTTTCTGTAAACCATTTCTAGGAACAAGAAGATGGTTAATAAGCACGACGCTATCGTGGGCGTCTTCATCCTGCAAAGAAGGGAGCAAAGTTGCTGGGTTAAGATGGTTTTCACACCGAGTTAAAGTAATATTAGGTGCAAAAAGCCGGAGTACTTCATGAGAAGCCAGGCGATTGATGGAAGTGTTTAGTGTGGTGAGAGAGTTCAGGGGGGATTCAACAGAACGCAGAACATAAGTAAAGGAGAGCCCCTAACTATTTCTTCTGTTTACTTGCCTACCACGGCTGTAACAGAGATGGCTGCCGTGCAGGGAGAGAGCCCTTTTGCTCCCGAATCTAACTGCTGACTATAACATGTGATAGGGTTAGGATAATATCTGTGTTTTCGAGTTAAAATTCCTGAAGCATTTCTTTTATTTTCATGTATAAAAAGAAATAAAGTTTATAAAAGCTATCCCAGAATGGGAATTTTAGATAACTCTTTCTTTAGAGCTGTTACAGTTTGTTTCCCTTTTGGGTTCCAATGGGTCAGGTTGATCTGATTTTAATAAGACATTTAGAGGCTGGGCCATTAATGAAAAATTTGGAATCTAATTGTGTCAGAATCCAGGGAGACTCAGGAAACCTCTAAGCTGTTTTTGTTTGTTGGTTGTTGGTTTTTAGATGAGGAAATGGTATTACTCCTCTGAGTCTCCAGGGTTAACCAGTAGCCCATTTTTAGATATGAAATGACCAAGGTGTTTTACTTGGGGAAACAGAATCAAAGCTGTTACAGTAGGCAGCTAGTTATATATGAACAATAGAGAAGGGAGCCACACATCTAATTAAACTGGATTAACTAGGAAGGGGCAGCTTCACAGGTACTACAGGGAACAGTTGCTAATCCCCGAGGAGGCACAAAAGACTGATTTTCCAATCTCCCCAGGGAACAACCAGCCTGTTCCGTCAGATTAACAGTGGGTGTGTGGGGATAAAGACTAAGGAGAAGACCTGGCTGGTGTAGCTCAGTGGATTGAGCACAAGCCTGAGAACTAAAGGGTCACCGGTTTGATTCCCAGTCAGGGCACATGCCTGGGTTTCAGGGCCAGGTCCCCAGTAGGGGGTGGGTGAGAGGCAACCACGCAGTGATGTTTCTCTCCCTCTCTTTCTCCTTCCCTTCCCCTCTCTCTGAAAATAAATAAATAAAATCTTAAAAAAAAAAAAAAGACTAAGGAGGAGATTGGAAATGCCTTTGCTGGGCACAGGCACAGTAGAAGCCAGATTGCACAGGGGGAGGTCCTTTTACTATGAGGCATGCACAGTAGGAGCAAAAATGGCAACCATAAAGGAGAGGAAAGAAAACTGGAAAAATAGCAGCTAGGTTAAGGGCATGAAATCCTGGAAGGTCCAGGCAAGGGATTGGATGGCGGGGAGACACCAGCATAGCCCTGGAAGATCCAGGAAAAATACTGGATAGTCTGAAAGAAAGCCTACTCTCTCCCAAGCCCAAAGAAATATAATCAAAGCTTAACAAAAGGTGCAAGTCTCATGCTCTCTCTCTTCCGCATCTGTGTGGGCCAAAGTGTAACAGGTGTGGAATGAGGTCCAGAACTTGGGGTACAGGCCAAGAGGCCCCAAAACCCTCACTAATATGGCTAGGGGAAGGGGAAGTGGAGCAGGGTCAGTGAGAATTACTTTGCCCACCTAAAGAACTTGGCCTGTGTTTTAGTAATGCTAATAGCTGAGCCTGTTAACAGTGGCAGCCGAAAAAGGCAGAAGCTACCAGAGTGCTGGCAGAGGTAGCCGACTGTGGGAGGAGTTGGAAATGAAGTTTTGGAGGAAGATCTCCACTGGGATTTAAACCCAAGTACGGGGCAGCCACGCTGTCTTGGTCACATGGCTTATGCAGAAGGACCCCCGTTGGCCCACCAGGAGGAGGGGCTGTGCAGTTTTGGAGGAAGAGCAGGATCCTAGCTGAGCACAAATGACCGAGAGAAGCTGAATGGGGGAATCTGCCTGGTTGAACTGCGGACTTCTCTTTCTTTCCTGAGAGACAGTCCCCCTGACTGGCCTGGTTTGGCAAGGGGAGGCAGGACTCTGTGTGTGTGGGGGGGGTATTTAGTTTTAAGGGACTTTGGGACTTAAACACAGAACCTGCCATTATTCTGAAGCTGTATAACTTTTGAATAAACAGTTCCTTTCCTTTTCATAAGTCTCTGGCGTTGGGAGTCATGGTTTTTTTCGGGGGCGGGCAACAGAACCCAGAGTGGCTCTGTTATGAAAGTGCAGCAATGATTGCAGCGGATGGAAACAGAGACTAAGCTAGACAACTGGAGCCTCAGGTGCCCGGCTAATGGCACTGGCAGCTCTGGGTCCTGGCCCTCCTCCTGGGCATGGTGAGCCCAAGTGCAGGCCTGTGGCTCCAGAGGCCAAACTTCTTCTGCAGCTGAAGACAGAGCTGAACCACCTGCTCATGGATGAGACACCACTTAAGCCCTTCCTTTATTATTACTCCAATAAATCTTGCCACTATACCTCAGATCCTCCTGTGTGTGTACCCCTGAGATGCATTTCCTGTGATAGCGTTGGAAGAATCTTATTTCCTCCAGCAACTTTGGGACCCTGTGTCCCTTTATGGGTAGCTGTTGTGATAGGTAAGTTGTGTCTTGGGAGTCTAATATGTCCTAGAGCATGAAGGTAAATCATCTACATACTGGATTAGGGTGGAATCTCTGGGAGATTCAACATCATTCTAATTAGCTTTTAGCATCTGAGAGAAATAGGTGGGGCTCTCGATATACCCCTGGGTCATTACTGTCCAAGTAAACTCAAAGAGGGCTTTCCTGTCTTTCTTTTTTCTTCTACAGAAATGCTTAAGAAGGCGCCACACAAATTTATCACTGAAAGATATTGGCAGTCCGCTGGAATAGCGGGTAATAGGGTATGTGGATGTGGGACCACAGGATGTCTTTGTTTATAGCTATGAGATCCTGTACAAACCTCCGTTCTTTCCCATTTGGTTTCTGTACTACAAGGATAGGAGAATTGCAGGGGCTCCTACTAGGAATTATAAACCCCCTTTTAGAGTAATCTTGTATAATGGGCTTAATTCCAGCTAGTGCATCAGTTCTTAAAGAATGTTGGTGACTATTAGGCAGAGGTAAAGTATTGTCAATAGTTATTTTAATAGCAGAGGCTAATGCAAAACTTAGTCTTGCCATTATATGTACTGGAAAAGGCCCAAAGTTGCATTGGAATGTCTGTAACCAACATTCAGCCAGTCTCAAGATTAGTTTTCTCTTGTAGAGATTCTTTTAAAATCATTATTTTTCCAATTGGTTCAGTATCTGATTTGTTTAGCTCTAAATACATTTCACCCTCTGGGAAAAGGATACGTGGGTGTCATGGGTTTCAAGAAAGTCTCACCCTGTCAGGTGAATTGGGTCAGATTAGACGAGTAAAAAGGTATATTGCCCAATAACATTCCCTAGTTGAAAGGGAACGGTTCCTTTTTTAAAAACAGATACTTGTTGGTTAGATGTCCCTATGATTTGTACAGAAGTTTACTCCCAGGGAGAGGTGGGTAGGATGAAGAACAGGTGAAGTAGCCCCAGTACCTTCAAGGGCCTTAGTAGTTTCCTCTTTCATGGGAACTTCAATTTCGCCTGAAGTATCAGTAAGAAGGGGAAATGCCCTCTCCTAGTCCTCGGAGCGGTCCTATGTTTACTAACGTTTCTCTTCTTCCTCCAAATCCCATTTCAGTTTTCTGCGGTTCTTAAGATAACCCAACTTTTTACAACCCAAGGACACCTAATACCGTAATTCTGTTGCTTTGCTCTCAGAAACCAGTAGGTGCATTAATTGGAATAAGTCACAATAGCCAGGATCTTATGTTCTAGACTTAAATCAAATTTATTTACAAACCCATCAGGGCTCTGGAGAGGGTTGGGAAAATCTGGAGGTAGATTCCTTGATTCTGTCCTAGTACAAGGAGAGTAGGTTATGGCTGATTCTCCGGGTCCGGAGACGGGCTTTTCTCTAAAGGGAGCTGCCAGAATTTGTGTGTGTGCGTTTTTTAATTCTAGTGCATCCTGGTCTGGTTTGCTATTCTGAGTGTCCTGTAGGTCATTAGGGAGCTGCAGTGGAAGAAGTACAAGAAAGAGAGGAGTGGGAGGAGGAAAGGAGAACGAGTCTGGACAAGGAAGTAAAGGGCGCAGTGGGGCAGTCGGAGAAGAAGGAAAAGTGGGGTGTTGGCATCGAACGGCTTTGGGAGCCTTCTTTAGCTCAGAAACAGTGTCTAAAATTTCTTATAAACAACCTGTAGAGAATTTATCTGTGTTCCTCCTAGAAGCTTCTAATTTCCAAACAAGATAAGTTTACTACTCATTCAGTTTAATTTTAGGGCTGGCTTTTTCGAATCGTGCGCACACAAAATTAATTTAGGTGTCAAAAGAGCTGCACTTTGGCCATCTTAAGTTAATATTACTTCTAGATACATCTTCCCATTTCTGTAAGCAGTTGCAGGAAAGGCTCCCTGTGAATTATACATCTACAGGAATATTAATAGGGGCTGAGGGCTGGGGGCTTGTCAGCCTCGGTGGCATGATTTTCCGGGTTAATTTTAGTTTTCTTTTGAGATCAGCAGAGTCAGAAGAAATTTCAAGGGATATAGCTGGTGGGTTGAAGGGTGCTGCTTTATGGGTTGAGCTACAATGGGCTGCCACCTCCTTAGTCACGTCAACCCTTTGCGTGTCTTGTTCTCTCCCCAGCTAATGTAACTGTGAGGACTTAGAGCACTATATAACCAACTCATGTATGTGTGTGTCCCCAGATGAATCAATTATTTAATTATAGTTGTGTTGGAGTTCCCTCTGGGGCTCTGCGTGTTTTGAGAGGTGCCCTCTAACAACGCCACATAGATTCTCAGTCACCTAAGAATGCCTGAAATTGGAGCTGGAGAGCGTAAACGCCCCTTATCTCTGGAGCTGAACAAGTTCAGACTCATTTATCTGGCGAAACGCTTTGTTCAGACTCTCAGTAAACAATTCCAATTGGAAGGCCAAAATTAAAAACCAGTCACCCATTGTTTCCCTCCTGTCTCTGAGTTATCTCAACCCTTAACCTTTAGTGCTACCTCAAGGATTTTTCTAACTTTATAAGAACAGCTCAAAATCAGGGCCTCCTACCTTGAAACAAAGAGGTCTGGAATCCTAAGAAAAACTCACCCACATTTACTCAGTGCAAAGCAGGGAGCTGGTGGGGCACAATGGGGCCCTGCTGGTACCTAGTACCAGGTCCAGGTCTGCAGGGTGGTCCTAGGTGGGTTTCTTTAGAATCCTGCTGACTATGCCAAGGAAATGTTGATGCAAAAACATCCAAACCCTTATAGATGGCCAACAGACATATGAAAAGATGCTCGCCCTCTCTAATTATCAGAGAGATGCAAATTAAAGCCACAATGAGATACCACCTCGCACCTGTCAGAATGGGCGCCAACAATAATCAACAAACAAAAAGTGTTGGCAAGGATGTAGAAAAAAGGGAACCTTTGTGCACTGTTGGTGGGAATGCAAATTGATGCAGCCACTGTGGAAAACAGTATGGGGTTATGTCAAAAAAAAAAAATGGAACTGCCTTATGATACATTGATCCTGCTTCTGGGTATATATCCAAAGAAACCCAAAACAATAATTTAAAGAGATATGCACCCCAATGTTCATCGCAGCATTATTTACAGTAGCCAAGATATGGAATCAACCCAAGTGCCCAACAACAGACCAGACAACTGTATTAAAAAGTTGTGGGAGCGGTGAGGAAATCTTACCATTTGCAACAGCATGGATGGACCTACAGGGTATTATGCTAAGTGAAATAAGCCAGTCAAAGAAAGAAAAATACCATATGAGTTTACTTAAGTTCAGAATCTAAAGAACAAAATAAATAAACAAAACAGAAACAGATATAGAGATACAGAGAACAACGTGATGGTTGCCAGAGGGAAAGGCTGTTAAGCGACTGTTAGGCTGGTTGGAGACAGCAGCTGTGAAAGAATTCACAAAGAGAAGAAAAGGCAGAGAGCAAAGTTTACTCACTTCCCAAGCATGGAAAGGGGCTAGGCACAAAGATATGTGCCAGCAGTGAAGAGGCTTTGAATTTGTGTTGGATTATGAAAGGGAGGGGTGTCCTCATGTGACTGCTGGGCTGTTAGAGGCATTGTAACACAGGAGGTCTGGGTTGGTTTTGTGTGAGCTATAGTTTGTTCCAATGTTATCTTCTGCCTGTGGCTGTGGGGAGCAGTTAGTCATGTTCTGTTCTTGCTTTCTGGTAATTTCCAGTCCTGGGGACATAAGCTCAGAAGAGAAAAATGGCAGTCATATTTAACAAGGGCATAGGCCTGCTTGGTACATGGTGCCAGGATAGCAAATGGCGCCAGCTTCATCCTTTTAGGGCCTGGGTGAAAAATGTGAAGAGATTAAGAAGTACAAATTGGTAGTTACAAAATAGTTATGGTATGTATAAAGTGCAGGGAATTTAGTCAGTAATATTGTGAGAATTCTGTGTGGTGCCAAGTGGGTACTGAAAATATCAGGGGGACCATTTTCGTAAAGTATATGATTATCTAACCACTATGCTGTACACCTGAAATGAATATAAAATAATACTGGATGTCAACGGTAATTGAAAAAAATTTTAAATATGCCCAAACCTGTGGAGAGTCTTTATGAGTTACTTGAGCCAAATTGATGACAATTGTCAAGAAATAAAATTCAACAAACTGAGAAAATAATCCAGAAAATGGCAGTTTTACACTTGTTTTAAACATTAGAATAAAAGGAGGAGATGTAAGAGGGGGCTACATGAAATTTATTGGTAGAGTAGAAAGGTGGGAGAAAGCAAAGAAGGGAACTCTCTGAATGGATAAAGAATAGAACAGACACACACTCTCTTACACTGGTGGGTACAGGGTGGCTAACATTCACAGCACAGAGAGATGGTTTGGGGGAACAAGACGACAATGAGGGGTTCTGTGGTCTCCAGCTTTGGTGGTGGGTGTGCCCTGAGGGGTCTGGAGATCACTTTGACATTTCAAAAGAATGTAATCTTAGATGCAAAAAGACAATAGGCTCACTTAAAGTAAAGAATGACCTTTGTCAAGGAAACTGCAGACCTAGGATGTGACCACTTGCGACTCATTTAAAAAAAATTTTTATTATGAATTTTTTTTAGAGAAAGGAAGAGAGAGAAACATCTATTTGTTGTTCCCCTTATTTATGCACTCATTAGTTGCTTCTTTTCTAAAGATTTTATTTATTTATTTTTAGAGAGAGGGGAAGGAAAGGAGAAAGAGAGGGAGAGAAACATTGGTGTGGGAGCGAAACATTGACCAGTTGCCTCCTGCACCCCATCTGGGGACCTGGCTCACCAGCAGCGACCTTTTGGTTCACAGGACAGCATTTAATCCACTGAGCCTCACTCGCCAGGGCTGTGACTCACTTTTAATTAGGAATTTTTATGCTCAGAACCTTGCTATGTGGTTACTTTCCGTCTCTGAGTTTGCAAGGCCTGCCAGGCGGGCCTCCTCTGAGCTTGTCAGGTTTAGTGTGTGGCCCCCTTTTGTCCACATAGATAACTTGTCGGGGTCACACTGTCAGTTCAGTAGTAAAACCAGGATTCTAACCCTGGTGGTGCTAGGCCTGCAACACCTCCCCACCTTCCTCTTCGTTCAGAGGAAATAGGCTAGACAGTGACCACATCAGGAGGCCAGGCATTCTGCAAGTTAGTCAGGCAGCAAATGATCTGCTCTTCCACCTTGGCTTCTAAATGGGGAGAGCCACGAGCATCAGACAAACCCCACAACATGTCAGGTCACAAAAAGCATCGGGTTCAGGGCATGGCCCTCATTCCCTGACTCAGTGGAAATAGGGCTTTTTCCTTTCTTGGGAAGCAGCTTCAAAATTTTGAAGCAGCATGAATTTCTCCAAGGGCCACTGATGGGGCCTGGGGTCAGGGAAGCAATTCAAAGCTTGGTTCTACCCCTATCCATTTGGGCGACACTGGGCAACCACACTCTACTGAGGAATGCTTAGAGACCATTCTCCCTCCCCTCGTCCTCCTTCCTCTGACCAGGTGCTCACCCGCAGACTCAGTTTACTAATCCCTCCTCTGAAACATGTAGTGATCCCTGACTCCCTCCACAGTGCTCCCCGCGTGCTGTGGCATCGAGGCCACTGCACCATCTGGGTCTACAGTCTCCAGAACACTTTTTAGCCACACCCTACCAGCGAAGGTGGAATTGTACCCAGGGGCAACCTGGTCAACCCCTGGCCTGCTTCCAGACAGCTACTAAGTAGGCATAGTCCTTCCAGAGTCCTTCCATTTTCTACATTTTTTAAGGTAAAACTTATGGTGAAATGCACAAATCGTAAGTGTACAGTTGAATGAGTTTTGATACATGCAAACACTCCTGTCACCCAAGATACCCCCCCTACCTAGATATAAAACACTTCCTCTACCACCATCCAGAGGAAGTGCCTCTTCCACCAGTTAGCTCCTCCAGCACAGGGCCCACGCCAGGTTACCCTTGTGACCCCAGGGCCCGGCAGAGCACTCACTAGGTAATAGACACTTCAAAATCAAAAAAATATATATATTATTGAAATTTTTAGAGAGAGGAAGGGAGGTAGGGGAGGGAGAGAGAGAGATATCAATCTGTTGTTCTACCCATTTATGCATTCACTGGTTGATTCTTGTATGTGCCCTGACCGGGGATCAAACCTGAAACCTTGGCCTATCAGGACAGTGGATCTAACTGAGCTACCCAGTCAGGGCCAAAGCATTTTTCATGGATGTTTTAATAGAGCAAAATCCCCACATTCTAGTACTGTTCCAGCCTCTGTCACTTTGGGAGAGTTGCTTAAACAGGTTCCTTGCCTTTGAAGTGAGGACAATACCCCAGCCCTCCTACCTTGGGGAAATGTGGGGGTCTGCTGAGACAACCTGTGAGAGGCGGTTTGAAAAAAGGCCTGGACACGTGCAAGGCTGTGACCATCATCATCATCATCATCATCATTATTATTTAATAGTCTTTAATGAAAGCCGTATATAAGATTACTTTATTCCTGCAACTTCTCAATTGTTTTGTCCTTATATTTGCCCTTTTCCTTTCCTATTTGGCAAGATTTGGCTTTATGTTTAAGGATCTTTTACGGTCTCTATCTAGCCTTAGTCCAGTGACGACCACCTTGCCGAGGTGAACGCCACCTGAACAGTTGTGCCATTAGCGTGCTCCCCTTGCACTCATTCAGGGTAGAGGACGTATTTCTTCCTGTAGAGCTGGACTACTTTGCCAGTTTGCTGCTCTTTGCAGTGTCCTCGCACAACCTGAACGTCATCCTTTCAGATGGACACGGATCAAACGCTGTGCTTCTGCCTCAGCTCTTTGGAAAAGGGAAAAGACATAACCTTCTTGTGAAGGACACTGTGGGAAGGTGCACTGAAATGCCTTTTACGGCTCTTGCTCTGGTCAGAAATCAGAAAGGGATTGAACTTCATTTTGGCCGCTGGTGCTTCAGCGATGGCCGCAAATGGAATGAGTAACCGTTATCAATAATAAACTCCTTCTTCTAGGATGAATTTCCTGAAATTGCAAAGGATCCTCCCCAAGCTGTCACACAGCCCTCTCTGAGCCTCAGTTTCCCAGTAAAATGCCGCCGCTGGACCAGGAGAGTCTCCTCTGGCTCCTCTGGCTCCAGCCTGGAAGCACAGTTTAGGCCGAGCTGTTGCACTGCCTCAGCCCGTGGGGCTGACAGGGGTCTGTCACAGCACCTAAAACTTCCAACGCCCAAATTCCCCACAGTATTTCTTTGATGGCATTGACTCACAATGCTTCTAGTCCTTACATGTGATCTGCAATGGATTTTTCTAGATCATTGCAACCAGTTTTGAGGAATGGCCAGGGGTCTGGATGGCCATTTTTTTTTTTGCATAAAGCTCAAGGTTTGAAAGTGTTTGTTTGTTGTTGTTTTTTAATCACTTCTAGATGCTCAGAAGCATCCTGGACAGTGACACTCTGGAATTCCATGGTCACTTCTTGGAAAAGTGGCACAGTCCAGTACAGGAGGAATGAGCGGGCCAGGAGGAGCTCAGGAGGAGCACTCTGATGGTAGGAAAGGACGCAGCGATTGGGGCGGGAGGGGCTGGTTCCCAGGGAGGACACAAGAGGGCAGGTTTACCTCTCAAGCCTAGGGTCACACCAGGTCCTCCCACTACTGTAAGGTCATGATAAGAGCTAAGTGCTGGCACTATATGCCAGGTACTGTCCTTTATATAATTTCTCACCTACCCCTCCCATTTACCCTCTAAGGTAGACATCTTATCTTCATTTTACATGTAAAGAAAGTGAGGTCAAAATAACTTGCTCCAAGACCTACTAATTAAGTGGCAGGAAATGGACTGAGAGCTAGGTGGTGGGGCCCCATGCCTCCCCTCCCAACCCTCACTGCCCACAGCCTCCTGAGGTGGAGCTGGGCGGAGATGGGCCCCCTCCTCCTCTGCCAAGGCCCACCCTGCTCTCAGCACTGAATGCCAGTGCCAGCTGGGGTGCTGCTCACCCTCTAGATACCTTGTTTTTTGTTTTTGTTTTTTAAGTTTTATTTCAAAATATATTCACGAGCAGTTGCAAAAACAGTACTGAGTATTGATACATGCGACAACCTGGACAAACATTTAAACATCACTCTAAATGAAAGAATTCAGTCACAAAAGACCACATATTATATAATTTGATGTGTATAAAATGGCCAGAATAGGTAAACCTACAGAAAGCTTAGTGGTTGCCTAGGACTGGAGGGAATAGGGAGGTTCTTGGGGGGTGACCGCTAATGGATTCAGGTTCCTTTCTGAAGTGATGAAAATGTTCTAAAGTTAGATTGTGGCCATGGTTGCACTGTGAATATACTAAAAAAACATTGAATTGTACACTCAATAAAGCTGTCAAACAAAAAACAAAAGGGCTTTGAACCTTTGAGAGGCAAAGCCATCCTTGACCCACCTGCACCCCACTTAAAATAGAGATCCCATGTCTCTATTACCCAGCTGCTCCTAATGAGGTCATCTTACATAACTATATTAAGTGTACCTTCCTCTTTAAAGTGGGGCTCCTGAAGGTCCAGAGCCCTTATTTCAGCGCTTCAGGTTCAGATGCTGGTGATAACACCTCACCCATCCCCTGGGCTTTACAAAATACCCGACCCCACGCACAAACCCCATTTGACCCTCAAGGCAAGCCTGTGAGCCAGGGCCGCCCCATTTCTTGGTTTTCTTGGTCACAAGATGCTTCCTCCCACCCCAAACTCCCTCTGTAGGGTTTGCCAAATTTAGCAAATAAAAATTTTTCTCTGTCAACCCTGTAAAGCAATCACTTCTAATGTGCCAGCCAGTCCTGGGCGGGTCTGCTCATCATTTTAAGACAGAATTGATCACAGACTTTTAAGAACTGAAAGGGCTCTGGACCCTCTCCTAGCCCAGCCTCACCCACCAGGCTTGGTCGGAGTCTCCCAGGCCAAAGCCTCACTTGGGCCATTTTCTCAAGCCTTTCTATTCGTGCCTCAGTTTGCCCCCCTAGAGGCGAGTCCTGCATCCCCCTGCATATACATCGCAAGGCGGTGGGCCGGCGGGAACGGCCAGGGGAAGCCCGCTGGAGTGGGGAGCCCCGCTCCAGGCCTTCCGTTCAGATTTAGGGGGGCAGGAAAACGAGAAATAAGGATGGCACCGCTCGGGTTCAGCCCGGGAACGACCTCCCCACCTCCCAAGCCGGGACTAAAATCCCAGCAGGAGCGGACTGCGACCCCTGTGCCAAGCCCAGCTACACTGGACCTTCACAGACCCCGTCAGGAGCCCAGACGTGTGCCAGCGGACCGCGGGACGCACTCGCGGACACGCGCGCGCGGCCCCCACGCCCGCCCCGCCCCCCCCCCCAACCCCGGCTCCGCGCCCCACGAACTACAATTCCCAGCAGGCGTGGGCTGCGGGACAGGAAATCCAGGAGGACGCGTTTGCGACCGGAAGACAAAGTTCTGCACGGTGGGATCCCCGTCCCCGAGTGGGGACTCCTCTGAAATGGAGAAGCGGGACTCCTCTCCGCGTAAGCCCGGCTTCCCGGCTCTGCACACACCGTTCCGCCGTGAGGTCTCGGGCGAGAGCCCTCGGTCCCGAACCTGAGCCCCGCCCCGCCCTCGCCTCGTAGCAGAGGCTGCGGGGAAGGGGATGGTGGGTGGGGGCTTGGGCGGGTGGCACGGGAGGGATGCCGAGGGCGCCTCCCTGACCTCTCCTCCACCGCCTGGAGCGAGCTCCCTTTCCTGGAGGGACGAGCATCCCGATCAGAGGCTGGAAAAGCCTGTTAGGGCCCCTGGGTGGCTGGCAGGGCTTCTCGGGAAAACCCAGAGAAGGCTTGGTTCCTCCGCGCTCTGGGATGTGGGTCCGGGTGTTTGTGCCCGGGCCTCAGAATGGCATGGCAATGCCAGGTAAGGCTAAGGGGACCAGAGCACTCCCATTCAGTATGTTCTCTCTCAAACTGCAGTATGTTTTCTCTTAAAGTGCTGGGCTCACACCTCAGGGTCAGGCGCCGGAACCCTTGCGCTAACTTCCCAGGTTACCCAAGGATTCTCTGCAGCGCTGCAGAAAGGACTTACCCAATCCTTCAGTGCAAGCCAGGCACTCAGGGGTCCAGCCTGTTCGGTGGGATGAGCTGTGCTGAGGCCCCACTTTGTTCGCCCTCCGGGCCCAGGGCGTTCTCTCCTGAGGCTTCTTCTCAGCTGATTTCTGGCTCCCAAGTGGGGATTCAGGTTACACCTGTATCGGGAGCAGTGACACCACAGTGACCGGCAACACACTGGACTTTGTGTCTCCAACCTCATTTTCAGCCTTTACACTTTCCGAACTGGTCATACACTGCTATGTCCCTGACCGTCAGGGTTGATAGGAAAAGGCCCAGTATGGCAAGGACCCTCTAATGTCGGTGAGATTTTACTCTTCTGTAGTTAGTTCGAGACCAGCTGCTTCCTAGAAATACCCCATTTAGTAAGTTGGAAACAACTCCAGAGAGAATGTGCGGATTGCTCAGATTCCCTTGCTAGCAGGAGTTCGGGTCATAATAACTGGTCAGGTGGCCTCTAAGAATGCTCATTTTTGTCTGGGAAGTTCTCAGAGGCTTGGTTTTCCAAGCTTTCTGTTAAGACAACTAGCCTTTTGTTCAGTAGCCTCTCTGGCCCTAGACACAAAAGATAGATACCATAGAAACTTGGAGACTTGCACTGCCCCAGTTCCCGGGCTCGTTAATAGGAGCCTGTTCTCTCCTTCCACAGTGAGCTTCTGCATTCCAGGGCATAGCACTCGACTTTTGAATGAGTAAGAGCCTGTGTTACTTGCATATGATGTGCCAGAAGCCATTTCATGCCCATCTCTGCTTCCTGAATATCCAGCGAGCAGGGTGCAGTTAAAGTCACAGGGCCGTGTTAGTAGGTCATTATAGGGAATGTGGCTGAGGGTACAGTGTACTAAAAGTTGGGTTCTTTCCCCTTCAGGACTTTGGGGGCCACTCAGGAACATACGTACTCTGCACATGGAAATGCCTGCACCTACACTGGTTGCACTTCCGGGTGCAACTGCAGGATTCCCACTGTAGCAGAGATATCTTCAGCACATGAGTGTTTTCAGTAAAAGTTTATTAAAACTGGCATTTAAAGGGGGGAGGTGGAGGGTGGTAGAGGGGGAATAAATGGTGATGGAAAGAGACTTGATTGGGGTGGTGAACACAACGCTGCGTACAGATGATTGAAGAATTGTGCACCTGAAACCTGTGTAATTGTTTTAGCCAGTGTCACCACAATAAACTCAATAAAAAGGAAAAAAACGAGCTTTTAAAAATCAAAACTCATCGTTTTAATAACACCTTCCATGTATAGCAGAATTATGGTTGAATTTTTGCCTTAATATTGTTTGTACATATTTTTTAAATCCTTCATGTGTATAGGACTTCACAGATGTCGAAGCAAGGTCTTTGTATCAATAACAGGTAATAAAGCTGGTGTCGGTGGTCCTGCAGGCCACGCCCCTTCCTGTCAACCAGTCCCGGAGGTGAGGGACGGCCGCCCTGCTTCTTGTCACCACCAGGGGTCGCCCTTTCCCGCGGAACCACTGCTCACCCTGTGCGGCCTGGGACTGGTGAGGGACTGAGGGCTTCGGTCCTGTGTGAGTAATTAGATGGCCTTGGCCGGAGGCCCAGCATCCATCTCCGCTTTAGTCTCAGCTTTCGTTGATAAAGGTGGGGAGGGTGATCTCCGGGCCCTCCACACCCATCAAGGAAGGATGTGGGGATGGAGACGCATCCGGGAACGTCTGTGCTTGTCTTTCCTAAGGCGGAGGTGGGAGGCCAGGCTGGTTTTCTGGTCTCTCTAGGTTCACCAGTCTTAAGAGAAAGGAACTAGGGTGCAGCAGGAATGGGAGAGGCCTGGCTCCCGGGCTCTGGAAGAAGGAAGCTTAAGCAGGGCCATATTACAACTGGCCGGGGAGTTGGGGGAGGGGAACTGGGGAGGAGGTGGAATGCCAAGGAGGAATACAGGCCCCTCCCCTCACACTCTGGAAGGTAGAGAAAAGGACCCAGTAGGGTGTCGTCCAGATGGTCCGAGGTACCCAGAGAGGAGTCCTTGGTAATTTATCTGCATTATTGCAGGTAACAGGGAGGGACAGGGGCTCGGGACACTGCTCAGTCTAGGTCTGGTGTTTGGTGGCCAATGGACAAGAAAGGAGAAAGCCATGGGTCTTTCAGAAGACAAACCGAGGATGTTTGCAGAGAGAAGGGCTTTGAGTAAGATTTGAATCCGCAGCTACAACAAATATTTTTGGGGAGCCTGCTGTGCTAAGCTGTGGGCTGGGCTCTTGGAATTTGGGGGTGACCTAAACAGACACAGTGGTGACCCATTTCGAGGGCTTACAGTTGAGTACAAGTCTATAGTCTAGCCCTGAAAAAAGCCTGTAGATTTGACTGTGGTGGGAGTCCCAAGAGTGTGAGGGACAGACTGCCCTGGTTTGGGATCCCCAGCTTAAGCTGTGGACTGGAGGAAGAGGGCCAGAGTGAGTCAGCAGAAGAGTGACAGGTACATGGCCCTCAGATGAGAGGGAGCCTGGCCGTGGCCGGGTGGCTCAATCAGTTGGAGCATCATCCCCTGCGCCAAAAAGGGTGCAGTTTTGATCCCCAGTGGGTGTGCCCACGGGAGACAACCAATGAATGTTTCTCTTATATTGATGCTTCTCTCTCTTCCGCTCTCTTCCTCTCTAAGATCAGTAATTTTTTTTTAAAAGGCAGAGGGGCCTTGGCTGGTGGATTGAGCACCAGCCTGTGAACCAAAGAGTCGCCGGTATGATTCCCAGTCAGGGCACAAACCTGGGTTGTGAGCCAGTTCGTGCCCCCAGTGGGGGGGCGCTCAAGAGGCAACCACACAAGATATTTCCCTCCTTGCCTTCCCCCTCTCTAAAAATAAATAAATAAAATAATTTTTTTAAAAAAGGACGGAGGGGAATAAAGAGGGGGAAAATGAGACAACTAAAATAGCATAATCAATATATTTTTTTTAAAAAGAGGAGCCTGTTTGAGACTAGAAGGGGATGAAAGAACCATGTAACATTGCGTGTTTGCACCTTACCTGGTTTTCCTGAATACCGGGACACCTCTGGGCTCTTTCCTGGATAGAATCCGGGCAGTGGGCTAATGGATCGAGTTTAAAAGCAATGGAGCTATTGTGAACTGCATAATAAGGAGCTGAGGTGGACGGGAGAGGGCTTGGGTCTAGGGGAAGGAGAGTGTACTTGAACCAGCTGTGAAGAGGACATTGCCAGGTGCAGAGATAAGGAGAGTGGATTTGGGAGGGGTGGCCAAAGGTTTTTGAAGTATAACATACATATAGAAGAATCCTTTTTTAATTTACTTTTTTACTGTGCCTTGCTATACATTAAGAGCACCCTCCTTTAAAGATCTAAATTCTTCCAATGGGAATTTCCTTAAGGCAATAGGGTGCAGAATGGGCCACCGGGCGCTGCAGTCGTAGAACCACAGAGAGGGGCCATGGGAAAAGGGGAGAAGTTGGGGTGAGAAAAGTAGGTAATGGCCTGATCTTATGAGGCAACAAGAAGCGTTTGGTGTCCGTGCAGGGAGTCATGGGCAGTCACTCAAAGACTTTAGGCAGAGCTGTCGCAGGACACAGTCTGCTGGAGTAAAAGTTCGGGAACAGGGAAGGGCAGGCGCACTGCCCTGGCAGGGCGGTGCCAGCTTCTGCACTTTACCCTGGAGGCCAGGGAAAGCCAACCTCAACTTTCAGCCGCAGCCCTAACTCTTGGGATCTATCGAAAGCTAGTGTACTGCCTTCCAGAAAACAAAGACAAACCACACACCAACTTTTGTATCCACGTTCAGGAGAGACAGGGGGAGGGTCTGTTACAAATCTCTGAAGGTGCAGCAAAAAAAAAAAAAAAAAAATCATGTACCAAGGAGGAACAGGAGCCAGAGACTCAGGAAGCTTGCCTGGGCCTCTGTCCATCTGTCCATCAGTCCTCCATCTCCCATTACAGCTGCCACCCGAGTAAGCTGACTGGACAGACCTGGGAGGACAGCAGGCTACAGAGGAAGAGGGGCCTGCCAGCTCGAGCTAAACGAGCCCCAACAGTCCCCTTCATTCCCCTTCTCTCCCTATTGCCAACCACCTTGCTTCAAGATTGTTCCTGACATAACTAACCCAACCACAGACAGTTCAATTGGAGCTTGACCTCATGCTCAGGTAAAAATATCCTGAGGGCCGCATTCTGCCTTACCCCCCACAGGACCTGGTTCTTCAGTCCCAGGCCTCCCCTCCACGTCCCTTCATGCTCAGGCCTGTCCCATGCCTGTGCCTCTTTCTACCCAACTCCCCTTGCTCCTTCTCCCTCTCCCTCTCCCTCCTATGGATTCCAACTCCCCTAGGAGAAAAATCTTTGTATTCTCAGCACCCTTTCCCTCTACTTCCCTGGCCACGGGAGACCTGGCTGTTGTGTGGTGGCTTCACATTCCCAGGCCCTACCCTTGGCCTCACCTCCCACTGTGAGGGCCCCACCTGCCCCCAGGACATTCTTTTCCCAGCACTTCCTCATGTTTGAAACCTGTATTGATAGCCCTGGCTGGCGTGACTCAGTTGGTAATGGAAAGGTTGTGGGTTGGATTCCTGGTCAGGGTACATACCTAGGTTGTGGGTCCGGGCACATAGGGGAAGCAACCAATCAGTGTTTTCCTCTCACGTTGATGTTTCTCTCCCTTCTTCTCTCTCTAAAAGCAATGAAAAAATAGCCTCGGGTGAGGGTAAAAAAAATAAAGATATCTGTATTGACTGATATTTTTAATTATAAAAATAGTTAATGTTTGTCATAACAAACGTCTCAGAGTGTAGAAATACAAAGCTACGGCACCGTCCTACCTGGTCTCACGTTCCCGGGAGATGCACACACCTGGCTGCAGGATTCAGACTCTTGGCCTCCATGGGGTGATCTTGCTGATGCTGCACTTTCCTCCCTAAATTAGAACTCTAGTTCAGGCTGACAAATAATTGATTAAAAGAATTATGTAGCTCAAAGCCTTTCCAGGAGGGCTACAGAACCAGCCAGGAACATTGTCTGAAGGGTTACAGCCAAGTGGGCCTAGCGGAGGCACCCCTGAGCACAAACGCCACCGTTTCCAGCACAACCGATCCAGACCCCGGGCAATACCACGAGGGCCTCAGTCTCCTCGGCCTCTGGAGACAGGATACAGTTGCCACCTCTCCCCAGGGTGGAGTCCTCTTGGTGCCTGCTTCACATTCAAAGTCTAGCATGATGGCATCTGATTGGCAGAATGCCTGCACCCCAGGTGCAAGGGAGGCTGGGAAGGCCTCGTCTGGCTTCTGTGAAAGGAAATAATATTCTTGATGGAGAACGCCCCAGACGCAGGAAATGCAGGAAGGCAGACATCCCCGTCAGTTCTCTGGGAGTCCAGCCACCTGTATTTCAGCAGCTCCTGCTCTACGAGCCTCACACCTCACGTCTGAGACCTCAGGCTACAGCCTGCTTACCTGTCCTCCTTCAGGTTCTTAAACCACCTGTCCTCACGGTGCTCCCTACTGTGCTCCACCAGGGGTCCCAGCTAGACGTCACCACCGTCTCTGTCTGCTGACAGCCACCTCAGCCACGGCACCACCACTCGGGAAGAGCTGACATCCATTGTGCACACACTGTATGTTTCACATGTCGTGAGGTCCTTTGACCCTCAGACCCGCCCCCGGCCCACCAGGAGAAACGCCTTATTAATAGCCCCATCTACACACGAGGAGATGGGAGCCTCTCCTCGGGTTTGCCCCCTCCCTCGCTCGTAGTGGTCCCTTGTGAGCAGGCTCTTTGTCTTGCTCCTTCTCTGCTGCGGATCCTTGTTTCCCTATGAGCTACAGGCAGCACGTGATCCTCGAAGTGTCCCAGCAGTCACATCTGCTCAGCTCCGACAGAACAGCCTTTCTCAAACTTGACTAATTACAACATTGATCTAGGATGCTTGTTAGGCGTAATCTAGATTCCTAATTTTCTCCTGGAGCATCCAGTTCTTACGATTTCAGGAAGGCCTGGAATCTAAGACGTTTGACAAGTTCCCCAGTGATTCTTATGATCACACAAACCCGGAAATACTTCCCTAGGTTTGTTTCCTTAGGGTGGATTTAGACCACCCTGGGCCTGTAAACTATGGGCTGCTCTCCGCAGCGATCAGAACCCGAGATCTGCAAAACGGGGAGAATCACTTTGTGCTTTAGAAGGACCATGAAACAAGCAGTCATGTGCTGCCAGACAGTGGGGCACTGAAACCTTCAAAATACGTTTCCAGAAATTCTCCTTCCAGTAAACTCGGCCCAAGGGAGCAGCCATGGTTGTGCACAAGGCAACCCTGTGCCAGAAATGGAGAATGAGGAGAATGAGGATGTCCTCACCTGCCCGTGCAACTGGCAAGACGCAGTCCTGCAGGCCTGGCTGGGGCACAGAGCCAGGAGGCCGGTCTCCTTCCTTTTCCTCCTTCCTGATCTGTCCAGGCCAGTCACTGCCCTGAGACGACATTGATTCCACCCTCCGTCTGGGGACCTTTGGCTCACCCAGGCCCTGACATTTGCCTATGCAAAGCCCTGCACGGAGGGAGGGTGTGGCCAAGTTGAAGGCATTGTGGACTGGGAAACCCACTCAGTTTGGTGTTTGCAGTGGGTGGTATGTAAAGTCTCTTGAAATCTGTATCGATTGCCCTGGCTGGTGTGGCACAGTTGGTTGGAGCATAGTCTGTAACGGAAAGGTTGAGGGTTCGATTCCTGGTCAGGGTACATACCTAGGTTGCTGGTCCAGGTACATAGGGGAAGCAACCCTTTGACTTGCCGACTCTGGTTCCATAGGAGGTCTCCTTGGGCAAGGTTAGTTGTCCCTTGCCTTATGGTCCAAATGTGGAACAAAGGTCAGCTAGGGAGTGGATGTAAGAGAGGAAACCCCATCTCTGACTCCAGGCCTGGACTGTCTCTTTGTTTTTTTATTTTCTCACTTTCCCCACTGCACCAAATAGGCTCCCTGTCCAGCCACCCCAGTGACTTTTCATGGCTTCTTAAGCGCCTTTGACCTGTAGGTCTCAGGAATCACCTGGTCTTCCTCTCTGAAGGCTGCGGCAGTTCCAGCCCCGGTGCTCTCTCCGCATAGCCCCCAGCACCGTGGCCTCCAAAAACGCAAGCACGTGGCCTTCAGTTCTCCTTCGTGCCAACAGCCAGGACCTCACCAAAATAATAAACACAGGAAAGTTACAGTGCCCTAGAAAGGCCTTATATTCATGATCCCGGTCTGTGTTTCCTCTTTCCCTGATTTGAATAGAATCAACACCGAGCTCCAGCCCTTCTTTTTCCTCCAACTCTCCCCAGAAGTCAAAGCTCCTAAATTCACCCTGGTAACAGAGCACTGGAAGTCATGGGCTCATTAAGGAAGTCCACGAGTACCGTATGTCCAAGTTCATCACAGGAAGTGGGGTCAGGACCCAACCCTAGATGAAACACAGGGTGGCTTGGTTGTTTGTGTGGAGGCTCTGGGCCAGGCAGACTTTGGGTTGAATCCCACCTTCCACACTTGCTAATTACACCGCCTTGGGAAAGTCACTCAGCTTCTCAGAGTGTCTCAGTGCTGTGGACTGAATTGTGTCCTCACAAAGTCTGTATGTTGGAGCCCTAACCCCCAGTGTGACTGCATTTGGAGACAGAACCTTTAGGGAGGTAATTAAAGTTAAATGAGGTCATAAGGATGAGGCCCTGATTCAACAGGACTGGTGTCCTTATAAGAGAAGTTGACACCAGCCCTGGCCAGTGTGGCTCAATTGGTTGGAGCATCATTGCGTAACCAAAAGGTTGCCGGTTCAATCCCCGGTCAGGGCACATACAGGAGGCAACCAATTGATGCTTCTCTCTCACGTTGATGTTTCTCTGTCTCTAAAACCGATGAGAGCCCTGACTGGTGTGGTTCAGTTGGTTGGGCTACATCCAGCAAAGTGAAAGGTCGCCGGTTTGATTCCTGGTCAGGGCACATGCCTGGATGGTGGATTCGGTCCCTGGTTGGAGCAAGTACGAGAGCCTGATCGATGTTTCTCTCTCACATCAATATTTCTCTCTCGTCCTCCCTCCCTTCCCCTCTCTTTAAAACAATAAGTAAATAAAATCTTTAAAAAAATAAAAGCGATGAGAAGAATGCCCTCGGGTGAAGATTAAAGACATTTTTAAAATAAATAAATAAATAATTAAGTTAAGTAATTTAAACTAATTTTAATTAATTAATTAAAAAAGAGAAAGTGACACCAGAGATCTCTCTCCATGCAAGCACAGGGGAAAGGTCATGTGAGGACACAGCAAGAAGTTGTCTGCAAGCGAGGAAGAGAGCTCTCACCGGAAACCAACCCTGATGACACCTTGATCTTGGACTTGTAGCCTCCAGAACAGAAAATAAATTTCTGTTGTTTAAACCACCCCATCTGTGGTATTCTGTGATGGCAGCCTGAGCTGACTCATACACTCGGTGTGTTCATCTTACAAGGAGGGCTAAAACTGGTCCTTGCGTCGTGAAGCCGTTGTGAGAACCCACTGAGGAAATACACGTGTACCGGCTGCCTGTTCAGGTCTCCTGCAGCATCTGCAGCAGTGTCTGGTGTATAGTGGGCGCCTGATAAATACTCACTGAATGAACAAATACATCCATCAGAAAAAGAAGCCTTCAAATTAAATCGGACTGCGTATCTCTGAGCTTTTCACTAACCTCCATTTCCTTGGTCATTGATCACGACTCACCAGCAAATGAAAGCAGGCATAAAGGATTTAAGAAGTGTCCACTGGGACAATTTCCTGTTTTTAATTGGATCTGCCCATTAATGTCATGTCTTCTGAGAATTGGGAAAGGGCTGGTCTGGCTGATCCCAGGTGAGTCTGAGCTTCTAAGAGGAGGGGAAGTTGATCAGAGAGCTGTAGGAAGCTTTTGAACCCCTGTTTCACTCTGTAGGCCTGGGTACGGAGGGCAGGACCCTTCCCCCTGTGGGGCAGAGGGGCTGGAGAGCACAGCTGTGGGGGGACAGGGGCTGGGCCCTGGGCGTGGCAATGGGTGAAGTTGGTCTGGGGTTGGAAGCCACAGCAGGCCCACCTTCCAGGTACCTGTGAGATGCAAATAATGGGAACAATAGGGGCTCTGTCCCCACGCCCTTTGTGGCAGAAGCTGGACTTTAGGGAGGCACAACTCCTTCACCTTGGCCATGGTGAGACTTGGTTCTGGGGCAGCCCCAGGTGCACAAACCTGCCCACCCGCGGGAGCCCTGGACTCTGGGCAGGGAAAGGCACCCAGCTGCACTGACCACTCCGGGATCCTCCTCCCTGACTCTTTCCAGGACAAGCTCAGGGGAAGCAAGCCCCGGTGAGTACTCAGCTCCTCGCTTTCCACCCTCCCTTCTCTCTTGCCTCTATCTTGCCACCCTTTCCTGGACACCGCCACCAATGGAGCGATGCTGGCTGTGCCTGGGCCCTCCCTGCCCACCCAGTGGGACCATGCCTCCACCGCCCTGTGACCACTGGGGTTCGCCTACTACCAGCCGCCCTCGGGCACTGACTCACCCAGCCGTGTACCCAGGAACACTAGCTCTGTCCCCAGACTCTTAACTCCTGCTGCCCTGTCTCAGGCTGCTGTCACACAGCCCCAAGGGGCTCCATTCACATGGTCACGGATGTGAATGCCTGGGATAGTGCAGTGCCTGGCTGACAAAAACTCAAGGGTCACGTGGGCCGAGTTGACTACAATCTTATTGCAGGTTGGGGCCACCCCTTCCGCCCCCGCAATGTGTAGGTAAGTGACAGAGTGGGCGAGGGGGTCTGGCAGAACAAGGTCCTTTCCAATTTTGAGTCTCCCCTGGGTGGCCTCTTTGCCATCTGTGCCCCTCATAGTCCAGCACTGCTGAGTCACTGGGGCCTGGCTCTGCCATCTGCCTGGGTCAGAATTAGGAGTGCGTGGGGCAGGGGACTGGCCTAGGTGCAACAGGCAGCTCGCTGGGAGGCGTTCCACAATGCCTGCGTCACCGGCCCTGCTGCGGTGTTGGAAAGGCCCGTCATGAATGGTTCCTTTCAGCCGAAAGAAGCACTGAGGCCCGCTGTGGAAGTGCAGATGGTTTATTGTGCTGGGGAGAGAGAGGAAGTCATTGTGCTAGACAGGGGGTGGGCTGGCAGGAGATGAGGCCAGTCTCAGCAGTCTCCTGTCCAGACTCTCCAGGTTGGAGAACAGATGTCCCCTGCCCGTCTCCTCTGCCTACCACTGGGACCTGGAGACACAGGGTAAGCTCAGCTGCTGAGCCTGGGGCTGGGAGTGGGGGGAGGTGGGGGCCACCACTCTTCCTGCACTTCTTCTATCCTCCCTGTGCTCAGTACTCATTCCCAAATGCCCGGGAAGAAGAGGAAGGAGAGGAAGAAGAGGAAGATAAGTATGAGCTGCCCCCCTGTGAGGCTCTGCCCTGGAAACTAGCCCCTGCCCACCTTCCTGGAACTGAAGAGGACTCTTTGTACCTGGGTGAGGGCTGGGAAGTGGAGGCAGAAAGTTTGGGTGGTCTGGCAGGGCAGGAGGGTCCCCACAAGGACAGGGGATGCAGGCCTGCTCTCTTCTGTGTCTGCTGGGCAGTGAGGGGACGCCTCAGCTGGCAGTTGCTGGAGCCTTTTGACTGAACAGGGACAGAGAGAGAGAGAAATGGAGAAAGAAGGAAGGGAGGAGGAGGGGAAAAGGAAGGCGGAAGTTGGGAAAGGGAGAGGAGTCTGGAGGGGCAGTGTAACCAAGGCAACAATGGGAAAGCCAGAGGCCTTACTCGGTCCCAGGGGCCTGGTGTTCCTTCTCAGAGATCCCAGCAGCCTCAGAGCAAGGGTAGAGGTACCCAGAGAACACACCAACATCACACCCCCATGCCTGGGGGGCTCTCCAGGCTGGGCCAGATGGGGGCAGGGAAGCCGGTCGCCTCCAGTTGCCATGGAGACAGGACTGTCAGGAAGCCAGTGAGCTGGGAGGGCAAGGAGGGAGAGAGGAGGAAACAGAGGCTAGGTGCAGGAGGAAAATGGGAGCCTACTCGGAACCTAGTGATTCACAATGGTTGGGGTCTTTTCCAGATCACTCTGGTCCCCTGGGCCCATCCAAGTCACCAGCACCGGAGCCCGAGCTCGAAAAGGTGAACAACCTCTGCACAAGCTCCTCCTTCTGCATCTGCCCCACCAGAGGCTACCATTTCCCAGAGAATAAATCTAAGAGGCATCTCATTTGCAAGACTCCCCCACATCTGTACTCAAGAGACCCTTGAAAAATTAGATGCATCAGAAGCCTGAACCCTGTGAATAGTCGCTGCTCCCCCCTGTCTGGCTTGGTCCTATCACCCTCCCAGTCAGCATCACCCAGGACTCACCCCTGGCCAGAGATGGGAAGGTTGAGGGGGAGACAAAACGGGCTCTATTGCCCCTTCCTGGACCCTGGGGCCTGAGGACCGTTCAGGAGAAGAGGGAAGAGATCCCCCACTCAGCCGCCAACCACTGAGAGCTCTCATCCTCCATGATCGTGCTTTGGGCTTTGAAAGCTACCGCTCTCATCCTTTACTTTTATTGGAACAAAAAGAAAAACAAGGAGAGATTCACAACAAAGAGCCACAGGATCAAGGCAAAGGGAGGGTCGCCCCCTTTGTACATTAACTCTGGCGTTGCAGTGTTTTTTAAGGGGCACAGATATACATTGCCCTATCATCCTTGCCTCCCCATGCCTCAGTTTCCCCTCCGCACCCCTCCTCACCCAGTTCTCCCTCACCACTCATTGTGTCCACAGCTGAAGGCGGCACTGAACCTGCAGGAGGTTGTGAAGCAGGGACAGTCCTCTCGGAGGCGAGGTAATGGGGACGTCCTCTCTCTTTCCAGGACCTACACACTCCCCTGCCCTGAGGAGGGGAGGCCGGCCCCACAGGGTAGAGCTGAGCTGCCTTACAGTTGGTCTCATGCTGCACCTGGTCACTGCACTCCCCCAGTTCCTCCCTATTTTCACCTGCCCTGCCGATCCCCCTAAGGCAGGCAGTTGAGGAGACTGAGGCCCCAGACATGAAACGCTTTGCCTGAGATCACACAGCAGCAGAGTCCACTGTGGTCTCCGGGTCAGGTGAGGGCCTGCTCTGCCTGAAGGACCCTCACTGTTGAGACACATCTGAATGTCATCCCCCACCAAGGGGCCCTCTGATTCCATTCATGTCATTATTGCCTCCACTGTCCACAGACTGTCCCCTAAGGTAAGTACTTGGAGGCCTGTGACCCCATTGCCGGGGATGTCAGATGGGGAGAGACCTTAGCCAGCACGTTTGCGTCTGAAAGGGGCCCCAGGAGGGGCAGCCTCGTCCTGCGTAAGGTCAGACAGCTAACCTGAGGCACATTTGTGTTTTACTTGCTCAGTGGTTGGTAAACCTTCGTGACCTAGAGGGGTTTGATTTTTGGAACAGCTCAAAGTCATTTGGAGCCAAGCCTGGCAAATCAGTTGGGAGGTCAAGTTAGGCAGCACCCTGGGGTTGTAAAGTAAGGTGACGGTGGTGAGGGTGGCTTCCCACCAGGGCTTCGGTGCTGGCTTCGAGGATACCCCAGATAAGTCCGAAGGATGCTCCACTCCTCCAGCCTAAGTGTCACTCAATTCCTTTCTCCCCACGCTTGTGACTGATGCGCCTCTCCTTTTCCTCCCAGAGCTGACTGCACCAGCCCGAGTGGTGAGCGGCCCCTCCACTCCCACCTCACACTCTAGGGTTCTGGCTAGGAAATTGGCAGGGTTGGTGTGGGGTGCCTGGGAGGGCCAGGAAATATCCCTGAGACTGAGGAAAAAGGCCCAAAGCTGAGTCCCTCCCTGTTGGCCACAGGCCCCTGGCAGGGTGTAAGCCACTTTTCCTGGGGGTGCACCCTAGAGCTACTGCAGATGGCCTTACCCAGAGCTCCTCCTGGCCACCCACAGTCTGAGAGCTGGAGCCTATGAGCACCTCTGAGAGAGAAGATGCTTGTAGGGTGCCCCCCTTCCAGGCAAAGGAGCAGTTTTAATCATTCCAGTTGGCTCCCAGAAAGAGGTTCACTCGTGAGTGAGGTGCCAGTAGTCTCCCCGACCCCTAGTGATGGCTCTGCCCTCCCTCCCACTCACTTGCCAAACCCTGCGTCCCACACAGCCCCCCCTCCCTCCCTCAGGTACCAGGCTCTGCAGAGGAACCTGAAGAGGACATCTACCTGGAGTGTGAGCCCAGTCCAGGTGAACACCTCCCTCTGCCCCAGATCCATCATGCCCTGAGGCCCTCAGCTGCCTGCAGCGAGGCACATACTTCTGACTCCATTTTCTTCCCTCGTCTTTTCTCACCACCCCCACCAACACACATATGCCTTTGGACGCACGCAGGGGCACACATACTTCCTCCTTCGGTCCTGGGTGGCCCCCACAGCAGCCACAGGGGAGGGACCTCATAGAGCCAGGGCTGTGTGGGGGACTGCCCTGAGGTTGCAGCCTGGTTGGAAGGTTCCCAGGAAGCCCAGGCTGTGGGGAAGCGGCAGGCCCTGCAGCCGGCATCAGCCCCTCCCTGGCCGGCGAGGTGTCCTCGCCTCTCTCCCAGCCCAGCAGGGCCTGCCCTCTGTTTTAGTCCCTGCCTTGCCTCAGACTCTGAGCTCCCAGGGCCCGATGCCCCCAGTCCCTCTGCCAAGGACATCAGTAGTACACACGTAAGTGCCCCACCAGGTGCGTGTGTATGTGAGCGTGTGAGCGTGTGTGTGTGTGTGTGTGTGTGTGTGTGTGTGTGAGAGAGAGAGAGAGAGAGAGAGAGAGAGAGAGAGACATACTCAGGCTTCCCCAGCCCTGACCTTAGGGTCTCTGGGTTCACTGGGCCTTCCTTTTTGAAGGAAGTAAAGACCCTGACCTCTGTTCCCCAATTTTCTCCCCAAGGCCCACCAGAGCCCCCCAGGAGGCCCGGAATGTAAGAGGCTTGTGGTTGGGGGAAGTGAGCTGGGAGGGAAGGAGATTTGGGTGGGACTTCAGGCCCAGAGAAGCAGGCCTGCGGGGCCGAGTAGCTTCTGACTAGACCTCCTGTGTCCCAGGAAGCAGCGAATGGCACCTCTAAAGGTGAGTAGAGACATTTTCAATACAAACCCTGGGGAATCCTGCCAGCTCCCACCCCTGCCACAGCCCGGTGGGTCACAGACATTCTCACAGCCCCACTTGCCCCACTTTGCTGAGGGGGTCCCAGCAGCTCTGCCTCCAGTTGAGAGCAGGCCTGAGGGGACCCCTTTGGGCATTTTCTAGGATCTGCATCAAAGCAGGAGGCTCCCAACCTGTACTTCAAGACCACCCCTCACTTGGAGGACACGTGTGGCCTCACTGGTGGGTCCTACCAGAGCCCAAGACCTGGAGAGGAGGGGTGTAGCACTGGGTGCCCTGCTCTGAGTTTCCGCCCTATGCACAAGCCCCTCCAACCTCTTCCACCTCCCCAAGCTGGGCCCCAAGCCTCCTTTGTCTAATCCCCTCCCAGCCCCAGCGCTATAATCTGCTTCTTCCAGCAGGAAGGAGCTCCTCTCCTTCCTCTGCAGCCCCCACCAGAAGCACTGCAGCTGCTGAGGTGAGGAGGGGCTGGGAGAGGGCTGGGGGTGGAGGCCTGCAAGGGACACTCAAGGTCCACCACTGCAACGCGCATTGAACATGTGCGTGTGGCACCATGCTGGGTACCAGGCGCTGACACATCTTTGTTCAGCTTGCACAGACTCAGTCTGGGGAAGGCAGCTGTGAACACAAATAACTGCACCTGGGGTTCTCTGCTCCCCACCCCCTCCAGTTTGCCAGCACACAGTCTCTGAGTGAGTGTGTGTGTGTGTGTGTGTAGGACAGCAGCCTGCTGGGTCAGCCTTGGTACTCGGGGAACTGCGACCGACATGCTGTTGAGAATGCCCTGCTCCGACGCCAAAAGGTGGGCAACCGCAGAGCCCCTGGGCCTTCTCAGTAACCCCTTCCACCCATGGGCTGTGGCTGGCTGAGCAGGCAGGGGTGGCGGGGCAAGGGGTGGGGGATGGCCATCGAGGGTCAGGGCTGCAGGTGCATTCGTGGAAGATGAGGCTGATGGATGGGTCTCCTCCACAGGACGGGGCCTACACAGTGCGCCCCAGCTCAGGCCCTCGTGGCTCCCAGCCCCTCACCTTGGCAGTGCTTCTCCACGGCCGGGTCTTCAACATTCCCATCCGGCAGCTGGACAGTGGGCGCCACTATGCCCTGGGCCGGGAGGGCAGACACCAGGAGGAGGTGGGTGCTGAATGAGGTGGGAGACTAAAGGGCAACAGGGACACAGCAAAGAAGTGCCCTGGGCCTAGCTGGGGGTGTTTGCCTAGGGAAAAACCCACATTCTGTGTTTTTCTGGAGTGGGTGGAAATGACAGTGGCCAGAGGTCCGCCTTCCTCTGGGAAAGGCACTTCCTCCTGCTGTCTCAGTCTGCACAGGGTCTAGGTGGGGGCATTTGCACCCGGAGCGAATTAGCTGGGAGGAGGGCAGGGCCCAGGCAGTCCGGACTCCTGTCTGTGCCGGGGCTCAGCTGGCGCCCAGCACTTGCTGGGCTGCACATTAGAGACAGTGACCCAGTGCTCGGCTCCGTGTGCTGGAGGACAGGGGCAGAGGCAGGTCCCCAGAGTTATTTCCATCTGGCCTTGGAAATATGATCTGGCCGACAGCATGCCCCCGGGTGCCGTCACAGGTAAGTTGCACAAGGCCCGGAGTTGGGTGGCACAGTGGCAGTGGAGCCTTGTGACACAAACAGGAAGGAAAATATTTACAAAATGTCAACAAGCCCTCTCGCCAGAGGCCAGCAGTTGCTTCAGGAAGTTTTTCCCAGCCTGAGGCCCCAGGGACTCACCGATGCCTCGCCTCTCTGTCCAGCACTTCTCCTCTGTGGCTGCCATGGTCCAGCACTACAGGCAGCACCCCCTGCCCCTTGTGGACAGACACAGTGGCAGCCGGCAACTCACCTGTCTGCTCTTCCCCACCAAGCCCTGATGCGCCCCAGCTGATGTCCACGCCCACTCCGGCCCCATCCGTTGCTCCTGCACCATCCACCTGTCCACCTTGGGCTGTGTCTCTTCTCTCCCAGGCCCTCCTTGTCCGTTGTCCCAGTTCCTGCAGGCCCCGATGAGAAGCACTGGAAAAGGTTGCCCAGAGACCCCATGCTATGCTCACCCAGAGCCCAGCCCTGTGCTCCCTACTGCCTCTCCAAGGCTGGGAAGTAAGGGTCAGGCAGGGCCCCCATTCCCAGCCCCCAAGAATGGCTGTGTCCACCTGGTTGCTAGGGCTTCCCAAGCAGCTCTGGATGAAGGCCTCCTCAGGGGAAACCGAGGCTCCTGGGGACAGCATGGGCACTGCTGGGACACAAAGAGAATCCTCTCACGTTTTTTGAAGGCTTAATACAGGGCTGGCCTCTCGGAGGGACTTGGTTACCCTGTGCATATTTTGCTTTCAATAAACACTTGTTGGAAAAATTCTTGAATTTGCTGAGCGAAGCAGAGGTGGCTTCCATGAGGCTCCGAGGTTCTCAAGTGTCCCAGGGCACAGCCTAGTGCTGGGAGTGACAGCAGCGGCGGCCAGGCCAGGGCGATAGGGCCAGCCCCATTTCTGCCCACTGACTGGGGCGTTTGCCCTTACATGGTCTGTGCTGAGGACCATCTCCAGGGTGGCTGGTTTTTGTTTTGCTATGTTTGCGGGTGGTCGGAGAGGGTTAGGGAGGGAGGCGCAATGTGTATCTGCCACTCCGTAAATAGTGAGAATGGAGTTAAGTACAGGCGAACCCAGGAAACCCCTGGATACTGGGCTCGCCAGTCCTAGAGTACCAAGGGTGGCCCAGTGGCGGCGCTCCGAGAGCAGGAGAGGCCATCCGGGCAGCGCTGGCTGCAGGCGCAGGCCGCGAGGCCCAGCGCGCTCCAAGGCTCGGAGCTCAGACTTGGGCGGTGGGGCGGGGAAAGGCAGGACGGGGTGGAGGGGGTGGGGGGGTCCGGGCCTGGCGCTGCGCCCGGAACACCGGGAGCCGGAAGCGCCATGTGACTGTGACTCCGCAGAAACAAAGGGCGGCTCTGCGGCGCCCAGCGCACAGGCTGGCACGCTGGGCCTGCACTCCTACCCACTCCGGCCCCAGGCCACGCCTGCCGACGGACCCTGGGCTCTGGACCTGCGGGAGGCGCGGGATCCCAGGGGAAACCGGGAGGGCATGGCCGAGGACACCGGAATGCGAGTGCGAGGCTGGGAGCGATCTTGGTCGGGGCCTGCCCATCCGGCGTTGAAGGTTGCCGCCGTCATTGCCGCTCTCGCAAATGACCCTGTCTGGGCCTGGATTTCTGTTACAGAGGAAGATAATCGTTCCCACCCAGTTATCCCAGGGTCAGGAAGGTTAAGTGAGGCTTTCCTCCTAAAGCGACCGCCGGACCTGATGTGCAGTACTCTAGCTCCTCTCACCCAAATAAGCACTTTCAAGTCACAGCAAGGGGGTAGTTTTCCCCCGGGGCGCCAGGAAGAGGATCAGGACGGAGCAGCTGGCACAGGGTGCGGGGAGGGTGAGCCCTACCATACACGTATGTGGGGAGCGGATGAGCAGCTGGGGGCTGTAGCAGAGGCAGGGGGATAGGAGACCCCCAAGACAGCCGCCCTCAGCTCTGCCAGCCAGCTCTGGCTCCCTATAGGTCCTGGACTGGAGTGACTTCTCTCCTCTACACTTTCCCCAGACTGACTCTGGGGAGTGGTCCTTACAAGGACCCACCCTCAGTTGAGGGACTAAGTTCAAGGAACTAGCTAGCTTCCATGCCTTCCCTCCCTGGGAAAAAGAGAAGGAGCAGTCTCGGCAGTGGGGACTGCCTGTAATAAGGGCCCGACCCTGAATGCCAAAAAGAACATGGTCTGGAGAGTGACTCAGCCTGGCTGTCGCCTCCCCAGCCCCGTTCTGTGCTTCGATGTTCCCTTTTCCAGGAAGCCTTCATGGCTCCTCCAGTCTGGGCGCAGGCACTCAGGACATCCTAGCAATGGCCTTTTCACTACCGTGCATTCAGGGCCTGGAATATAGTAGATGCCAAATACTTGTTGAGTCAAAGAACAGGTCAAATCTACCCTAGATTCTTTAAAGCTGATAACATTCCCTAAAAATTATTTTTTAAAAATCCTCATACGAGGTTATGTGTATTGATTTTAAAGAGAGAGGAAGGGAGAGAGACAGAGAAATACCGACATTAGGTTGCCTCTCATACACGGATCTGCAACCTAGGCATGTGCCCTGACTGGGAGTCGGTGATCTTTTGGTGTCTGGGATGATGCTTGAAGCAACTGGGCCACCCAGCCAGGGCTGATACCATCCCTTGATAAGGGCTTCCTTGGAAAGAGAAATGTCAAAGCTAGTGCTGCCCAACAGAAGTTTCTATGATGACAGGAACATTCTCTATCCACGTTGTCCAGTACAGTAGCCACAAGAGGTTATCAGGCACTTGAAGTGTGACTAGTGTGACTGAGGAACTGAATGTTTAATAATAATGTAATTAATTTTAATTAATTTAAGGAACCACATATGGTTCATGCTATGCTACTGTTCCAAGTCTGTTGCCTTCCCGAGTGCCAGGGGCAGTGGTGGGTGAGAAAGCTGCAAACGTTGGTGGAGGGTGGGGAGGGAGGTCTGGAGGAGCCTGGGAGGCTGCTGTAATGAGTGTGGGCAAACGGGAGCCAGCCCTGAGCAGGGCTGGGTGCAGGAGGAATGGTATTTTAGGAGGAGAGCTCCAGCTGTGAAGTGCTGAAGGGTTTGAGGGCAGCAGGAAGCAGGGAGAACAGTGAGCGGCTGCTGACAGGTCTATGATTCAGGTGAGAGACGACACCTCTTGACTGGTTTGCCGTGCCAGTGTCTCTGCACACACCTCATCCCCATCTCCTCTCACCCAGCAGGCCAGACTCTAGAAAATTCCAGGCAGGGTTACCAACTGGGGGATCAAGTCTTGGAGAAATGCCATTTGGTGAAGAAGCCCATATATTACTGAGAGTGGTTACCTGTCTCCATTGGCCGGGAAGGATCTGCAGGGCTGGGGAGAGCTGAGGAAGTGCGAAGTCGGGAAGGACGGGAAAGCCGCAGTTACCGGCCCTTGTAAAACCATACCTGCTGGGGCCAGAGTGTGCTCGATGGAACCACCTAGCAAGCTCTCAGCTGTGGTTTCTCTAGAGGCAGCCCAACCTCGGGAAAAACTGGCGCTCTGGGGTCCAAAGGACCCAGGTTTGAACCTGGCTCAGCCACTCACTGCTTGCATGAGCCTAACCTATGTCTCTTCACATTTAAAATGCCGCTAATAACATCTACTTCTTTGGACTGTTGTGAGGATGAGACACGATGTATATGAGATACACTTAGCCTAACACGGAGCCTGACACATAGTGGGGCTAAACGCTTCACACCTAGTAATAATCCTAACCGTGAGTAGGTCCAGCCTGATTCTGGTCCCGCCTGAGTACTCCATGTTCGGGGGCTTCTCCTGACGCGAGTTTCCCCAACACACACGCGTCCATGTGACCTTTAGGTGTTATAGATACTGTGGTTGCTGTTTTGTTCGCTCGCCTGGCTTTCCCGTTCCCGTCCTCCTGGTAACACCACCCACTTCTCCCGTCATAGGACCAGGCATGTGACCCACTGGCTAGGACCAAAGGGGGCCAATCAAAGCCGCCTTTGAGATGGATTTATTGATGTTGAGAAGCCCCTTTCCAAAGCTGAGTTTGGGCTGCAAACGGGCACCTTCCCCGCCACATGGACAGAGCCTGTCTGCAGAAGTCAGGCAAAGACAGGCAAAAAATTAGTCTCGGAGACATTGACCGCTACCCCAAAGTCCTGGCTTTTGCCACAGTGCCCCTCCCAGCTGTGTGAGCTGGACATTTCTTTTTAAGTCTAAACTAGGGGAGTGTGGCCTCTGGTATTTGTAAAGAAGACGACTGCTTGGTGCAGGCCCTTGTGTCCTTGAAGTCTGGGATCATTAAAGAAGTACCTAAAGCACAGGGTCGGTGTAGAACCAGAATTCAGCCTGTGCGGCTGGTTCCAGACCCTCTGTGAACTACACCACACGCCACTCACACGTATTTACTGAGTGCACGCTTTGTGCCAGGTACTGAACTAGCTTCTCACTCCTCTTCCAGCACCTACTCAAGGGCTTTCCTCCCCATGTCATTCCCATGCTCTAAGGACCCTCAAGTCAGGGAATATTAAAAAAAAAAAAACAGCCCTTCTCCACTAGGACAAGGCCCGGAATACTCACTGTCTTTCCAGAATCAATACTCCCAGAGCCCTCCTCGTGTGCCAAAGATATGAGAGGAGCCAGCCACCCATCTACCTACCTGCCTACCTGCCTACCTACCAGAGTCTGCCGAGCAGGGAGCCAGTATTAGCTGGCCCCGGGCACCCTGGCAGACACCCTGCCTGCCCTCCATTGTGAGCAACTATGATCCTGCTGCCCTGAGGGCCACTGTGGCCGTTTACACTAAGGCCATTTTAAAATTGCTTTTTGATAGCCCCGGCCAGGTAACTCAGTTGGTTAGAGCATCGTCCTGATATGCCAAAGTTGCAGGTTCGATCCCTGGTCAGGGCACAGACAAGAATCAACCAATGAGTGCGGAGATAGGTGGAACAATAAATTGATGTTCTCTCCCCCTTCCTCTCTCTAAATTCAATCAATCAATCAAATTGCTTTTGACCTAAGTTCTCCCAGATGTTCCTCTTCTTTGCTTTGCAAATCTGGCTGAGGGGAAAAAGTCCCCAGGAGCAGGACTTCAGGGACACGGTTTCCAAGTCTGGTCCTCAAAGCCACAATGGGCCATGATGACGATATCACCGGTCAGTAACAAAAAGAAAAATGCAACCCACCGAGGGAGCTTTTCCTGAAGCAAAGAACCGTTCTTTAAAGGGACAAAAAATTCTTCCTCCTTTTTTGCTATTAATATATACTTTCAGATCACTTGATTCTGCTGAGTCTCATCTTTAAAATGAGGTGGAAGCGACAGGGTGGTCAGCCTACATGGCCTCGGAGGGCCTCCCCAGCTTCAATATTCCAAGATCCTCAGGCCCTGGGCCAAGCACACTGCTGCCTGGACTATATCTCACAGCCGGGCTGGCCTCTCCCACATTGTCTATCTCCGCCCACACAGATCTCTGCTCAGCCCCACAAGGCTGGCCCTCTGGGCTGAGTTCTTCTGCCTGCTCCTTGGCAGAAGCGCCCCATCCTCAGTGTACTCTGGATTACATGATAACCCAGGAAGTACAGTTTATAAAAGACAAATGTGGTTTTGAATAGCCTAATGTTTGTCATGAGATAAGGGGTGGATCCAGCCCAGCCTCCACGCAGGCCTGGAAGTCAGAAGAACAGACGTCAGAGACCAGGAGCAAAAACCCAAGAATAAACACCAACCCAGGGGCTGGTGAGAGGGAGAGCATCAAAAGGGATGGAAGTTCCAGCCGAAGAATGGTATCACAGACTTAGAACATCTGAGCTGGGAGCCCCAGGCCATCTTGTGCTGTCTCCTCCTGTTACAGACGAGGAAATTAAGGGCCAGGGAGGGAACAGGAGTCTGTGATGGGTGGGAGTTATATACATTTCTTTCTCTAGCACCACCTCGGCTGGGGCTCAGGCCTAGAGATGGAAAGGAATTGAGGGAAACTTGGAAACTGCATCCAGGAGAGACCAGAAGCACGAAATTGGGGCTGACCCAGGCCCCAGTCCCATCAGGAACCCTGTGTCCCTGCTCCCCAGCCTGCTCACTCTACCTGCCTTCTTGGGGCTCCTTTCATTTGCCCTCAGCCCACAGCTCAGCTCTCAGTACGTCACAGACAGGGCCCCAGTGGGCTTGAGCAGGAGGCTGGCAGGAGAGCACTGGCCAGCGAATAAGGAGAGCGATGGATGCTCTCCAGAGAGCCCGGGAACTCCACACACCTTGTTAAGAAGCTGTGGGAAGAGGGGAGATGAAGAGGGACTGTCATCACACTTGGAACAGACTCAATTCCCCCGTGCACTTACACTTTTGTGTCTTAAGGGGACCAGGGGCAGGCAGGGTCCAGGCAGCTCTCATGGATGCTATAAACCCCAAATACTGGGGCTGGGCTCAAGGGAGAATAGTAGAGCCAGGAGTGTGTCTGTGAACCTCCTGCCACATTCAATTCTGAGATGAATCATAAATAAATCAAGTGTGAGATGAAAGGCCACCCTGGAATTCTCCCCATACACTGCCTGCCCACGTCTGTAGCACCTGCAGCTGTTGGTAGAGGGTTTTTAAAGAAGTGATGTCAAGGGCCAGAGAGAAATCAGCCCCAAAGTTTCCAGATTGACCTGAGAGATGCCACCCACTTTAGGAAGGCTTCCAGCAAGGAGACCTCGGGCAGGCTGGGAAATCTCCCAGGGCCTTCAGCTGTGTCTGCCCTTGATCACACAAGGCTGTTTGCTGCCTGGGAAGCTGGAAGCTGAGGCAGCTGTGTGACCCAGAAATGGGATGCCCAGGCTTGACTGCTTTGCCTTGACACCCTCTCCCTGAGATCAAGAGGCAAGGCTAGGAAGTTCCTGGGAGCCTCCTGCCTGATTTCCAGGGCCTGGGAGTCAGCTCTGCAGATGATGCAAGGCGGGGGGTGGGTGAGCTCAGCCTGCCTTTAGCATACAGAGCCTCTTGCACCTCACTGCAGCCTAGAAAATACACCTCTTTGTTACTTTTTCCCTTGGCCTTCCTAGATCTTTACCTCTATTCCTTCGGGAAGTATAGCAGGGCCACCTAAGATTCTGAGAGCAGATGCTGCTTGGAGATGGGGAGGCGCTGAGCATTTCTCAGTCAGCCCTGCTCCCTGCACAGGCAGCCTGTAAGTAGTGCGGGGAGCCGGAGCCCTGACTTAAGGGGACCTATGTGGTAGAAATGGAGGGCCTAGGCATCCCTCAGCCCTCAGGGAGCTCATTTCCATGTGAGCTCATTTCCTCTTCAGGGAGTGGTCAGATCCTCCCATCCCATTAGAAGGGTGGACCTTCCTCCACCTGCCATCACCTCTCACTCTTAATGCCCAGGCCCAAGGTTGGAATGCCAGGGCCCTACCACCTTCTTGAGGACCCTCAAGGCATCGTCAGCTCATCATCAGGATGAGGATCCATTCAGCTTCTATTTACTAAAATAGGTAAAATAATAATAACAATATAACATGGGTAACATGTGTGCCTGCTTTTACAAAGTGCTTTCACGACTAATTAGTGCTTCAAGAGATCCTAGCAACAGTGCTGTGACATGGAGGAGGCCCTAGGTGAAGAAGCTGAGGTCCAGGGGATCCAGGGAGTCCAGGGAGTTCCAGTGGCAGGACCAGGAGTCATGCCCACGGGGTCTTCCCACAGCCTTGTGCTGCCTTGGTTCTGCCCCACAGGGGTGTTCTTTTAGGGACCCGGTTTAGACAGAGGAACTTTTCTTAGATGTAAAAGGCTGGGAGAATAGGACTTGTGGACTCGGGGTACCAGCTTGAGGCCAAGCCCGTCTGGGAAGGCCTGGAAACCTTCTGGGAAGCAGAACACGGGGAGGAACCAGGAGCACTGCAGCTGCTGCCCCTGCGCCTGTGTGGCTCACTCAGACAGCGGCTCTGAGTCACACCGACCCAGGGCTGGCACCAGCTGGGCTGGGGCTGCTGCTTGGGGCTGAGGCGGTGGCCGTCGCTGGCCTCCCTGTGGATGACAGGGTTGAACGAGGCCTTGCTTGTCGTCTGCCCTGTTCCACCTTGAGCCTGCCCTTTCTCCTCAGCCATGCCTGAACCTCTCTGGGTGGCCACACGCACATCTTCACGACCCGAGCAGCAGTTCTTGTTGCTGATGCAACTGCTGAGGCCAGTGAGCTCAGGCTGCCAGGTTCAGGGGCAGGTGAGCACACAGTGCCTACTGGAAGGTACAGCCTGTACCAGCTGCACCTGCCCCTCCCGATGAGCTCCCGCCCGGTGGGAAAGACTTTGGCAGAGCTGCAGGCAAGGATGGAGGCAGGTGTGCCCTTCTCATTGGAAGGACTCAGAGATGAGATACCCAGCTCCGGGGCCGCACAGGCCTGGCCTGCAGGGCGCTCCAAACCTGTTTGTTGACTCTCCTGTCTACCCTTTCACCAACCCCTCATGATCAAATAAGCGGCATCTGCCCAGCTCCTGACTCTGCCCTACCTTGAACTAATCCTTAGAACCACTAGAATCATGTCTAAGTTTGAAGTATATTTATTTTTATATTAGAGATTACAATCACATGGTAGTAAATTAAAAAATTATAAGAGTATAAGACAGAGAAAAACAAGTGTCTCTCCCACGCCTTTCTTTCAGCTGCCCTTCCTCCTCCCCAGAGAAAAGCAGTGTACCAGTTTATTTGTCTTTCCAGAGATAAGTTAGATTAACCATTGGATTTTAAAAATTAATTAATTAATTAATTTATAGAGAAGGGAAGGGAGAGAGAAAGAGAGGGAGAGAAACATCAAGGGGAAAACATTGATCTGTTGCCTCTCTTATGCACCAACCAGGGGGCTGAACCTGAACCCAGGCACGTGCTCTGACCTAGAATCAAACCGGCGACCTTTTGCTTTATGGGATGATGCTCAACCAACGGAGCCATGCCGGTCAGGGCCAATATAGTGGTGTTTGATTATCAGAGCTCACTTAGCCAGGTCACATCTTGCTTAAGTTTTCTGCTTGGGGTGAGAAAGGAGAAATTCCCCCACTTTGAACATTGCTTGAGAATGGATAGGAAGCAATCACAGATAACCTTCCCACAGCAGGCCTGTGTTTCAGCTCTCTCCCTTTCACTGCCCTGCTACCTGTTACTTCACTGGATGCTTGAGGAAGAAGTGAAGACAGCAGATAGTGTTGGCCGCTTTTCTCAGACAAGAAGCTGAGGAGCAAAGATGTTAAGGGGACTGAAGATCACACAAGAAGCTGGGGCACCCTGCTCTTCCCACACCATCACCCCACCTCCCTATTATATTCTCTTTGCCTTCTAAATGACCTTGCATTCTTAAATGTCTCTTTGCCATAACCAGACTGAGGTGTGGACATCTGAAGGGTAGGGTCAAGGATTCTCCTTCCGCCACCCCCTCTGAGCTGGACTCCGAACTGGACTCTGAGCTGTGCGCCCCTTGGCAGTGGTCAACAATGTGGCCTGAATCATAGGACAGAAGCAGAGGGTGTGCGGTTCTCCCAGAGGCATCTAAGGCCCTGAAGTTTGCTACCTGGACACACGCACACATCCCTGACCACCAAAGTCACTGACCCACAGCCCTGAACCTCATTAGTCCTTTTCTTGCATGGTTGGCTCAGTTTATGCCCTTGCTCAGAAGGCCAAGGTTGTCAGTTGGCTCCCTACGGGCAAATAATCCTGAGGCAAAACATTCTGTTCCTTGACCATGAACTGTACCAAGTGCTGCAAATTACAACTGGATGACAAGAAGAGCCTGTCCCTCCATAAAGTGCAAAGTGTACAGTTCTCTAGCTCAGGGGATGACTTCCTCTGTGATCCTCTCCTCCTCCTTATTCCTCCCCACCCCCACATCTGTGATCCTCGGGGTTTGTCTGGTTCATCTTCCCGTTCTGTGTTTTATGTAAAGACTCCCTTCAGCAAAGCAGGTCTCGCTCTAAAGGTCACAGAGTGCCCAGGATGATTAGATTCTCAGGAAACAGGGTAATAAAAAGGGACACTGGCTTCAGAAGGTAGGAGCTGTACCTGTTTAGTGAGGCAGCAGGAACAAGGCGGAGACTGCTTGTTTCCGAGAACATCGAGTAACTGCCGTGGCTGGTTTGTGAATTCAGTCTCAGTTCTAGTGTGGGTGTGAGGGCGTCAGTGGGTGAGGCACCCTGGGAGGGAGGGGCCGGCAGGGAGGCCTGTGGACCAGAGGGGCTGCTAACTCGAGAGGCTCTGAAGGCTGGGCTGCTGGAGGGAGAACAGGTAGATGTCAGGGTGCTGGAATCAGAGAGGGGGTTCCAGAGCATGGAGAAAGGTGAGAGAGGGGCAAGTCTAAGGTGTAGCAGGTCAGGACTTACAGAGAGCTCTACCTGAAAATCAATGAACTCATAAAACAACTCATCTGCTCTAACAAGTTTCTCCCTCCTGCGTTCTCGTTCTGCTCAAGATGTCGCCATCCTGATAGGCCACTGAGCTGGGTCTGGGGTCAGGATCTCACCTGACCGTCACCAAGCTGACCAGGACCGAAGCACTTTTGTGGGATCTCAGACCCCACCTGCCTTCCTGGAATTCCACCATGGCCTCCTGCCAAACCCTGCTCCTCACCACACTCTATAGCCTCATTCCCTCTGAATTTCCACCACAGCTGGCTATGTGAGGTCAAGTTACACCTGATTGCGAGTGAGGGATGACTGATAGATTAAATTAAATGAAAGTGTTTTGTCAACCATTGCCCACTGAAAGTGGTCATCTCTCTTTAGTATAGCATAATGACACCATTCCTCCAGAGAAACTATCGATAACGTGCTCATGGAACCACCACCTATAGCCAGGACAGTCCGCCAATAATACTTGCAACAGCAACACAAGGGCTCACGGCTGGTGAACACCCTCACGTGGCCTCTGGGTCTCCACTCTTTCTCAGTTCCCCTTCTAGTTCGCGAGCCCCTCCTTCTCTGTACGGGTTCCTAGTTTCTCTTACTTTTCCTGATGTGCTAACACTGGAGGGTCTCAGGACTCAGTTTTTCTCTTCTCTGTCCTCGCTCACACTCAGATGACCTCATCCAGGTCAACAGATTTAAGGCCCATCTCTCTATGCGGACAGGTCCCAAGCTTACATCTCCATCCCTGGTCTGTTCCCAGCACTCCAGGCTTGAACTGCCTACTCAACACTTGACCCGGAGGTCTCATAGACAGGCAAACACACTATCCAAAATCAGACCTTTATTTTCTCCCTAAACCTGCTCCTTCTACAGCCTTCCCTAGCTCAGGACCCAGTGGTCAGGCCAAAAAGAGTTCAAGAGTCCAAGGACTCTTCCTTGATGCACTTCTTTTGCTCACACTTCATAGTCAACATATATCAGTAAATCCCATTGGCTCCACCTTCAGAACACATCTGCGACTTCCCTTGCTCCCACTACTCCCAGCCAATGAGTCGTGATGCAGCCTACCAGGCTCCAAGTCATCTGGCCCACTGCCACCTTCCTGGTGTCATCTCCTGCCACTCCCCCTACTTTGCTCCTGCTGCACTGGCCTACTTGCTGCTCCTCTGACACCCTAGCCTACTCCTGCCTGTAGGCCTCCTCACAGCTGTCCTCCAGGTCTGCAGTTTTCTCTCCCAGGCACTCGCAGAACTGGCTCTCTCATTTCCTTCTAGTCTTTGCTTAAATGTCACCTTTTCAGTGAGCCTTCCCTGGACCACCCTATTTAAGATAGCAAACTCTTCCACACTGCATACTCTAGATCCTTCTTTGATTTTTTTTTCAAACTATAAGAGAAAGTTTACTGAGAAAGTCACAGAGGTAGAAGTGAGCATAGAAGAAATGGGCTCAGGAAACCAGTTACGGAGACAAAAGAAGAGTCCTTGGAGCTTAGGACAGAGAGGCAAGGAAGCCACACCTGGGGGAAAGGGAGTGGGGAAAGGTGCTGGGGTACTTGGTAGAGAAAGCCACTCATTGCATTTATTTTATAACGCTTATCACAACTTGGCATATTGTGTGTGTGTGCATGAATGTGTACACATAAAAATATCTTTTTGGTTTTTAATTATCTGCCTCTCCTCTTTAGAATATAAAACTTTCTGAGGGTGGAGAATTTGTCTGAACTGTGTACTGCAAGACACCAGCATCTAGAGTGGTTCCTGGCACATAGCTCCTCAGTTGTTAAAGTTGTTGAATGAATGAGGCTTAAAGAAGTTAAATTAGTTTGCCAAGGCCACACAACTAGCAAACGTATAAACTGAGGGTTCACTAACTTCCCCAATGTCACAGAATGAGGGGAAAACTGAGCTGCAGGTCCAGGTCTGAGTTAGTCTCTGTCTGTAACCACTGGATTCTCCCGAGGCCAAATAGCTGGGTTCCCCCAACCACCACCTTACTGATCAATATCCTGCTCCTCAGCCTCTCCCTGGGTTCAAGTCATTCTTTAAAAAGCACAATAAAGTTTATGTTCTTTGTGTAATTACAGCATAATACGTATTCAGCCTAGAAAATAGGAAAATATATGCCCTGGCTGGTGTGGCTCAGTGGATTGAGTGCCAGCCTGTGAATCAAAGGGTTGCTGGTTCGACTCCCAGTCAAGGCATGTGCTTGCATTGTGGGCCAGGTCCCTGGTGGGAAGTGGGTGAGAGGGGTGTTTCTCTCCCTCTCTTTCTCCTTCCCTTCCCCTCTCTCTAAAAATAAATGAATAAATTTAATCCCCCCCCAAAATTGTTTAAAAAAGGAAAATGGGAAAAAATTTTATTTATTTATTTTTCAATTACAGTTGACATACATTATTATATTGGTTTCAGGTGTACACCCCAGTGATTAGACATTATATAACTTACTAAGTTATTGCCCTGATAAATCTAGTACCCATGTGATACCATACACAGTTATTATAATATTATCGACTATACTCCCTGTGCTGCACTTTACATCTCCGTGACTATTCTGTAACCACCAATTTGTACTTAACCCCTTCATCTTTTTCCTCATCTCCCCAACCCCCCTCCCATCTGGCAACCATCAAAATGTTCTCTATGCGTCTATTTCTGCTCTCCTTGTTTGTTTATTTTGTATTTTAGATCCAATTGTTGATAGATATGTATTTATTAACATATTATTGTTCATATATTTTAAAAGATTTTATACATTTATTTTTAGAGAGAGGGGAAGGGAGGGAGGAAGAGAGAAAAAGAAAAATAGATGTGAGAGAGAAGCATCAATCAGTTGCCTCTCGCCTGCTCCCAGACCTGGGACCATATGTTGGGACTATACCTGAACCCACAACCCAGGCATGTGCCCTGACTTGGAATTGAATTGATGACCTTTTGCTTTGTGGAACGATGCCCAACCAACTGAGGCACACCAGTCAGGGCTATTGTTCATATTTTTAATCTTTTTTTTTCTATTAATACTTCTTCTTAAAGAAGACACTTTAACATTTCATATAACACAGGTTTGGTGGGGATGAACTCTTTTAGCTTTCTCTTGTCTGGGAAGCTTTTTATCTGTCCTTCAATTCTAAATTATAGTTTTGCTGGGTAGGGTAATCTTGGTTGTAGGTCTTTGCTTTTCATCACTTTGAATATTTCCTGCCAACCCTTTCTGGCCTGCAAAGTTTCTCTGAGAAATCAGCTGACAGTCTTATGGGAGCTCCCTTGTAGGTAATTGCTTTTCTCTTGCTGTTTTTAAGATTCTCCCTTTGTCTTTAACCTTTGGCATTTTAATTATGATGTGTCTTGGAGTGGGCCTCTTGGATTCATCTTGTTTGGGACTCCCTGCACTTGTATGTCCATTTCCTTCACCAAATTAAGGAAGTTTTCTGTCATTGTTTTTTCAAATAGGTTTTCAATTTCTTGCTCTCTCTCTTCTTCTGGCACCCCATGATGAGAATGTTGGCATGCTTGCTTGAAGTTGTCCCAGAGGCTCCTTACACTATCCTCATTTTTTGTATTCTCTTCTCTTGCTGTTCTGATTGGGTGTTTTCTGCTTTCTTATGTTTCAAATTGCTGACTTGATTCTCAGCTTCACCTACTCAACTGTTAATTATCTGTAAATTATTCCTTTCACTTAGTGTTTCATTTTTGACTGGTCCTTTTTTATGCTATTGAGGTTATCACCAAAGTCATTGAGCATCCTTATAACCAGTGTTTTGAACTATGAATCTAGTAGATTGCTTGCCTCCATTCTGTTTTTCTGGAGTCCTGCTTTGCTCTTTCATTTAGGACATATTTCTTTGTCTCCTCATTTTGGCAGCCTCCCTGTGGTTATTTCTACATACAAGTGTAGGCCTGTTATGTATCCCAGGGTTGGTAGTGTGGCCTAATGTAATAGGTGTTCTGTAGGGTCCAGTGGCACAGTCTCCGCAATCACCCAGGCTGGGCACTCAGGTACACACCCTGTGTGGGCTGTGTACATCCTCCTCTTGTAGTTGAGCCTTGATTGCTCCTGGCATGTCAATGGGAGGGATTTACACACCTGGCCAATCAGCTACAAAGACTGCTGTTACCATTGACCACCGACCACCATGGAGGATCATCTGTGTGGTGACCCCCCTGACAGAGCAGGACTTACTTCAGCAGGGCTCTGTTGCCCACTGAGTCCACCACTTGAATGTATTGTTTGGGGAGGTGGTTGGGTGGTGACGCTTTTAAATGGTCTGAATCTATCCACTGGGTGTGCTGGCTCTGGGGCGTCCTGGGAGGTGCAGACCAAGGTCAGCCACTGACTGTGTTATGCCCTGGGCTTCCCAGTATGAGCTACACAGCGATCTGCTCATGGCAGCTACTTGTGCTAAGCTTGGAAGTGCTCAGGTGAGGCCAAGCTGAGAACCAAGGCCAGCTGCTGTTAGTGCCAGGCGTAGGTTCACTTAGCAAGAAGTTTGGAGCTTGCAGAGGCCAGATGCTACTTGTTTGAGAGGATTTAGGAAAGTCTGAAGCATGAGCCAAGATAGCCACTGCAAACAGCTTGGGTTGGCTCAAAAGTTGGATGAGGTGGGGCCTCAGGTAATCACCAGGGCTGGCAAATAGCGTGGGCCAGGTTGATGGTGCCTCACATATGGCAACCCCCTGCCCACTTCTGTCTGGGAGAAAGCTGTCCCCACAGCTCTTGCCCTGATGCCAGACAATTCAGTTCCTCCCCATATGTCTCTGGTGACTTTGGAGCTCAGAGGGAGTGAATCTGACTAAGTCTGTGCTTAGGTCCTTGAAGAGGAACTTCCTGGGACTCCAAGCCCTATGGTTCCCTCAGAGTCTTAATCCACACTGGCTTTTACAGCCAGAAATTATGGAGGCTTTTTTTCCTGGCACTGGAACCCTGGGCTGGGTGCCTGGTGTAGGGCTGGGACCCCAAGCTACTCAGGGTGGACCTCTGTAGTCAACATATTCCTCCCAATTTTTATCCACTACATGTGGGTGTGAGACCAGCCTGATCTCTGTCTCCACCCCTCCTACCAGTCTCCATGTGGCTTCTTCTTTAATTCCCTGGTTCTAGGACTTCCATTCAGCCAGATTTCAGGCGGTTCTGAATGATTTTTGTTCTGTCGTTTACTTGTAATTTTGATGTGGTTGTGGGAGGATGTGAGTATATGTTTACCTATGCTGCCATCTTGCCTAGAAGTTGGAAAAATATTTTTAAAAAGCAGGAAAATATTTACCAATTGCCCAGAATCCAGAGACCACTGTGGTTACTATGTTGTTATTTTATTCCAGTCTTTTCTACGGCATTGCGCATATTAGAAACTTCATTATAATCTGGGCCACTTAGCCACAATCCTTCATTCTGACTAATCCCAACGTAAGAAGCGAACACATATGATGGTCATAGAAAGGCAGGCAGGCTTTGAGTAGAAGACACAAAGGTGGAGACATTACCGGGCAGCAGCAGATAAGCAGGAATAGACAGGAAGGATCTGAGGGAGGGGAGGGGAGGGACGGGGTGGCTGTCTCAACAGGTGCACCAAGGAATGTGAGTATAGTCAGGTGGGAGGAAGGCATGGAGAGTTAGGAACTATAGTTGAGCCTGCGAAATGTGAACTCAAGAAGGATACTTCCAAAGATTCCTGTGGGGGCGGGGGGTGGAAATACTGGATATACAGACCATTTAAGGATAAAGGGTTCCTATAAAAAAAATTCAGAGGCAGAGGCAACTGACCTAAAGGGGGTCATGAGAAAGGGAAGAGTCAGGGATCATTCTCAAGGTGAGGAGAGTAGCTGAGTGACTGGGTGAAAAGTGGTAGTTTTTATTGAGACTTAGAAAGGGGGAGAGGCTCCTGAAGGGCAATTATGGATGTTAACTGGCAGAGAGCAGCTGTGCCAGCTGCAGTGTCCTAAGGGCCATTGTAAACACAGATGTTTCCCTGAGGAGAGACCGGTGAGGGGAGCAGAGGGAAAGAAATGAGCATGGGAAATTTTCCAGACAAGACCTTCTAAGGACCCTTCACAGCCCACCAGCTCAATCCTGCACTCACTTGCCTGGTCTGTAGGACTCACCACACTCCAGCACTACCTGCCCCCTCCTGTTCAGGAAGGCCCTCCACTCCGGATGGAGCCGCGCCTTCTCCAGCGTTGGCAATCCGCCACATTACATAGCTTGCCCCTATACGCTGGGCTGCTGTCTTCTCTGATGGGTTCCCACGTCTTGCTCCCCAGCGGGCACATAGCATAACTGCCACAAATGCCCCTTAACTTGACTTCCCTTTTCCACTCTTCTCTTACCATCCAGTTCCCCACTCCATCAGTTTCACTTTCTGCTGTTGGCTGAGCTTCTGAGAGTTGCAGGTAACCTTGGGGTATTTCTGTGAAACGTTGGTGATTGGGGCCCAACCTAGAGGGCTGGTGTCTAGTACAGATTCCTCTAACAACTACCCAGACCAGCTTTGAAGTTTCTTCACATCAGCTGAGGTTCTTGTTGAAAAGCAGGTTCTGGTCCCTGTGGCCCGAGAGCCTGTGTTTCTAACAAGTTCCCGGGTGACATTGATGGACTCTACTTGGGGAAACAAGGACCTGGGTGACTTTGAGAGGTCAGTTTGATTCCTCTCAGCCCCAGGTTCTTTCATCCACCAAATAGGACTCTGAGTACTTTACTGGGCTATCTCAGAATCAAATGAATTGGTGTTCATGAAAATAAAATGAAAACCAAAGACTGAACAAACGTCAGATGTCACTATCTATCTCCGAGTGGCTGCCAGGACGAATGTGATCAAGTGCGCAAAGGGCCTTAGCTGGTGTGCGATAAAGGTTAATTGTACATTAACCACCTGATACCAGGTAAAGAGATGAAGAGAAACCACTCCCACATTTCAGGCAAGAGATTAGTCAGACCTGGGATGGAGGCAGGACGATGGAAAGAAGGGAATGTGTTAGGGGTGCATAGTTCCCTAGGCCTGGATCTTTCCAAGTGGGAAATACCCCACCCCCAGCAAGAAAAACTCTGTCCCTAGAAGCCAGTCAGAGCTCCCTGCTCCATCCTAAGAACGCCCACTAACTCAGCTTTTTGTAAGAACTCATGACTTGAATTCTTACATTTGTCCCACTTGTCTGACCCCTCTTATCCTGGGACTCTGGCATTGACATTAACCATATCTCCCTATTTCCTTCCATGGCCCCTGATCCTGTCCCACTGTCACACACTTTTGATGTCCCTAACAGACTTCCATGCTGGCGCCAGCCATTCCGGGTGGGGTTCTGTTCTGCCTGGTCTGTACGACAGGTTGCACACCCACTGTCGTCTCACATCAATGGGATGAGTGTGAAAGCCATTACCAGCAGCTGGTGATTATGCTGTGTTGACTAACTGTTACTTGTGCCAAGGGAGAGTTGAAAATAACTCCTGATTTCAAGCCTGGGAGGTGGAAGAAGGATGACGTCAATTTGGACCAGTAAGATTTAGGGCCAGTGTTGGCCAGACAGCAAAGTGGCACTTTCCATTGGGAAGGTGGACATGTGGGACCGAAGTAACCAGAGCGCTCAGGCAAGAGTGAAGGGGTTAGAGACATCCATAAACGTGTACTTGCTGAATCTGTAGGGAGAGAAAAGAACAGAACACTACAGATGAGACATTTGGGACCATCTCTGTCAACTCAGGAAATTAATTCTCAGGAGAGGGTCATTCTGACCAGATTCTCAAACAGACTGTGCTCTCTCAGGTCCTAAGTGGCTTCCTCCACCCAGCCCCTATTACACAGGGAGCTATAGGGCAGCAGACGGGAGGACGACAGAACATGGGCCTCACTTTTCCGACAGGCTCTCAGGCCAGTGTTTCTCCCATGGCCTTCCCTTTCAGCGCCCTCTTGGAGACCTCCCCAGGGTCCCCCTGCCTGCACCAGCTTGCTTGTGTTTCTAGGCCATCTTCTCCCTCATCTAATTCAGTAGAAGCAGAGACTCGGAAGTTTCATGTGGACACCCAACTCCTATCCCAGGAGCTGAGAGGGGCTCTCTCTCCTCCTGGCCTCTCCCTCTCATGTCCCCCTCATTACAACTGACGAAAAAAAAGGGGGGGGGACAAAAAGAGCCCCATATTTCAATCTTCTATTTTCTAACTGTAGTAGATCCTAGGGGACCATCTGTCTAGAGCCCTTTCCTAAGGATTTCTCTTCTGTTTCTCCACGACCTGTGGGAGCTTCCATGTTAGTAAAATAAGACTCCCCCCCACCACACACACACTATTTGGCCTGGTTGGGACAGGGATCTGCTTTCAGACTAACCCTGGTGCTCTACTCTCCTTGCCAAAATTGATGGGTCTAGGGGGAACACCTGACTCAGACTGGACCAATGCTCTCTTCCCCGGCATTTTTGGACTGGGCGTTGAGAGAGTCAAAAGTATTTCTCTACATAAAATTTAAAACAACAAAAAGTCAGTAGAAATCAATTAATATTTCCATCCTGAAATCCACTAAAATGACAGTGGAGGAGTTTATAAAAAGGCAAAAATGAACAAGAATAAAGGGAACTTTGGAGAATTTAGAGCAACAAAATTTTGGGAGCTGGAAAGCAGATGGCTGAGTGATAACTAAGTTAGGAGACCCGAGACAACTGAGCCCCAAACTGGCTGTGTGTGAAGCCAATAAACAACCCATTTACATCGTAGAAATTCCAAAAGGCTTGATATTGGAGGCACCAGGAACCACACACTTGAAGGAAGGTTAAAGGTGGGTTTGAAAACAGGACTGATTAAATGTCTATTTAAGAAGCCAATCTCAAGACTATACTTTCAGGGATCATTTCTATAGTTTATTACTGGAGAAGTTTCTCTGAACGTGGAGAGCACCCGAAACCACGAGGAGGAGGCGCAGCCTTCTCTCCTGAGCATGAAGCTGGCTTTGGTGTTGCTTCTGCAGCTGCCAATAGCCATCGATGATCATTTGTCTCTTCCTTTGGAAGAGTAAGAGGGAGAGAACCCAGTCTAAGTAGAAAAAAAAAAAAAGAAGCCAATCTCTCCCCAACTGTCCTTAGGGAGTGTCCCTCCTCCACCCTAGCAGAAGACACTAGAGACCTCCATTAAGAAAGGATGAGCCCTGGCTGGTGTGGCTGAGTGGATTGAGCGCTGGTTTGATTCCAGGTCAGGGCACATGCCTGGGTTGTAGGCCAGGTCCCCGCTTGGGAGCAGGTGAGAGGCAACCGATGGATGTTTCTCTCACACATCGATGTTTCTCTCCCCTTCTTTCTAAAAAATAAATAAAATCTTTAGAAAAAGAAAAAGGAAGAATAAAACAGCCCTGGCTAGAGTGGCTCAGTTGGTTGGAGTATCATCCCGTACACTGAAAGGTCACCAGTACAATTTCTGGTCAGGGCACATGCCTGGGTTTCGGGTTCAGTTTCCACCAGCAGCATGTGTGGGAGGTGGCCCATCGATGTTTCTCTCACACATTGATGTTTCTCTCTCTCTCTCTCTCTCTCTCTTTCCTGCCCTTCCCCTCTCTCTGAAATCAATGAGCATGTCCTCAGGTGAGGACTAAAAAAAGGATGAAACAGGTTTTCTGAACCGGGAGACATCAGCCACAGTGGAGGGCACAGGTGTCCCATCGGAAACAGGGTGTTTAAGCAGAAGCACCCTACCTACTAAACGAGGAGGCCATCATCTGTCTTTTCTCCTCCTGTAGCCAGAACACTGGCAGGCAGCCTTATGCCGTCTGCACAGCACACTGTGCAAGGAAACTTTTCTGTGAAATCTGACCAAGCCAAGAGAAAGACCTACAGATACTGACGTCAAGAGGTTTCCCAGTGAATTGACCCAGCCAGACCAGCCTGTGGCAAGTCGTCAGTTGATCTGCCCCACATATGCGCATGGGACTTCCAAGTAGCTTTCTTCTGCCCCGCTCCCCAAGATGATGGCCAAGTGAGACCCCATGACCACCCTATAGAGCAGCCCAAAGAGCAGCCTGTACAGACTGACTCAGGTCAGAAGCACCGGGAAAGACTTCTTCAAGATGATGAAACTGATAGATAGAACATCCATTGTGTTCGAACACACTGAGGGATTTATATCACTCTGGGACTGGTTAGCAATAAGTATATGGAAAGCCAGGCGAATGGATGAATATGAGACATTTAGTAACTGGGAATAATAGAATTGTGCAGAATAGAGAACATATCCATTACGATAATTGAGAGGTTGGGGTGGGTGGGGTGGAAGGGTGTGGTCTGTGGGAAGTCAGTCTCACCTTCCATAATGAGAATTCAATATATAGTACCTGAAACTCTTCCATGGGTGCCAGAGGCAACACCACTAGCCTTCCCATGAATTCTTCCTTTTTTGTTTAAGCTCCTCAAGATTATCTTCTATTGCTTGAGAATGAAAAAATTATAGCTAAAACGTTAGCCACGTGATCTTTGGCCACTCACTCCCTAACCCCTGGTTGGTGCTCCCCACCCTATTTGATTTTATACACCTTTCAACAGTCAACCTTTTTCACCTCCTCTCACCCCTAATTCAGCCTTCCTATCAGTATCTGCCACACGCATTTACCAAGACTCAACTTCCTTTGGGGGTGGGGTGTGTCTGAGTATGGTGTCACAGTGCAAGACATTGAGAAATCTTGAATAGAGGAAGTCTGCCTAGATGATCCCTGTGGGGGAGGCTGGGGAACAACAGAGCTGAGTTTCTAAGAACGTAGGTGTGCTTCTACTGCTCCCCAGTCTTGGACTTTCAGCTTTAATTATCTACACTTTAAATTTCAAGTTGATTCATGTATAATTTTTTATCCCACCTATATCTTAGACAACTTTGAATCAACTTTACAAAATTTATAAAATACAGGCAAAAACAATTTAAAAAATAAAGACAGACCAAAGCTCAAGTAAAAAGGTCAGAGAAATGAATGTTGCAAGAAACCTGTGATGATAAATTGATATAATGAAGTGGTAAATCTTTTTCTTCTTTAATCCTTACCCAAGGACTTTTTTTCCCTCATGCTTTTAGAGAGAGAGGAAGGGAGAGAGAGAAACATCTATGAAAGCGAGAAACATTGATTAGTTGACTCCTCTACATGGGGGTCTGCCCCTGGACCAGGGATTGTCCGTGTCCAGACCAGGGGTTGCACATGCCTGACCAGGAATCAAACCCACAACCTGGGTATGTGCCCTGACCAGGAATCAAACCCACAACCTTTTGGTTACGGGATGAAGCTTCAACCAATTGAGTCCCACCAGCCAGGGCTGAAGTGGTAAATCTTGTTCCAAGTTTGTTGGTGGGTAAGATAAAATAGATATCACATAATTTAGGAGTAACTCAACATTTAAAAAACATTTATTGAATACTGAAGCATTCTGGATTATGTCTCGCTGCATATAACAGACAAAAGTAATAACAGTATGTTTTTTCTGAGGGTAACAGAAGTCCAGAAGTAGGGAAACCAGAGTTAGTATGGCATCTTTCCAGTCACCAGGGACCTAAAGTCCCTTATTGTTCAATGCTCCTTTTCAAGCTACAGCTATCACATTTGCCTTCTAAGTGGACATGGAGATGAAGAATGAGAAGGGTATTTCCCTTCTATTTAAGGGAGACTATTTCAGGAAGTCCCACATAACACTTCCATGTACATTTTAATATTCTGAACCTAATCACACAAACACACCCAGGTACAAAGGAATCTGGGAAATGCCATCTTTTAGCTGAGTACACTGCTACCCAAATGGGATCATGAATGAGTGCTGTAGTAAGCGACTAGGAGTTTCTGCTACAAACACTCACCATGCGGCAGGTGCTTCTGGGCCCAAGAAATACAAAGATGAAGATGACACATTGCTGCCCTTAAGCAAGTCACAAATGTTAGTAAGGCACTAGTAACCAACCGAATATAATACCATTAGAGAAAAAACATTTTGTAAAAATGCGAACAAAGAATATGGGAGGAGAAATGAAGTAGCAGTGAGTTTTTTCTAGAGATATAGGGTAAGAGTCATAGAGAAGGTGACCATTGAGTTGGGCCTTAAACAGAATGGAAATTCAGAGCAGAGGTGAAAGCATTTCAGGTGCAGGAAGGAGCGTGCGCAAAGAGAAGCAGAAACAGGTGGATTCTTCAAGGGTCATTTTCATAAGTTTTATGTCTTTACATAGGGTTATCAGAGTCCTGGTAGAAGATTAGGCCAAAGTAATGTGGTGAAGGGCCCAAAAAAACTCCCTCGAAGGGAGTTGGTGATTCTGGAATGAACGAGAATCCTCAAAGGTTTATAAGCAGGGGTACCATGGAATCAGATCTTTATGTTCAAAAGAAAAACATGAAATGAGAGAAACAATGAACTAAGCCAGAGGCGACATGGGAAGCAAAGCAACAGGCTAAGGAGTGAGCTAACTGTTCAAGTGATTAGTGTAATGGACCTTGAACTAGGCAGAGGAGCACAGGGGAATAGGGAGGAGGAAATGGTTTGGAGAGACAAAAGTTGGCTAATCACAGGCCGGATGTGGAAGAATGAGGATTAGGCAGAGATAACTAGCAGGCGCTGAGGTGTCTAGTCAACCCTTCAGTGGCTTCTGATTCTCAGTCTCTCCTATCTCTTCCCTAAACAAGGTGCCACCACAAGCCTGGCACTGGAAATTCAGTGGCGGACAAGACAGGTGTGCTTCCTGCCCTCGTGGACCTCATGCCTGGGAGGGAGGGGTACAGATTAACTGAGCCATTTAAACTCAGTGTGGGGTCAGGCACAGTCATGCCCTAAGAGGAAGCAACTGCGAGAGCATCTGGGGGAACTGGAGATGAGTAGCAGGGCAAAACACGGGAATCAGAGCTAAATCTGTCCCCTTGGGAACAGTTACGCAGACCCTGGGTTGCACCAAAGCTTCTGTAGAAGGCCCACTGCCCTGCCCCCACCAGCCAGTCTCTAGGGGTGTACGTTAAAGTCTAAGCCTACAGTTAGTGAAGGCATTTTTTCAGGCACCTGAGAAGAACGTTCAGAGTTCATCTGGCCTAGAATAGCACCCTGTGCTAGTGAGTATGTGAAGGAGGTAAGAACTTTCTTTCCTGAACCGTAGGTGAGAATGTGTAACTGGCTAGGCCTTTCTGGAAGGCAACTTGGCAATAAATATAAAACACTGGGATATACATTCCCTTGACCCAGTGATTCTTCTAGAAATCTATCTCAGGGAAATAATTAAGGAAGTGAGCAAACTGTTTATACTAGCAAAAAATTAGAAATTTTCTTATTGTCTGACAATTAAGAATTTGTAGCTAAATTAATGGGATGGAATTCCACTCAGCCATTTATATCCACCACAGTCGTTTTAAGGTGTATTTTGAACAGCTAGGTGAATAAGTGAATTTTCTTTTTATTATTGAGTAAACCATTTTGGTTAAGTTTTTTTAAAAAGTTTATTCTATTCTCATTTGAGAGAATGAAGGGAAGGGAGAGAGACAAACACAGATGTGAGAGAGAAGCACGATTGGCCATCTCCTGCGTGCGTCCCAGCCGGGATGGAGCCTGCTACCCGGGCACGCGCCCTGACTGGAACGGGACTGGTGACCTTTCGCTGAGCAGGATGACACTCCAGCCAACTGAGCCACACTGGCCGGGGCTGTTTTGGTTATGTTTTGAACAGTACAGATATTTAAGTTACATGATTATGCACACCATAAAAGCCCTTGATAATAAAAGGAAATTTCAGTTTAAGTTATGGTTTTTCTAAATTTTTAATAAATATACCTCTTCAAAGATAGAGGCTGTGCTGTACACAAACCTCCTGCAAGGAATTATTTCACTTTTCAAATCAGCTCTACACGGGTAGTGCATTACTGTAATCTACTGATTTATAATCTGAACTGTACATTCTATTTTCAAATATTGAATTAGTGTAGTTTTACTAAAGCCAAGTATGTTAATAATGGAACTAAAGTTGACTATTTTAGTATATACAGTAGTTAAATCATTATATTCTTAAGGCAAAGAACAAATTAATGAAGTGCATTACAAATAAATTATGATACCTTGGAATAGCAATAGACTGATACCAGGAAGTCTAATGATCCAGAAAAATCTAATAATCTTGCAGGTTCCGAGAGTGATCTATGCTTGGTTATTGAGCTTTTATTCTATTATACAAATTTGAAGCATGCCGAAAATTGTCAAGAAGAAAAGTAGAAAACAAAAATAAATTTGATTCCAACTCCACCACTCAGAGACAATTCACTGTTGACATCTAGGGACATTCATTCCAGATGTTTCTATATGCAACTGAACAGATAAGAATGAGAATGAAAAAAGTGTGTGTTTGTGTGTATAGGTAAGAAAGAGAAATCATTTTATAGAGAATGGAAACACCTAGAAATATCATTACAAACAAAGGGATAATACTTTTCTTTTAAACAAAAGCATGACATTTATCAGAACAAAAAACTTGAAGAAATTCTTAAACTTTAGAAAATATTTCATTTTTTAATAAAAGATTTTACTTATTTATTTTTGGAAAGAAGGGAAGGGAGGGAGAAAGAGCAGGAGAGAAACATCAGTGTGTGAGAGAAACATCGGTCAGTTGCCTCTCACACATGCCTCAACTGGGGACCAGGCCCACAACCCAGGCACGCCCTGACTGGGAATCGAACCAGTGACCTTTCACTTTTCAGGACAATGCTCAACCAATGAGCCATGCTGGTTAGGGCTCAGAAAATATTTCTTGATGCCAAGAAATACAACTTCCTAAAACTAGCCCGTTAAAATTAAGAAAAAAGGATAACGTTGAAAGTTTTGAGTCATTTTTAAAAACAACACGTTTCAACTTTCGACAATATCTATTAACTTCCAGCCAAGAATCATGAGGAAATTCCATATACTTTCCTTAATTTCCTCTCCTGTGGCCTCTTCCTTCTAATTTTGTTGATTGTATCATTTTGACATGGGAAAGGTCAATAATATTTATATTCCATTATTTTACCACAATTCCCACAGCTGTCTGGTTGGTTCTATTTTAAAATGGATCTGGTGTTTTTTACCATGACTTCATTCCTATTTTTGGAGCCACTCCTTTATTGGTGGGATTTTGCATGAAGTAGTGTTTTTTTCATGAAGGTCTCATGGGTTTTTCCTGTTTCAAAGGGTCTGTGTCTTTATACTTAAAGTGCAAGTTGGGTAAAAATTCTTGGGTCAGATCTTTCTAGATGTTATTCCTTTGACATTTACTCTAGACCCACAATTTTCAACCTTTTTCATCTCATGGAACACATAAACTAATTACTAAAGTTCTGTGGCACACCAAAAAATATATTTTTTGCCGATCTGACAAAACAATAGGTATAATTTTGATTCATTCACACTGGACAGCTATTGTTGTGTTGGCTGTTGTCATTTTTTAATTTGACAATCTGAGGAAAAAGGTCAGTGCCCTTGACTAATAGGTATGGCATGTTTTAAAAATTCTTGTGACTCACCACTTGAAAATCGCTGCTCTAGATGTTGCTCCACGGATCTTCCAGGACCTTACTCCTTTGCCTCTGACACTGAGTGTTGCTTTGGGGTTTGCCTAAGGCTAACTGACATTTATTTCTTGTACAGGACTTGCTGCTTCTACTTGGACATGCTTTAAATTCTTTGTCTCTGATTTCAGCAATTTCACCAAAATCTACCTAAATCAGTGTGTTATTTAGGATGTAAATTCAGAGAGAAACCCCAAAAACAGTGGCTTCGAAAGACGGAAATGTATCTGTTTCTCGTTTAATGATATAAACTGATGCTGCAGCAATGTTCTAGTGAAATTGTCGGGAGTTCACACTCTTTCTATTTTGTTGCTCTACCATCCCGAAGATGTTGTCCTTGTCCGCATAGACGAAGATGCATTTTCTAACCCACAGGGAGGGGAAAAGAAAAAGGGAAGAGCATAGCATTCCTTCCCTTTAAGGATATTCCCAGAAGTAGCATATAGTAATCTTTGGCTCGTATCCCATTGGACAGAACTTGGTCAAAAGACCCTATCTAACTGCAAAGAAAACTGGGAAATATACCCTTCATTCTGAGTGACCACATGTCCAGTTAACAATATTCTATTATTATGGAAGAACAGAGGATGAATATGGAGAAAACTTAACAATCCTTGCTATGATCAATCTGTATCATTTTCCCCCATGGGTTACAGTCTGTCATTTCCTTCTGTAGATTCAAATCTTTATTTTGGGAAAGTTTTTTTCTGTAACATCTGTGAATATGTTTTTTTCTGTTCCATTTATTGTGTTTTCTACTTTAGGAATGCCAAGTATACATCATTTGTACTTCTGTATGTGTTTTTCATTTTAACATTTGTACTTGTATTTGTATTTTTTGTACATGTCTTCCATACACATTGTGTCTGGACCTTGATGGCCTAGAGGGAACAAGGGAGACGGGGAGTGGAATAAAAGCCTGGAGGAGAGGTCATCTAGGTGAGAACGATAGTGAGCACGGTTGGTCCCGTGCCCAGGCGGACCCACGCCTACCTCAGATGGCACGACACCAGGAGGAAGAGTTGATATTGAGGGAAAGAGTAAAGGAATAAAACAGAGTCACTATGGCCAAGCTGCTAAATTATTAGAATCAAGTAGGGTGAGGCAAAAGAAAATTATTCTTGCTTTATCTAGCCTAGCAACTTAAACTTTTAGACTTCTCAGTTGTGCCTCAGTGCCTGGATGTACTTAGATTCCATAGGTAAACCTCTGAAGAACTGAAGAAAAAATGTTCATGTGCTGCTGATGTATACATCTCTTATAGATTACCACATGATGCGCTTAAGAAAGAATGTTTCATTTTCCAGACTACCTGGTGTCTATTATGCAGACCGCTGGTTACCTGGAAGATTACCATCCTGAGCCAATCAGCAGGCTCAGGATGCAGGACAGACTTTTCTCAAATGTGTTCTTTTTGCTATGAAAACCCTCAAACTGGGGAAGGCAGCAGCACCAGATCCAAGATGGTGGCCGGCCAGTGGGAGGCCAATGTAGGAGCTTGAAAAACTCTGCAAATGTAGAATGAAAAACCTCAGTAACATCCGGGTTGATGAAGCTAATTTACTGACTGGGCAAGGGCTTATCGTTCCTGACATCCCTCCACAGGATAAGGGGGCCCTCAGAATCGAAATCAACTTTCCAGCAGAGCACCCATTCAAACCACCGAAGATCACATTAAAACAAAGACTGTCATCCCAACAATGATGGAAAAGGGCAGATCTGAAAAGAATTAATTTTTCAGTAATTAGTGCTGAAAGCTGGAAGCCAGCAACCAAAACCGACCAAGTAATCCAGTCCCTCATAGCATTGGTGAGCGACCCCCAGCCCGAGCACCCACTTTGGGCTGACCTAGCTGAAGAATACTCTAAGGACCATAAAAAATTCTGTAAGAATTTAATAACGTTGATTAAATGGCAACCCAACATCTGTGTGTGTGACTGAACTCCAGCTTGGTCCGGCCTGCTTGGGAAAACCCTGCACTATCAGGCCTGTGGCCATCCCAGGGGATGGCCTGCCAGCCAGAGGACACTGCTCTTATCCAAGGAATTTCCCATCAGACAGGCTCCTGAGGTCAAAGGTTGGCAGTCCTCCCTGCAGCCATTTTGCAAGATGTGCTGGTCACTGCAGACAATGCTAAAGCCAGAACGTCCATTTGAAATTCCATGGTCACCTGTCAGCAAGTTCCATCTGATTGTGCCACGGAGCTCGCTCTCCATCTGCTTAGTGCAGCAGCCCCACCTCAGCCCGCCCTCAGCGTGCTTTGACCATTTGCGGGGTTGGAATTGGCAGGACTCAGCTGTAGCCAGCACAAGTCTGGGGCCACTGGCACCCTGCTGGCTTCTTCTTTTAAAGCAGCTGGCCAGGCCAGCCCAGCCAGGAACAAGACAGCCTTCCCACTCCCTCCGGACTCACAGCCTTTGCAGAGTCAAGCTCTACTTGACGCTCACTCCATAATACCTTTTACATGTATTTCATGTAGTTTTGACTGCCTTTTTTTGTAGAAATAAAAATTGACCTTAGAATTTATCCTCAAAAAACAAAAACAAAAACCCCCCTCAAACTTTTCTTTCTTCTTGGAAACACCCTCGGTATTACCTGTGGTGTTTTTTTTTCTTTTTAATTTGTAACAGGTTTTTTTTCATCCTCATCCGAGGACATGTTTATTGATTTTAGAAAGAGAGGAAAGGAGGGAGAGAGGGAGGGAAAGAAACATTAATGTGAGAGAGAAACATCAAGCGGTTACCTCTCATCCACGCCCCAGTCGGGGGCTGAACCTGCAACCTAGGCACATGCCCTGACCAGAATCAAACCTGTGACCTTTCGGTTTACAGGACAAGGTTCCAGCCAAGTGAGCCACATCAGCCAGGGCACCTGTAGTATTTTTGATTGGCAAATCCTAAAACCCTTGAATAAATATTTGTCATTTATTTCTTGCCAAAGCCTCCTGTTTAGAGCTCTTTTGACAGCATCTTTCGCCGCTCAGGAGCTTTGGATTTATTCATGCCAGAACAGGTGTTGCGTTAGCGCCGAGGGCTCTAAGCCATGGCCTGGAGGAGCCTTCATGTCAGAGCTTGGTGCGTAGACAAAGGTGGGATGGCTCAGATGCCAAGAGAAGTCAGCAGAATCTTGCAGTGCCTGGGAGGGAATTTGTACTTTATCCAGAGCAGTGAGGAGCTGTTAAATGTTCAAGCCAGGAAGAGGCAGGTTAAGATTTTATTGAGAAATATGTAATGATATAATGTAAGACCATTAATTCATTCAAAGGATTCTATACTGCATTAATCACATCGGCATCCACATAGATTACAGCAATGTCCATATATGGGTAAAACACGTTTTCATTCTGTGGACAATAATTGGTGCACATCATGATGCAGAGCCCCTTTACAAAACTTTGGGCCCACACCCTCCACTCCCCTGGGGCTCGGGGCTCCCAGGTTAGGCACTGGGGGTCTAGGTAATGTTAATGCTACACTGTTCCTCCTAACAGCAATTAGCAACAAGTTCAGCTTCTTTCTGCAGGTTGGGAAGACCATGTCCCCAACATAAAGAGAAATGCCTGCCTTCCCATTTGCTGTAAGGGAGAACACTTCAAAGTCACACAATGGCTGTTACTTGTAATCACTTAAATACAGTTGACCCTTGAACAGTGTGGGGACTGGGGGCACTGGAAACCCATGCACAAATTTTGACTCCCTCACAACTTAACCACTGATAACCTCCTGTTGACCAGCAGCCTTACCGATGACATACACAGTTGATTAACACATATTTTGTATGTTATATGTATTATATTCTGTATTCTTATAATAAAGTAACCTAGAGAAAAGAAAATGTTATAGAGAAAATCATAAGGAATAGAAAATACATTTACAGTACTATATATATTTATTAAAAAACATCCACATATTAAGTGACCCCGCAATTCAAACCCTTGTTCAAGGGTCAACTGTATATGCAAACAATTAGGGAGGACTAATACCTAATGTATATTTATACCAATTAGGACTGTTTTAACTAATAAATATTATTATGACATCAGTTTTTAATTAGCCGGACTCTTTTAATCCTCACAACATCTGCTGAGGTAGATGCTGTGAGCACAGTTGGAATTAACTACCTAATTATGTGATCTTTTGTTCAGTATCTGCATCTTGTGATAAGTTCAAGAGAGCAAGGAGCATGTCTTTCTTGTTTCCCTTTGTTTCCTCGGTGCCTAAAACCATGCCCGGATGGGGTGTACATTCAAAATTCATTTGTCAAATGGATTTTTGAGTCCCCCTTTTACCAGTGAGGACACCAAGGCTCGGAGATGTTAAATAGCTTACCGACTATTAGGTCAGCAGCTAATCCAAACCCCCATCTGTTGGACTTCATCTCCTTACTGACTCCCAAAGAGTTTAAGGTTTTATGTAAGGATCCCACAGCTTGGTTAAGTTCACAGCTATTAAATAGAAAGCTACCGAAAGATTCATTAACACCTTTAAAAAAAATCTTAACCATTTTTGAAAACATAAAACAGAATTCAGAGGTGAGCAACAGGAAAATGGCTATGTTGAAACTTGCCACGTCTCATAAACATACTACACTGGGAAATCCACACCTGGCATTTGAGAACAAAAGTTGGCACAGAACTTGGAGGAAGTATTGGTAGGAATTTACCCAATTAAATCTGCCTAAGCTTATTATCAATAAAGAAGGTGTTTTCATTAAAATAGAGATTGTTGTGGTTTTACAGCTTTTTTTCCTCAACTGCAATCCTTCTCAGGGGAGGACTCCAGCGTCATGGGCCGCAGGGCATTCATCATTCTTACCTCACTTATTTGAAATTGTTGGCCAAAGGACACTGGGTCCTGATTCTAGACCCTTCATCACAACCAGCCCGGCCTGGGCACACATTCCCTTCTAAACACTCAGACTTCAGGGCCTCTGGAAGAAGCATAGAAAAATAAGATTACCATTTCCCATGGGAAGAATATTGATGTAATTTGTACAAGCTACCTATGGGGCCAGAGGGAACTTATGTCCCTGGGAGAAGGCTCCATTGGGAATAAGTAACAAGTCTTGGGCTATTCCCACTCCAGTCCATTTCTAGGCAGGAGTCTAACCAAGCTGCCAGGCAGGCCCTCAGCCAGACAATGCAAGAGAAACCATGTGTGAAGTGCAGGTATTGCATCAACCAGGAGATGAACCCAGACCTTGTCTTCTGTCCAGGTTCCATCACCCAGAGTGTGACTAGAAGGAGAAATGCAAAACACCAGCATATGACTTCAAACTTTCTCTGCTCACTGCAGCAAGGGTAGAGGTCAGAGTGCAAAGGTCTTAGAAACTTGGTCCCTAATTTTAGAAACTAACATTGACATAGATTTTGATGGGCTCTGAGCCATTTCTGAGCTGCAAAGAATTTTCACATGTACCATCCCGCTGCGGTGGACAGACCAATGTTATTACTCCCAAATTAGAGACAAAGAGATTATATCACACATCTGAAGCCGTGCTAGTTCCCCCAAAACCAGCCTCCTGGTGGACTTTTGCTTTTCTCTCTCTTCAAGTCAATCAGCTACCACTTTTACATCACTTGTTCTCAGCCTTTGGTGTCTCATCAACGAACTCTTTGGGTTCTCTTCCCCTCAAAAAGCACATCTATTCACCAACACACACATGCATGTGCTCACACACATGCAAACACACAATTGTATATTAGTGACCAGGGCTCTCAGAGATCCCCTGAAGACCATGGACACAGGGCTGAGAACCCTCCTACAAGTAATGTGTGTGAGACCGAAGGGGCATAATAACCATATGCAAGGTATGAACCATATTTCCTAGTTCAGAAAGTAAGCTACGGAACACATTGTAGGGACTGCCAGAGAAATCTGATTTTGGAATATGTATATTAGATTTTATGGAATTTTCTTAGTTAATATTAGATTAATTTTCTTAGCTGTAATAATAATGTTTATGTATTCAGAAGAATATCTTGATTTTTAGGAGATGCTTAACTATTTAGAGGTGAATATCATGAAGTCTGCACTATATTTTCAAATGGTGCAGAAAAAATATAGGAAGATGTAAGGTTGAACCATATGATATTTGCCAAGATTATATCATTTTTAATTTGTGAAAGCCGAAATTGTGTTTTATTTAACCTAATTTAAAAGTAAATATAGCAAACTATTAATAGTTTATGCCATGGTATATGGATGTTTGCTGAAAAGTTCTTCCAACTTCTCTGTACATGGGAAATTTTCATGATAGAATGGGGAAAAAAGAAGTTTCTGTTTGTGATAGCTCTTAAATCTACTCCTTTATTAGTTATCTACTGCTATGTAACAAATTACCCCAGATTTAGTGGCTTAAAACAAGGAATATTTTTGGGTATGCACCCCAAAGAATTGAAAGCAGAGGCTTAATAAAGAGTTACTCGCACACCCACGATCACGGCAGCATTCTTCATAACAGCCCGACCGTGGAAGCAACCCCGGTGTCCAGCAGTGGATGGATGGTAAACAAGGTGAGGTACACACCCGCAATGGAATATCATTCAGCCCAAAAAAGGAAGGAAGTTTTGACACATGCTACACCATGGACAAATTTTGAAGACATTTTGCTAAGCGAAATAAGCCAGTCACAAAAGGAAAAATATTATATGACTCCACATGTATGAAATCCCTAGAGCAGTTAAATTCATAGGCACAGAAAGTACAGTGGTGGTTGTCGGGGACTGGCAACTTCGCAAGGCCCTCAAAAGCTGCACCCCTTTACAGCATTAGTTCAATATCCAGGATTTCGTTATTTAAATCAGGACCGGGTGTGGATCAAGCCTGCAGTATGGTTCCTTGAAAGTACTTCCCCTCAGCAGTGGATGCTGGAGGGGAGAACAGGGAGCTAGTGTTTAATGTACACAGAGCTTCAGTTCAAGACGATGGAAGAGGCCTGCAGATGGATGTCCCGAGGACTGCACAGTGTGGGTGCAGGTACTTAGCGCCAGTGAACTGTACACCTGAAAACAGTCAGACGGGCAATTTTATGTTATGTATATCGTACCACAATAAAAAACCACATTTATAATCTCCCAGTGACATTTCAATATACTATTCAGTACAATCAGGTCACTAGGTCCACTGCGAAAGAGCGATCACACAAGCATGAGAACCAGAAGGTGGGGCTCTTTGGGAGCCACCTTAGAAGCTGCTGACCACAGTTTTCCCTCTGGACCCAATGATCACATCCCCTCTCCATGCAGAATACACTCACGGAGTCCTTGAAAGCTGCACCCCATTACAGCATTCGTGCAATATCCAGAATTTCATTACTTAAATCAAGACCAGGTGTTGACCAGGCCCCTAGTACAGTTCTTTGAGAGCACTTCCTCTCAATCTGTGGACCTGTGAAACTGAATGTGTTATCTGCCTACCCCTGATACACACTATCCACACTAGTGGGACAGGCATAGGACAAACGCTGGAGACATTCCTTTCCAAAACGGGTACTGTGGGAGCCATAAAGGAGTCCCACACAGGTTCACAGCAGTTCCAAAATCCAGCCAGGCAAATGTTGGAAGTTACTTAATTAGGTTTCAAGAACCAGGAATAATTGTCCATGGTTCTAGGTTCTGCCGGCTGGGCCTTTCTTTTTTAGGAAAGGCAGCACCTGTGTTTGTAGATTTCTCAGCCTTTTTCCCGGCATTAGAATTTGGGATGTCCAACGGCCTTTTTTTAGTTCGTACTGTCTCTGTCCCTTTGAGTCCAAGTTGGCACTGTTTTTGCTGATATTATTCTCACAAAAACTTAGTGGGTCTTGTGTGGTCCTCATTGGGGTTCACCCCATTGGACAAAAGCTACCCCCATGAATCTCTGTGAGATAAGCCCTTCTCCTTGGCCTCCTGCTGAGACAGCAAACAATGCCCTTGAGTTTCTTGCAGGTCCTGTTGTTTGACTGAGAGAATTTGTAAAACCACATCCTTTCAAAGGTCTTTGTGTGCCTGAATGCTGCTGTGAGGTACTGCCATCGATGTGTCTGAGGTCTTAACAGAAGACTCACAGTCACACCAGTGCTGCTCTATCTTTCGGTCACTGTTTGAGTGGCACCTTGGATTGCAACTTTTCTCAGAAGCCATTTCTTTCTTTTAGCATCTTCTGCCTCTAGACAGGCTGAGCATTTGTAAAATCACCAAACCCTAGCTCCTTTTTAACAGTCCTTCCCTCAATTTACCCGTCTCCTCTTGCGTCTTACTATAAGTAGCAAAAAGAAGACGGGTGTCACCTAGGTCATTTGGCTTGGACATCTCCATAGCTGCCTACCACTGCCCCTTTCCTCTTCTCTCCTGCTGTTACTACTCTCTCCAGATGAGCAGTTCTCAAAGTTTCGGGGGTCAGGGTCGCTGTATACTCTAAAAATTATTAAGAGCCCCAAAGAGTTTTGTTTATGTGGATTATATCTACCAATATGTACTGCATTGAAATTAAGCATGAGAGTGCTCGCCTCAGCAGCACATATACGAAAATTGGAATGATACAGAGAAGATTAGCATGGCCCCGTACAAGGATGACATGCACAAAATTAAGCATGAGAAATTACAAAAATATTCATGAATTCATTAGAAAAACTGTTACAGGCCCCCCTCTAGCCAGGCATCCTCATGAGAGTGACGTGATCTTTAAACCCTGTGTAGCAACCCCTGATGTGCCACCATGATGCCCAGGGAACCAGGGGGACCTGGAAGTCCAACTATTCCTTCAGATCTAGCCTTCTAGATGATTATCCAAAGTGTTCTATTGTGGGGGCAGACGCTGTGGGCTGCATGTCCCTCCGGGGAAGGCTGCGGTGCTGCTGGCAACAACACCATGATGGCAACACGGCTCTGGAGAGACTCTTCTCTCATATCTGGGGAAAGGTAGGCTTCGTGTTCACCAGGGAGGACCTCACTGAGATCAGGGACATGCCTGTAGCACAGGAGCTCCAAACTCAAACCGGGGAGCTGCTTAAGTGTTTGTGGATTTCTGAAAAAGCCGCCCAGAGGACTAGCAGCTGTGGACATGCCATTTACTGCTCACATTACGGGGCAGTGCACCGACGGCGGTGCGGCGGTGCCAGAGAGACTGCACCTCCTCTAGTCTGACAGTCCTTATAAGGGGTCCCAGACAAAGGAGGGACATGTCCTGCGCGTGCTCTAAACTACATTACCTCGGTGTAAAGAAAAGTTCAAGAAGTAGTCACAGGACAAGAAGCTGCTCCCAAAAGGAGATAAGGAGGAAGTTATAATCCATTCCCAAAGCAATATACATTCCTTCTGGCCAGGGGCCGTCTGACCAGCCCTCAGTCATGGGATGGGGAAGGGCCATGTCTGTGGGTCCCACAATGCTGCTGGCCAATAAGGTGCCAGCTGCCGCCTGTGCTGGCGCCCCTGCCCCATGTGAAGTCACTGTGCCAGCCCAGAACACGGTCTGAGGCCCGAGACCTCCTCTTCCCGGGCTTTAGGCAACACCACTAAAATCTCCAGGGCACCACTGAAATCCTGAGTGATAAGTGATGTGCAGCTGATTAGGACTGGAGACAAAGCGGGAGCCAAGGAAGCCACACTGCCGAGCATGCTGAACATCGCTCCCCTTCCCTTTGGGCTGACCGTCCTTCAGGCATTTGACAACGGCAGCATCTACAACCCAGAAATGCCTGATGTCGCAGAGGAAACCCTGCATTCCTGCTTCCTGGAGGGTGACTGCAATGTTGTCAGCATGTGCCTGCAGACTGGGTCCCCGAGTGTTGCCTCAGGACACCATTCTATCATCAGAGGGTACAAGCAGGTCCTGGCTTTGTCTGTGGAGACTGATTACACCTTTCCACCTGCTGAAAGGTCAAGGCCTTCTTGGCTGATCCGTCTGCCCCGTGGCCGCTGCCACCACTGCTGCTCCTGCTGCTGCCCTGGCCCCGGCCCCAGCCAAGGCTGAAGCGAAGAAGAGTTGGAGGAGCCAGACGAGGATATGGGATTTGGTCTCTTTGACTAATCACCAAAAAGCAACCAGCTCAGCCAGCTTTATCTGAGTAAAGGCTAACTCCTCTTAGAAAACAAACAAAACCCTACTTGTTCAACATTGATGATGTCATCACACTTGTCATGTAGCCTCTGGAAAACTCCGCAGCATACTCAGGATATCATGAGAGTAAAGAAGGCAACTAATATCTTAGTATTGTTATGAAACTAGTTTTGACCTCACAAACCCCCGGGACGGGTCTTCAGGACTTGGGGTGTCTGAACCACACTTTGGGAACTGCCGTCTGGATCATTCTCCTCAACGCAACAACTTCCCATCCCCTCAGGAGCAAGTTTCAGTCCCTTGCCCTTCCACACCTGCTTCCTCCTCAGCCTTCCACTCTCCCCCAGGACTCCAAGCCTGCTGGCCATCCCCACGCTGCCCTGAGGCCTTTATTCTTCCTCCTCACACTCCCCATTGCTCAGTGGTCATTGCCACCACCAGACTCCCATCCGCTCCATGACCAGATGAGCTCGGAGTCATGAGGCACCTTGGATTCTCTGTGCCTTGTTAGCTTTGCTTACATTTTCTCATTGGAATACAAATTACAGAATGGGACCCTAACTGGTGTGGCTCAGTTGGTTGGGCATCACCCGCAAGGTGAAGGGTCACCAGTTTGATTCCCGGTCAGGGCACATGCCTGGGTTTCGGGTTTAGTCCCTGGTTGTGGTGTGGTCAGAGTGCATAACGAGAGGCAAGCGATTGATGTTTCTCTCTCACGTGGATGTTTCTCTCCCTCTCTTTCTCCCTCCCTTCCCCTCTCTCTAAAAATAAATAAAATCTTTAAAAAATACATAGTAACATATGCTTTTTAAAGAAAAAGGGATACAGAAATATATAAAAGAAAAATAAAGTCTCTTTACTCCCACTCCCCAGTGGGTGACTACTATTGACTGCTGGTCAGGCATCCTCTTATCACACACACGTCAGGTATGCGTTTCTTTTTATTTTTTACAAAGGAAAGACCATATCACACATATGTCCTGGAACTGGTCTTTCCTTCCTTCCTTCCTCCCTCCCTCCCCTACCCCCTCCCTCCCTCCTTCCCTTCCTTCCTTCCTTCCTTTCTTTCTCTTTTTTTCTTTTGTAAAAGCATTGTAGATATTCTTTGGATAGATCTACTAAATTTTTTTTCCATTTCCTCCTCCACAAAAATAATGCTTATTTATTTGAATGGTTTCATTAAATAAGCTCACAAGGGTGACAATCTTCAGACAAAGTACATTTAGACAAAAAAGTCCAGTGTTTTGAGTTCGGGACAAAATATCCAGTTAGCAATCAGACTAGAAACCTCTAATATTTGAATTTATTTTACTTTTTACATTTAAATAATATGAAGAAAAACTATGAATCAGAAAAAAATTAATGTAAAAAAAGACACTCAAAAGAGAAACAAAATAATTTAAATGAGGACCCAGTCTGTACCACAGGAGGAATATAAGTAAAGACATTCTATGCTTAAAGTTTCCTGTAAGAGGAAAAGCCTCACACTTATTAATATAGACTAATAAAGAACTAAGTGTGTGCTGGGCGGTCCCGCTCTGGGTGGTGTCTCCCCTCCCACACTGCTCTGGATGCCCACTTGCCAGTTGCTGGGAACCTCCTCTGTTCCATCATCCTTGCCCCTCCCGAGAAGTCATGAGCAAAGAAGTAGGCCAAGTGGATAGATTTCCCTGAAAAGCGTGCAGAATTCCTGTCCTCTTCATCGGCACTTTGCAAACACTGTCGGCTCAGCTTTTCTCATGTTTGCACCTTAAGGACACAATGAAAACCACCCACGAGGAAGAAGGCAGGATATCCCCACCTTTGTGGGTTGGTTCCTTGTGACTTGAGCTGAGTGAACGGCTAGAAATGTGTAGTTTCTGTATTCAGGGAACAAGAAAACACACAAGAAATCGAGTCCCAGCGTCCCTCCTCATTTTCAGAGCACTGTGGACATCCCGAACAAAACCAGTTAAGCAAGAAATTATTTAGAGCTTTGAGTTCTTTTCCATACTGAAATTTAAAATTGTTACATAAATTGTAAACCTGTCAGCTTTATCCTTTTATGGTTTTTGTATTTTCAGTCTTGCTTGGAAAGAGCTTTCCTAATCCCAAGATTTAGGAGGAAAAAGAAGTTATGTATTTGATTTTAGTACTTTCAAAATGGTTTAACTCCTCAATCCATCTGGAATTTATTTTAGGGTCTTTTCCCAAACTGATGGGTCAAGTAATCCCTCCAGTAGCATTTCCCTATTTATTTGAAATGGCCCCTTTAACAGGTATTCTTTTATTTCTGTGGCTGTTTCTAGATTGTATTCTGTTCCATTGATTCGTCCTGTTGATTCTGTGTCTGCCTCACACTGGTTTTATTATGATAGCTTCGAGGTCTGTTTTGATATCTAAAAGGATATCTTCTTATTTTCCTTTTTAAAAAAGATTGTATTTATTTTTATTTTCAGGGAGAGGAGAAGAAAGAGGGAAAGAGACAGGGAGAAGCAACAAGGTGTGAGACACACATTGATCGGTTGCCTCTCACATGCCCCCAACTGGCCCACAACCTTGGCGACATGTGCCCTGACCAGGAATCACACTAGTGACCTTTTGGTTCACAGTCCAGTGCTCAATCCACCGAGCTACACCAGCCAAGCATCATTTTTCTTTATTTGCCCCATTTTTCTTAACTTTGTATGTACTTCATTAGTTGTACAACCTAAAGTAAAACTGAGTGTATTTTCTCATCTGAAAAGATCAAGACTTGGAACTCTACAATCATTTTATCTGGATATCAGCAAGGTCCACCCAGGAAAATGGAATCCTCTCTGTCTTTCAAGCAGAGGGGACCCAACACAAGGAACTAGTGACATGAGACAAAAGGACTAAGAAGCCTAATGCAAGAACAGGAAGCTGTTACATGGGGGATGGAGCTGGAGGAGGAGGAGGTAATATTACAGAGTAGGAGTCATGTGGTGGGACCCAGAACTCCGCACAGGCAGCCTGATGGGAGCTGGGACCATGGAGGGAGGCCTGTAGAACAGTTACTGGAGCCATGTAGGAGACATAGCTGGTGCCAGAGACACCCCAGGAAGGAGAGAAGAAGAGAGGAAGAGAGAGAAAGATAGAGAGAGAGAGATGAGGAGAAATACTCGGACTTCTCTCCTCTAGACTGTCACTGGTGATTCCCATTGGTTGAATCAACCTGGAAGCCAGAGGGTAAGGGAGACCGGGAAATGTAGCCCTCCTCTATGATATAGCACAAAGGTCAGGAAAGTCAGGGAATTAATTGGAGCAAAAACAGTCAGTTGGCCACAACTACATACCAGTAATCCTGGGAAAATTAGCCTCAGTTTGCTTCAGCTTTCTCCTCCAAAAAATAGGGATAAATAATAATAGTATTAACCTCACAAGGCTACTGTGAGGATTCAATGCATTAATATGTGTTAAATACTTTGTAAGCATTTAATAAATACTATTTATCATTATTCTGTAAAATGAAGATAACCATTCCTATCTTGCAGAGTTATACTCAACAATAAAGTGAAATAGAGACTAAAATGTTTGTGTGATGTTGTGTACATAATACTGGGCTTCATAAATGTTAGCTCTCCTTGTGGCCCCAATGCCTCATTCTTAGTACATGTGCAATAATGTCTATAGCTGACAATAAGGATGGCCTTGACCTGGGAAGAAGGCAGCTTCCTGAGAGTTGGGAGGGACATTCTTGCTCTGTTGGAGAGCTAAGAGGACTCTGGAAGGCTGGGACTTCAGGGGTCTGGGCAGCGCAGAGCCCTACATCAACCAGTGCACCCATGTATAGGGGTGCAATTGAAATGCCATCCTGCATCTTTTTCAGGGGTTTCTGCTCCCATTGGTGCCCCTTCTTGGATTGTCGTGTGTTCTTCTTGCCTCGTGGTAGTAACTTCATTTGTATCACATACACAGTGTGAACATTCATGAGTGTACAATGCCCTCTGTGTGTTGAGTGCTTTACCATTTATGGATGTTGCCCCATCTGATCCTCCCAATAATCCCTCTAATGCAGATCCAGCAAGCTTCACTATTGCTACTGTACAGCAATGGAAGCCAAGACTCCAAGAAGACCCAAAGTCCCCAGTGACTTGGGATGAGGCCACCTCACTCTAGTTCAGGATTCTTCCTATTAATATCTCAGGCTGCCCCACAAGCATGTGTGGGTTAATGTGTGCACACACACACACTCACTTATCACCACCACGTATGTAATAGATTCAAAATCCCTGAAGAGAAGGTTCATGCTTTTTCAATCTTAGTATCCCCTGCTACAGATAGTGCCTGGCAGCTAGAAAATAGTAAGTGATTGTGAAATTGAGTTGACTTTAACACCTGAACTGGGCTCCCTCGGGGGAGTGAGAGGGGCACACAGATGAGGATGACTGCCAGAACCAGAGTTCAAGTCCAACTTGAACAAACTCTGACAGCGGTCTGGCCCTGGATTCTGGCTCTATGCAGACCCTTCTCAGGCCACCCACAGAGAAGACGGGCCTCATCTCTGAGAAGCTGTAATGCCCTGGGAAGTATATCTGCTCCCCCTGGCTCTGCCCCAAGGTGCCTAACAGTTTCTTCTGGAGGGTGGGGGCCCTGGAAGGCAGGAACTTGTTCTAAAACTATGGTGTTAATCAACCAATTGCCTCAGCTGCCCACTCAGGGCCTGGCATTCACACTCAACCCTGGCAAACTACTCAGAGAAGTCTGGCAGGTGAGCATGGAGAACTGTCAGGAATCATGGAACACTAAACATTACAAGCCTGAATTAATAAAATGGATTGCCATTCGGGCATCGCTGTCTGCCAGGCTCCTTTACATAAATATAACTGGTTCTACTTTTCACTCAGACAAGGCAGGAATGCTGCTGCATTCTGACCTTGCCCTTTGCACTGGCTCCAGCTATGAACTTGCTCTCCTCTGATATTTTGCAGAATCTACATACTCAACTGATTTGGCTGGGCTTTGCCTCTGTGCTCTTTCTCTTTATCCTGAAATCGGAGGCCACTTGGTACTGTCAGCTTAGCACAGGTGGTCCAGGCAGCTGCCCACATCACTGCTATGTGCTTTGGAGAGCCCTGTTGACTGCCACATTCTCCCCTCAGCCCACAGAAGTCCCAGCACCCTTGAGAGTCAACAGGAAAAGGCAGGGTCATGAATTAGGCTACAAGCAGCGAGTGGGAAGGACCAAAGCCAAAGGCTTCACAACAGCCTCTGAGACCCTTCAGTTGGTCCCTTTACCCTCAGGCCCCATTTCTTCTTCCTCTTTTCTCACACCACTCTGTTTCTGGAATGTGCCAGGCCTACTCCTATTGCTGGGTCCATGCGCTGCTCGGTGCCTAGAAGCCTCATGATCCCTCTGGCTTCCTGTTCGGTGCTTTCTTCTAAAGTTATATTCTCACTGAGGTCTTCCTTGACCCCCCTCTCTACAGCCTTCATTCTCTCCCCCCACTTTTTCCTTGGCACCTCTCACCATCCACCGTGTCTCATTGGCTACTGGTCTCCCACCTCGGCAGTTTTGTCCGTTTGCCCACTGTTGCATCTCCGGCACTGACACAGTGCCTGACCCTTAGCACACACTCAGTAATATTCATTAAATTCTTGCATGAATGAGGCTGGACTCTGAGTTGACCCCAGGGAGCCATGTGGTTTGAATCAGCCCCACTCCCTTCAGGCCTGACTCAGTTCATCTGTCTAATGACAAGGGCATATGTGCTGCTGTGTAAGCTGCCTTCCAGCAGTAATTATTGATGATTTCAGCCAATATCCTCTTACCACCTTAGAGCCGCTCAGACACAGGCAACGAGGGATGGGAGGCAAGAAGCAGCTGCCAGATGACTAACTGGGATCTCAAGCCATCCACTCACTGTGTTAATCCTCAGTGAGGCTCAGGATTATTAGCTCTTGAGACTCACATGACCTCCTGGCTTGACCAGGGCCTAAATGACCATGAGATGCACTTGAAAAAATAACTCCATCATAGGGAGGTAATGCTGAGGCCTAGAGAAGAAATAAAGATTTGCTGAACTTTGTACAGAGATTTTGCAAAATTAGACTTGATCTAGCTCTCATTGAACAAATACTTCTCAGGACTCCTTCTGCACCAGACACTGTTCTATGCAGGAACAGGGCAGTGAACCAGAGGGACGAGGTCTGGACTTGTGTGTTTATTGTGAGTCCTGGTGTGCCATTCCTTCCCAAGGCCTGGGGCCGACTTCCCTGTGACCTCCTGCTCTTCAGCATCTGAAATGGCCCCTGACCTATTAGTCACACGTGGATGGATAAACCCGCTTCATCTCACAAACTACACCTGCCAGACCGATGACACTCTGCCCTGATTCCGCCACATACCTTCCTTCATACCAGACACGTCAACTTTGTACTTCTGTCTGGTTTTCAGGAAACTCCAAAGCTCTTCTTCATTCTTACCATTCCCCGACAAACTCACCTTCTTTCTGTATGTGTGGGGCTAACTTCTCAGGGGCCCCCAACCTAAGCTGTATGTCTTCCATGTTCAGCACCTTCGCCCACCTTCCCTATCTGAATCATCTCTCCCTTCCCTTCCCTTCCCTCTGCCTCGTCAAAGCTTCTCATTACAGCTAAATCAACTCTGTCATCTTCAGGGGGAGGCAGCCTTCCTCAGATCCCAACTCTTGATAAACTCCCCACTACCTCAAATGCCCGCGTACCGTGGGTGTGTTGTTGTCTGCGCCACTCATCTTTCCATGCAATTGCTGGCTGTCTGAGGCTGTTTTGTGTGTCTATGTCCTATCTCTCCATGAGACTGCAAACTCCCTGAGAGCAGCGACAACTTTCATTTTTCTGTATCTTATACAGCCCAGTACCCGTTCCTGGGCAATCAATCAGTGATAGATTTGACCTGGATTCACCAAGTTGTGATATTTAAGAAGAACACATTTGGGGAAATGTGTATTTTATAGATATAAAGAGAAAAATGTGGAATGCCAGTTTGGAGTGTGGTTTGATCACCACAACGTAAACTATGTATTCATCTGGGTAAAACTGCAAGGCATTTGGTGAGAACAGAGTTCTGTCAGAGTGATTTGTTGCACTAATCTGCGAATGTTGCTAATGCATTTTGTCAATGTAAGGTCACGAAAACTTGCAGAGAACTTTTATAAGAGTTTATTTGAGCCAAACTGATAACAGGAGAAAGCAAGGTCTCAAATGCTCTGGAGAACGACAGTTTTGAAGTGCACTTTGTACGTTTGGAATTAAAGAGGGAATTAAGGAAGATTACATGAGAGTAGGAGGACGCAAGGCAGGGGAATCTGCATGATTGAATTACAGGATAGTTTACAAGATTATGTGCTCCAGTAAGGGTGGTTACACCTGCAAAGGGTATGAAAAAAGAGGATTATTCTGGCTTTTCAAAGGTGTGTTACCCTAGATGCACAAGAACAGTGGGCAGGGCTCGCTTAAGGCAAGGAAAACCCTTTTTATAGTCCTGGAGCTGACGACCCACCATGACCCGCCCAGTTAGGAATTTATGATCTGATCACCCTGTGAGGTTGCTTTCAGTCAGATTTACTACAGAGCCCCCCGCTTTTTGTCCTTAATTGTTTATGGATTTGAAAAGATTTTGAAAAATACAGGGAGAGCTTTAAGTGTCCTGGAAGCATTCCAGTCTTGGGTATAAACTCATTAAGTCTTTGTTAGGAAGGAAGAGGAGAGGGGGTGCAGTGGGCAGGACTGACGGTCCTTTAGAGATTTGACTTTAATCATTCACACACAAATAACTGAGCAAAAGGGAAAAGTACCTGAAGTCCACTTTTTACTTGCAAATATTATTTCACTGGGGATGGGACAGAAAAAGAAACAGTTTAAAATAACCCACTGAAATCACATGAGCATAAGGATATTTTTTCTGTTAATGAGAATGGGAAACTCCCTGAGTTTCTTGGTGCTTCGTACTCCAGTAGTAGGGAGTGGGGCTAGGAAAGGGAGAGGGTGGGCATACCTGTCCACCTAGCCAAGAACCGTTCTAGACACTGGCTTTCTTTGAGTCTTTAATCTCTTTTTTACATGTTTATTTTGTCCATATCAGATATTGGCTCTCAAAGATGAGGACTTGGCTCTCTTTTCCTGAAAAAGAGATGGTCCCACAGTACACCTAACATCTAAGAGGAACCTGAGAGGTCATTGGTCCAATCCCCTCATCAGACACAGGAGGACTAAATTCAGAGAATGAGCATGTGCCAAGGCCGTGCAGCCAGGGATTTGGGGGGTGGGGTGGAAGGAGGTTTTAGAGAGCTCTGGAGTGTTCGAGCCCAGCCGTTACACTGTCCCTGTTTGGCCTGAATGTTTAGAATATCCCTCTGGTAAGTGTGCATTGAGCACCTATCCCTTGGGCCGGAGAAATGGTAAAAGACCAACAATAAACAAACGATGTTCCCTAACATTAAGGAGCTGAAAATTCGGAGGGAGAGATGGGGCAAGTTCATGGATGAACGCAAAGCAGAAAGGAGGGAGGAAAGCAAGAGGCATGTCAAGGTGGGCCAAGAAAGGCTCTGCCGTCATTAACCTGGGCCTTGAACGTTTTCACCACAATTCGAATGACGTCAGAGGCACCATACCAGTTGCACTAATTTATCAGGTACTTACCGATCACCATCTACCACGTGCTAAGCAAAGTTCCAGGTACTTGAGAAGCGAATCTCTGTCCTCATGGAGCTTACATTCCAGTAAAAATGTGAACAGATATCTCACAAAATATATGAGTAAAAGCAGGTTACACAGGCTAGAGAGGATATGAAATTGTGCAGCCACTGTAGAAAACAGAAAGGCCAGTCCTCAAAATACTGAACATGGACTTATCATAAGATGCGGCAATTCCACTTCCGGGTATACACTCACCCCATGCAGAAATGTGGGGCGAGTGGTCCAAACAGAGCGATCAGCAAGTACAAAAGCCCTGAGGCAGAAACAGCAAGGAGGTTAATGTGCCAGAGCCATTGCCATGAAAATCCATTGGTTTAGCTCTGTGCCTCTTCGGTGAATATGAATAGTACTAGGGAACCTGCTGGGAAAAACTTTCCCCTGCCCTGGGGGAAAGCGCACAGTGCATAGGGCTTTATTTGCGTGAGGGGTGGGGGGAGTGACTTGGTTTTATTAAACTTGTATTAAAGTCATTGTAGACGCTAGCAACTATGCTTCTTTTAGAAACATGACCACTCAGACCACAAGAGCTGCGTGTGACCATAACTTCATTTCTCTGGAAAGAATTCTGCTGGGACAGGAACTGAGAATTCTTTCTCCATGACCTCTGGGTGAGTTTGTGTTCTGTGAGAATATTGGCTTTTGCATTTCTCATTAACTGCTCTCATAGTTCCTGGGTTTAACTGTCATTAAACTCTTTTATGACTTTCGCCCCCATGGAACCAGGAATAAAGGTGAGTAAAGAACTCATCCAAGGCAGAACATTCCAACAGTCTGAGGTGATTCCTTTTCATAAAACCTTAAGTTTCATGCCAGAGGCATTACAGAAAAATAAAGCCAGAATAGTTAAGTGCAAATGATATCATTATAATGATGTGAGATAGAATCTTTCTTTCAAGATATTTTAATTGCCAGATGCAAAAGATAGTAGAAACTCTTCTTGAAATTTTGTCATCCTTATGGCTAATGCCAGTGGAGCTGCATTGAAGACTCTAGAACATTTCTGCCAACATGTGATGGCCAAGAGCCAGTAATGACTTCAGAGTGAGTTTTCTCAACCTGCCAGCCCACCATCTTGGCTAGGCCTAAATGCCAGCTGCCTTACTCAGTCTGATTTGCAACTCCCATGGATTGTTAGTCCGTCCTCATGTAGAAGCTGACATTCACAGTAAAGTTTTTAGGAAACTAGTCTGAAGTTTAATGCTGAGGAATGTGGTGGACATCACAGTATCTCCGGAGGGATCTTCTGTGTAAGCCGAAGTGTTCTGGAAAGCATGGGAAGGAACAGAAGCCAGGAAGTCTGAGGTTTAATCATGGGTCACATCTGTGCCGGATATCTTTAGTGTGCTTAACCCACCCCGGAGCCGCTCCTTACTCTTGTCTAACTGGCTTTGTGCTCCAGCAGAGTGATCTATATTGATCTTAGCAGGCTACCTGGTTTCATTGAGCCCAATGAGGACCTCTCAGCAGGACAGATAGGTTGAGTGTTAGTTCCCCGATGTCCTAGGGCTCTGCAAGCCACTGTATCCTACTACTGCAGGTCTCTCTCCCTAGGTTCTGGCAACTGTGCCTTCCTCTCCCCCTTGCAGGCCCAGGTAGCTCTGCACAGCCCCACACTGTTCCTTCTAGTTTCCCCCCACCCTGCCCCCTCTTTACTGAAATCTGAAATTGCCCAGTTAGGGTGTGTCCTTCAGGACCCTGGCTGATACAGCTACTAATGAGCTAGGTGGCCCTGGTCTTACCAACATAGGCACCATGGCTGTGGTTTACTCATCTTTAAAATGGAGATTAAAATGCCAGTTCTTACAAACTTGTTTCTCAAAGTTTTCACAAGGTTACAATGGAGATAAAGCACTAAACAAATGTTTTTAAAACATGTCCCAAATGAAATTGCAGGACAAAATTGCAGGACAAAATTGCAAAAAAAGTAGCCCTGGCTGGTGAGGCTCAATGGATTGAGTGCCGGACTGTGAAGCAAAGGGTCACTGGTTCCATTCCCAGTCAGGGCACATGCCTGGGTTGCGGGCCAGGTCCCCAGTGAGGGGTGAGCAAGAGGCAACCACACATTGCTGTTTCTCTCCCTCTCTTTCTCCCTCCCTTCCCCTCTCTCTGAAAATAAATAAATACAATATTTTTTTTTAATTCCAGAAAAAAAAATGGAGACAAGCAATCTACCAGGTCCAGGGTTTGTAACACTGTATGCTCAATGAACTTAGGGGAAGAATAGATGAACTCAGCGAGAACTTACACAAAGAGATAGAAACAATTTTAAAACAGGGTAGGAAATAAAGAATACAATGACTGAAATAAAGAACACAGTAAATGGAATAAATAGCAGATTAGATGAAGCTGAGGATCAAATCAGTGATTTGCTATGACAAGGTAGCAAAAAATGCCCATTCAGAACTGCAAAAAGAAAAAACGAATTTTAGAAAATGAAGATAGATTAAGGTACTTCTGGGACAACATTAAGCGTAACAACAGTCTCATCCCAAGACTACTGGAAGGAGAAGAGAGAGAACAGGGGCTTGAAAAACCTATTTGAAGAAATAATGACTGAAACTTCCTTAACTTGGAAAAGTAAACAAACATACAAGTCCAGGAAGCACAGAGGGTTCCAAACGAGATGAACCCAAGAGGCCCACACCAAGACACATCATAATGAAAATTTCAAAGGTTGAAGACAGAGAGAGAATTTTAAAAGCAGCAAGAGAATAGCAATTAGTTATATACAATGACGTTCCCATAAGACTGTCAGCTTATTTCTCAACAGAAACATTGCAGGCCAGAAGGGACTATCATGAAATATTCCAAGTGATAAAAAGCAAGGACCTATAACCAAGATTACTCTGCCCAGCAAGGCTATCTTATTAATTAATTAATTTATTTTTTAATAATTTTACTTATTTATATTTTAGACAGAGGAGAAAGGAGGGAGAAAAAGAGGGAGAGAAACATCAATGTACAGAGAAACATCGATCAGTTGCGTCTTGCACATGTCCCGACAGGGGACTGAACCCACAACCTAGGCACAGGCATGTGTCCTGACCAAGAATTAAACTGACAATCTTTCACTTTGCAGGATGACACCCAACCAACTGAGGCACACCAATCAGGGCACTGGTTATCACTTAGAATCAAAGTGGAGATAAAGAGTTTCCCAGACAAGAAAAAGCTAAAGGAGTTCGTGACCACCAAGACAGTATTATAAGAAATGGTCATGGGACTTTTTTAAGAAGAAGAGAAATAAAAAATATGAATAATAAAGTAGTAATTAGCTATTACACACATATTAATAATTACTTTAAATGTAAATGAATTAAGTGTTCCAATCAAAAGACATAGAATGGCTGAATGGATAAAAGAACAAGACCCTTACATATGCTGCATATAGGAGACTCCTTTCAGATCGAAAGACAGACACAGCCTGAAAGTAAAGGGATGGAAAAAGATATTTCATGCATGCAAATAAAAAAAAAGCTGGTGTAACAATTCTTATATTAGACAAAAACAGACTTTAAAACAAAGGCTATAACATAACAAGAGACAGAGAAAGACATTGCTTAATAATAAAGGGATTAATCCAACAAGCGAATATAACCCTTGTAAACATTTATGCACCCAATGTAGGAGCACCTAAATATATAAGGCAGATATCGATCAACATAAAGGGAGAGATTGACAGTAATACAGTCATAATTAGAGACTTCACCCCGTTGACATCAATGGATAGATCATCTAAACAGAAAATCAACAAGGAAATAGCTATCTTAATTAACGTATTAGACCATGTGGATTTTTAAAAGATTTTATTTATTTATTTTTAGAGAGAAGGGAAGGGAAGAAGAAAGGCAGTGAGAGAAACATTGATGTGTGAGAGAAACATGGATCTATTGCCTCTTGCATGCCCCCAACTGGGGACCTGGCCTGCAACCTAGGCATGTGCTCTGACCTGGAATCAAACCAGCAACTTTTTGGTTTGCAAGACGAAGCCCAACCCACTGAGCTAAGCCAGGCAGGGCTACACCAGATGGATTTAATTGATATTTTTAGAACATTTTACTTCAAAGCAGCAGAATATACATTCTTTTCAAGTACATATGGAGCATTTTCCAGTATAGGCCACGTGTTAGGCACCAAAACAAGTCTCGATAATTTTAAAAGATTGAAATTATACCAAGGTGGCAGCCATCTTCTATTGGCATCATGGCTGCCCTCAGACCTCTTGTGAAACTCAAAATCATCAAAAACAAGATCAAAAATTTTATCCAGCACCAGTCAGACCAATATGTTAAAATTAAGCATAACTGGCAGAAATCTAGAGGCACTGACAATAGGGTATGCAGACGATTCATGAGCCAGATCTTGATGCTTAACATTGGTTATGGGAGAAATAAGAAAAGAAAGTACATGTTGTCCAGTGGCTTTTGGAAGTTCCTGGTCCCCAACATCAAGGAACTTGAAGCGCTGCTTATGTGCAACATATGTTACTGTGCTGAGATTGCTCACATCTCCTCAAAGAACTGCAAAGCCATTGTGGGAAGAACAGCCCCGCTGGCCATGAAGCAAAGAAAATGAATATACATCTTGTGTGCACATTGTATCTGTGTTAATAGAATCATAAAATTCTGCCACCTGGTAGAAGGTAGGAAAGGAAGGAAGGAAGGAAGGAAGGAAGGTAGGAAGGAAGGAAGGGTGGAAGGAAGGAAGGGTGGAAGGGTGGAAGGAAGGAGGGGTGGAAGGAAGGAAGGGTGGAAGGAAGGAAGGGTGGAAGGAAGGGAGAAAGAAAGATCATACCAAGCATTATCTTTGATCACAATGATATAAAACTAGAAATCAATTACAAAAAGAAAACTGAAAAAGCACATGAACACAAAGGCTAAATAACATGCTAGTAAATGATGAATTCGTTAACGATGAGATCAAGGAAGAAATCAAAAGATACCTTGAGACAAATTATAATGAAAACACAATGACCCAAAATCTACAGGACACAGTCAAAGCAGTTCTAAGAGGGAAATTCAGAGAAATACAGACCTACCTCAAGAAACAAGAAAAATCTCAAATCAACAATCTAATCTTAAACCTAAGGGAACTAGAAACAAAAGCCCAAAGTGAATAAAAGAAAGGAAATAATGAAGATCAGAACAGAAATAAACAGGGCCTAAAAAATTCAAAATATCAATGAAACCAAGATCTGGTTCTTTGAAAAGATATAAAAAATTGACAAACTTTTAACCAGATTCATCAAGAAAGGAAAAGAGAGAGCCCAAATAAATAAAATCAGAAATGAAAGTAGGTAAGTGGCACCACTTGTATTTCTGAAACCACAGAAATACAAATGATTATAAGAAAATACTATGAACAAGTATATGCCAACAAATTGGACAGCTTGGAAGAAATGGATAAATTCATAGAAACACACAACCTTCCAAGACTGAAACTAGAGGAAACAAAAAGTCTGAACAGACCAATCACTCCTTCCAAGACTGAAACTAGAGGAAACAAAAAGTCTGAACAGACCAATCACTACTGACAAAATGAAATCGGTACAAAAAACTTTCAAAAAACGAAAGTCTTAGACCAAATGATTTCACAGATGAATTTTACCAAGCATTCAAAGAAGAACAGGCATCTATCCTTTTCAAACTATTCCAAAAAATTGAAAAGGAAAGAAGGCTCCCAATCTCAATTTATGAGATCAGCATTGCCCTGATTCCAAAACTAGACCAAGACATTTTTTAAAAAGAAAGAATTATAGGCCAATATCCTTGACAAACATAGATGCAAAAATCCTGAACAAAATATTAGCAAACCAAATTAAGCAATACATTAAAAAGATCATATACCATAATCAAGTGGGATTTATTACTGGTATTAAAGTTTGGTTCAATATCTGCAAATCAATTAATGGGATACACCACATAATCAAAATAAAAAATAAAAGTTATATAATTATATCAATGAGACAGAAAAAGCATTTGACAAAGTCCAGCATCCATTTATGATTAAAAACTCAGAGCAAAGTGGGAATAAAGGAAACATACCACAACGTAATAAAGGCCATATATGACAAACCCAGGGCTAACATCATACTTAGTGGTAAAAAGCTAAAAGCACTTTTCTTAAGATCAGGAACAAGACAAGGATGTCTACTTTTACCATTTGTATTCCATGTAGCATTTGGAAGTCTTAGCCACAGCAATCAGACAAGAAAAAGAGATAAAAGGCATCCAAATTGGAAAGGAATAAGCAAAACTGTCTTTATTTGCAGATGACATGATATTATAGAGAAAGAGAACCCTAAAAAGTCCACCAAAAAAAAACCCTATTAGAACTGATAAATGAATTCAGTAAAGTAGCAGGACACAAAATTAATACGTAGAAATTGGTTCATTTTTATATACCAATAACAAACTCTCAGAAAGTTAAATTTTAAAGTACAATCACATTTACAATTGCATCAAAAACAATACCTAGGAATAAATTTAACTGAGGAAGTAAAAAGCCTGTACTCAGAAAATTATAAGTATTGAAGAAACTGAATAAGATACAATTAAATGGAAGCATATACCTTGTTCATAGATAGGAAGAATTAACATTGTTAAATTGTCCACACTACCCAAAGTAATCTATAGATTCACTGCAATCCCTAGCAAAATATCAATAATATTCTTCAGAGAACTTAAGAAACAATCCTAAAATTTATAGGAAACCACAAAGGACACCAAATAGCCAAAAGCAATCTTGAGAAAGAAGTACAAAGTTGGGAGTATCATGCTACCTGATATCAAACAATACTGTAAGACTATAATAATCAAAACAGCATGGGACTGGCATAAAAACAGACAAATAGATCAATGGAACAGAATAGAGCACCCAGAAATAAACCCTTGCCTATATTGTCATTAATCTGTGACAAAGGAGGAAAGAATATACAATGGGGTAAAGAGAGTCTCTTCAATAAATGGTTTTGAGAAAATTGGAAAGATACATGCAAAAAAAATAGATCACTTTCTTATACCACATATACAAACTTAAAATTGGTTAAAGACTTAAACATAAGATCCAAAATCATAAAACTCCTGGAAGTAAACATAGCAGTAAGCTTTCCAACATTGATCTTAGTAACATTTTTTTGATATGTCTCCTCAGGCAAGAAAAACAAAAGAAACAATAAACAAATGAGGCTACATCAAACTAAAAAGTTTTTGCCCATCATCAACAAAACACAAAGACAACCTACGAATTGGTAGAAGATATTTGCTAATGATACACCCCATAAGGGGTTAATGTCCAAAATTTATAAAGAACTCATACAATTCAACATCAAAAAAACCCAAACGATCCAGTTTAAAAAATTGGCAGAGGACGTGAATAGACATTTCGGCAAAGAGGACATACAGAGGGCCAACAGACATTTGAAAAGATGCTCAACATCACAGATCACCAGAGTAATGCAAATTAAAACCACAGTGAGATATTACCTCATACCTGTCAGAACAACTATCATCGATAAATCAACAAACAAAAAGTGTTGTTGAGGATGTGGAGAAAAGGGAACCCTCGTGCACTGTGGGAGAGAGATCAAGTTGGTGCAACCACTATGAAAACAATATGGAGGTTCCTCAAAAAATCAAAAATAGAACTGCCATATGAGCCAGCAATCCCATTTCTGGGTGTTAATCCAAAGAAATCCAAAATACTGATTTGAAAAGATGTATCTACATCTATATATTTGTATCTATCTATCTATCTATCTATCTATGTAATCTCCCTATGTTCATTGCAGCATTATTTACAATAGCCAAGATATGGAAGCAAAGCAACCTGAAGTGTCTATCGATAGATAATTAAATAAAGAAGATGTGGTACATATCTACAATGGAATATGAATCAGACATAAAAAGAATGAAATCTTATTACTTGCAACAACCTGAACGGACCTAAAGAGTATGCTAAGGGAAATAAGTCAGACAGAGAAAGATAAATACCATGTGATTTCACTTACATGTGAAATCTAAAAAACAAAATAATCAAACAAAAGAGAAACAAGCTCATAGATACAGAGAACATTTTGGTGGTTGCCAGATGGAAGGGGCTTGGGGGCCTGAATGAACACGGTGAAGGGATGAAGAAGTACAAATTGGCAGTTACAACAGGGTTGTGAGGATGTAAAGCACAGCATAGGGAATATGGTCAATAATACTGTAATAACTATGTATGGTGGCAGGGGGGTGCTAGATTTATAAGGAGATCACTTTCTAAGTTATACAAATATCCAACCACTATGCTGTACACCTGAAACTAATATAATATTGAATGTTTACTATATTTGAAAAATATAAAAAATAAAATACACATGGGTTTTTATTAAATACCCAAAAAACTAATTGAATTTCACTCTGATAAACATAAAGACATTAGGTAGCCTATAACAATTAAATCCTAAAATCTACCCCCAAATCAGGAAGGTAGATAAGACAAAAACATTTCTTTTCTTTTCTCTTTTTTAAAGATTTTATTTATTTACTTTTAGAGAGAGGTGAAGGGAGGGAGAGAGAGAAGGAGAGAAACATCAATGTGTGAGAGATACATCCTATCAGTTGCCTCTCACACCCCCAGCTGGGGACCTGGCCTGAAACGCAGGCATGTGCCCTGACGGGGAATCGAACCTGCAACCTTTTGGTTTGGAGGCTGGTGTTCAATCCACTGAGCCATACCTGCCAGGGCCATTTTCAATATTTCATATCCATCAGGGTAGTAATGATTAACCTTTTTATTAGAAAAATTTCTAAACATAGATAAGAACATGTTTCTCATTATGAATAAAAATAGCTTTGTTCTCATTACTATCAAAAAGTAACTTATGTAGTAAGAAGTATATTTGGGGGCTTAAAAGACTGGTATTGACTTTAAGTGCCAGTCCGGACACATCTTGTATGTCTAATCTTAGGCAAAGCATTCAATCCCTGTAGTGTTTTTTTTCAGATCTGTAAAATGGGGATGACACTTGCCTCCCTTATTTACATGTGAGATAACAGTGAAAGTCCCTTGTAAATGAAACCAGGCTATTTTGTAGTAGGTCCCCCAAGGCTTCTTTAAATCCGTCACCTCAGATTATTCTCATCTAATTAGGGTAAGTGAGGGCACTGAAGACTGACCTGATTTGAGAGAGGGATGGCGTAGGTCTTGGGGAAAATCACTGAGGGGCAAGGCAGAGGAAGGGCCACATGTTGGATTACCCTAGCATTAAGGAGGTTTTAGCCACTCTAGCTGGCGGCAGTCCAGACAGAGAAGTCAGTTCAGCGGTGAATAAGGTGAGTTCTTGCCCTTGAGGACTTTAGCCTTTAGCTTTTAGCCAGGGATCTGGGTGTAACCCACTGAAAATCCTTCAAGAGGGGGTTTTAATCACCAAAGACTGGTTCCTACAAAGCTCCATGCTAGTTGTGCAAGGTAATATCTGCCTCAGGCTGATAGAAAGAGCTCAGTGCACTCACCAGGGAGTGGGCTAGCTGATGGCAGGGTAACAACTTCAGCAAGATGGGAAGGGGCCAGATTGCCGGGGCCTCAGAGCCAGGCTTGATGACATTTATAGTCCATGCATTAGGAAACAGAAAACCACCATACATTGTTGAGCAAGAGTCCCAAGGTGAAAGTAGATGTTTACCAGGATGGTTTTTGCAAAGGTGGGCAAGAAGGAATCGTGAAGAGACTTCAAAAAGAGAGGGAGAGAGAGAGGGGTGGGGTAGGGGAGAGAGAGGGAGAGGGAGAATTTTCCACTCTTTTATTTTATTTAGCATTTTATTTTATTTTTTTATATTTTTATTTTATTGTTGTTCATGTACAGTTGTCTGCAATTATTTATTTATTTTAATTACACTTGCTTTAATATATATTGCTCATGCTATTATAGTTGTTCCCACTTTTCCCCTGCCTCTTATAACCCATGAATTGGGATAGGTGGTTCTACTTCCTACCAAAGGCAAGTTCTTCCTAGAATATTTGTTTTCCCTTTAAAAGCAGTTTATTTACCCTTCAAAACAAGAAGCTTATGCAACTGTGAGGTGACTGTCATGGCCCCACAGGTACCAAATCAGATGAGGTTTCTACTCAAGGCCCTTGGTCTTTACAACCGCATGTCCCACTCTATTTACCAAAGGTGTGGAGGGGGGGGGCGGGTGGTGTGTGGGGGGGGAGACATTTTTAAAAAACATTTGAGCTCATGCAATATTAACCCACTGGTATGTCAGAGATGACCACTGAGGTTTAATTTTGCACTTTTTTCTTTTGTAATCAGCTTTCCTTTATTATCAACTCACCCTGCATACTCGGTCCAGCAGCAGCTGCCTTTTTGGCTATCCAGCCCAGGCTTTGGCTTGGCTCAGATTCAGAAGCACCTGGATTGCTTCCCTTTTGTCTCAGGTCCAAGTTGTTTATTTACCTTTCCTAGGCTATTTGAGTCATTAAAAGAAATATATTAGTTCGCTTTTGCAACTACTCTATTCCCTAGATTTTTGCTTCCTTATTTTATGCAGGATAGGATAGAGTTATGCTGGGTGTTTTATAGCAGAGTTTGGGGTGTGAGTGGGGGAGGAAGGCCTAATCTGAAATAGAGGGTATTATCCTTTTATTTTTTTTATCCCCTGCATTATCATATTCACGATCATGTCACGAAATGCAACATTTATTGGTACAGAAGATAGGGAAGGTACTGACCTACATAAACGTTATGATTCCTGCTTACAGTCTGAAAAGGAAGGAAGGAGGGTGGGAGGGGGAAAGAGAGAGGGAGAAACATGGATTGGCCACCTCCTCTGTGCCCCAACTGGGGATCAAACCTGCAACCTTTTGGGGTACAAGACGATGTGCTAACCAACTGAGCCACCTGGCTAGGGTGGAAATGAATGTTTTTAATATCAAGTTCTCTTAGGTGAAGAAATATTAAAGCCTTTATTATCTTAAGAAATGAGTTGGTCAGAATGCTCTTTCTAGATCCCTGTTGGGTTTTCATAGAGCTTTGGGTCAACAGAATTTGCTCCTGTCTGTGGAGCTCTGAGTGGTGCTTGTGAGCTGGAGGGAACCCACTCAAGTCACAAGGGGGTATTTTCTAAGTGGCCCAGGCAGGTTGTCACCTCTTGAGCCCAGAAGTGGGGGCCATCACAGGGCAAGCTGAAAGCCCACTTCCAACAGGTCTGATAGAACCAGAAGATGAACACAGCAGGGACAGAGGGTTCAAGTTAGCGTTACCTAGATACGCTGAAAATGTATAAACCTTAGAATCCAGGGGGGAAAAAAAACGGAGAAGATCTTGACCATGGGCCTTAGTTGTCACATGTAAGAATGTTCATAGCAGCTCCGCCAGCAATAGCAAAAAACTGCAAACAACCCACACAGCCATTGAGAGAATGAAGAAGAAGACAGCAGAGCATTCACACAGTAGAATATTACACAGCTATATGCCACAGCATAGGCAATTGCCACAAACACTGGGAGCGGTGTGTGGGCAAAGCAAATCAAAGAATACATACTGCATGACTTATTTTACACAAAGTTCAAAAACATGCAAAACCAACATATTTTCAGGGATAGATATTTTTTAGGGTAATCTATGAAGAAAAACAAAGGAATACTAACAAAAATTAGGAGGGGGCTGGGGTGGGGAGAGATGCACCAGGGGCATTCAATAATTTGGGTTTTACCTATTTCTTAAGCTGGGTTATGAGTACTTGGATGTGCATTTTTTAATATTTTGCTCAAATTACCTATTTTTGGTATGCATGTAATATTTAATTAGATTTTAAAAAACTAGATAGGGGTGGAAGTCTCCTGCAAAAGACATAATTACAAAGCCTTTTCCTCATAATCCCAGAACTTGAAACTCGTTAACTCTCTCTTTGTTTAACAGCCAGACAAACAAAATGAAAAGGCCAAGAATACGAAAGAAATATATTAATCGATGAAGAAAAATGACCCAAGAACCTCAGGTTTCTCTGTCTTCTGGATCACATTTACCTTTTACCATTTCTTCTTTTTTTTAAATCCTCACTGGAGGATATGTTTATTGATTTTTTTAGAGAGAAAGAGAAACATTGATTGATTGCCTCCCGTGTGCACCCTGACCGAGAATGGAACCCACAGCCTATGTAGATGCCCTGACTGGGGATCACACACACAAACTTTTGGTGTATGGGACAAGGCTCCAACCAACTGACCCACTCAGCCAGGGCCCATTTCTTCTTTTTAATATTTCATTTATTATTGTAGTCCAAAGCATTTCTGCCCTGGCTGGTGTGGCTCAGAGGACTGAGTGCTGGCCTGTGAACTGAAAGGTCTTCAGTTCGATTCCTGGTCAGGACACGTGTCTGCGTTGTGGGCCAGGAACCTAGCTGGGAGCGTGTGAGAGGCAACCGATTGATGTATCTCTCACACATTGATGTTTCTCTCCCTCTCTTTCTCCCTCCCTTCCCCTCTCTCTAAAAATAAATAAATAAAATCTTTAAAAAAGACATTTCTTACAAAAATTAATTAATTAATTAACAAAAAAACATTTCTCGAGAACAGATTAGATTGCGAGGATTGGACATAGGCTGAGTACAGTTTAGATCATAAGGAATGGACAGTGGAAAGCAAGACATACGTGGTTCTTGCTCTCATGAAGACAGAAAATTAAGCAATAAAGATAAAGGTCAGGAGCTACACAGAAGTACAGGAAGCTAGGAGAACACAAACCGTCAGCAGGCAACTGGGCCTTGGGAGATGTATTGTAGAGAGTAGTAAGAACAGACCATATTGTATGCCAGGCCATGTTTCAAGCACTTTACCTATTCTATACACTATACCTTGATTTACTGAATCATCACAATAACCTTAATGAGGTAAGAGCTGTCACTACCCCCATTTTACGGATCGGGAAACTAAGGCATGGAGGGGTTAAGTGATGAGCCCAAGGTCACACAGCTAGGAAGTGCTGAGCCAGTATTCAAACCCCAACACACTAGTGTGGTTAAGCACCACACTTGGCTGCCCCTCATGCTTCCCTGAGCAAATGACATTCTGGCTGAGACCTCAAAGATAAAGAACCATCCAGCAGGAGTAGAGGAGGAAGATGAGAACTCTGAGCACGTATGTATGCCTCACTTGTAGGTGGTAAATACAGGCGCTGAAGTAAATATTTTGCCACAAAAAGTATGAAAGATCCTTCCAGATGAAAATAGTTCTCCTTAATTTCTCTCTCTCTCTCACTCTCTTTTCTAGACCTCGGTCTAGAAGAGGCTGTGCAGGGATGAGGTGCAGCCGGGTGTGGGGGAGGTGGTCTGGGCTCTGTCAATTTCTCTGGGCAAGACACAGGCCATGGTGCCAGGGTTCCGAGGGTTTTTAAAGGCCCGTGGCAACAACTGCCAGGGTTCCTGGGAAAGTCCCCAGGCATCCAGGCTCCTACGGCCTTGGCAGTCCCTCTGTCCCCTCTTGGCCTCATTTCCCAAACGGATCCAACATTAATCGAGCACGAGAACCTAAGGCACGACCTAGCAAACAGCTGGCAAACTAATTTTAAAATCCAATTTAAAGTTGTATATGTGTAAGTCCCTGTGTATTCCTCTAGAGGATTCTATCTTTCAAGCAGAAATTTTTTAAGTCAAATAAGGTAAATTGTATTTTGATTCCCATCAAGCCTCAGTGCAGGGCCCGCAGCCTCTGGTCAGTGCTAATCCTCTCTAAGTGCCCCTATAAGCAAGTCACAGCTTGGGAGTCAGGGTGACTCCAGGGCCCAGAGAGAAAGGTCAGGGATGCTGACATTTATTGTGTTAACACTGTTGATGTGTGTTTGCCTTTGTCTGGCAGGAGAGAAGAAATAGAAGACATGAATTACAGTTGCTGCAGTTGGGGAGAGTGAGGCTTCCGGGATCTGCCACATGTCCAGCTTCCTAAATCCTGGGCTCCCTCTAGCTTCCTGCCAAAAAAAAAAAGAAAAAAGAAAAAAAAAAAAGATTCAGAAGAAACAGGAGTGTGGAGAGAGCGGAGTTCTGCAGCAGGGAATGGAGCAGAGAAAGCAAGACGGGGGACAGAACGGGGGAAGAAAGGGGACACAGCGCCAGCACTTCATAATAACTGCTTGTCTAACTCAGAGCCCTGTCTTTTTAGTGATTCTGTGTTTGCCAGGTCTTGGCCTCAGGCGCCAATGGTGAGATAAAGCGCGCTGTCCCAGGGCCAGCAGCAGAGCCTGTCCTGTGAGGATGACAGCATTTTGCTTCTCCTAATAAATGCCTTTTGCATTCAGCAACCCAGATTTATTTGTCCGGGCTTTTCTTCTTTCTGAGGCCCAAGCTGGGTAGATACATCTAGAGAATTTCTCCAGTTTTGGGTTTTTTTTTTTTCCAGGCACTTTCTAATTTCATTGCTCCTGCCTCACACTTTTTATCTCAAAGGAACAAACTTTAGGACAACCCAAAATGACCCTTGGGTACTTGAGGGGTCATCCTGCTGTGGCTGTCCCCCCGACCCCACCCAGTCAGAGTCCTCATCCATGCAGGTGGAAGTTCAGAGTGACTGGAAGAAGAGAGCAATGCTGGACAGACGTCCTGGGGAGGACAGGAGGGGACCCACCTGGGATGGGTGGGTGGGAGTAGAAGGAAGCTCCTGACGGAAACACTCGATAGTTTGGTTGCTGTGGTGGGACCCGGAAGGCACTTCAGGATATGACTGTCAGGAAAGAAGGAACTTCTATTAGGAGGTGAGCAGGGCAAGGAGTCAAGTCATAGGAGGGCTTTTCCATGATGTTATAAATGTGACTCCCTGGGGCATGACCACCAGTGTCTGCAGCCATGAAGTGCTCACAGTTTCACTAGGCAGCTCATAGAATAATGGATACCAAGCCCCAAGCACATGCCAGGGCCTGGTGTGTGGTAAGTGGTCTCCGAATATGAGCCAGTATCATGATTGTTATTGAGCAGAAAGCTGCCTCCCCAAATATTTAGCCATCGGCCCAGAGCTGTCTTCAAAAGCAACCTGACCCATGTCTGAGCCCCTTTGTTCTTGTTTCCATAATGAACGTCTCAGAGCCTTCCAGCATGCCTGACACTGCACGGCTTCTAGACAAACCACCACGGTTACCTTCTATAGGCAGTTCAAGTTATCCATGGCCCCTTTTAAACAGTTTAAACACAGTACCAGGATTGAATCTAATACTTCAGGTATTATGTGACCATCCAAGAATACAGTGGAAAAGAACCCCTTCAATTCTCTCACCTGTTTATAAGCAAGCCATTACGCCAGGCATGTGTGAAATGCTGGAGGTACGAAGATGAACAAAACAGTGCCTGCTAGTTGCAATAGCCCCAAATGGGGCTACCATCATCATACTTGATGGATCAATAAATCGTGGTCCTTTCACACAATGGAATATTATATGGCAATGGAAATGGACGACAACTGCATACAACAATACAAATGATTCTTGCAAACATGATGTTGATCAAAAAAGCCAGGTACAAAAGAGTACATACTATTTCTGGTATATTTTTAAAAACTGTACAAAAACAGCTGAAACTCATCTATGCTGTTGAAAGACTGGATAGAGGGTTCCCTGGGGAGGGAGACGGAGAGAGTGAGAGAGCGCAGGAGGGTTCTGGAGTGCTATAATGTTTGGTTCTTTAATCTTGGTGCTGGTTGCATACATATGTTCAGTTTGTGGAAATTCTGTGAGCTACACATTCACAATATGTGCATTCTATTTCGCTTGGATGTTATGTATCAATAAGAAGTTAAGGGGGAAAATATCATGCAGAGGATCAAACTAGTTGGAGGAGAGAGACAGTCAATTTAGTTCACCATGGTAAACACCATGACAAATATATAAGGTGTGATACAGTGATATAGACAGAAGAAGGAGCAAGCGACTGAGGTTCAGGAATGGAACAGAGTTAGCAGGCCTCCTGGAGGGACTCTAGAGTGAAACAGGAGCTGAACCTCATCCTCTGAGGCTGAATATTTGGGAAAGAAGGGGACTACTATTTTAGATACATTTACAGAGAGAGGGCTGACATGTTAAAGACACTCACCTCCGAGGGCCTCATTGGTTCCCTGATGAGAGTGGAAGTGAAATGTGAGAAGTGAACATGGTGATAATTTAGAATAACTGGGGAATGAGAGCCAGAGTCAACCAGAGATAAATAAAAATAAATTGATGGATTGTATGGAAAGAGCCCCGAGAAGGTATTAACCATAAACTTGAAGGGGGGCCATTCTCATTCATTGGGAAGCCTTTTTCAGGACCATAAACAGAAAATCCAGGTTTGGGATCTTACTTGGAAGATGTGGCAAAAGCAGAGCAACTGGCAGTAGTGAGCGAGCAGCTTCAAATATCAACTCCAGGGTTCAGCCAGGAGTGGCAAACAATAGTCTGTGACCCCACCCCACCCCGTTTTCCTTCCATGGCTCCCATCACTACTCAGCCTCACTCCAGGTTCTTTCTCCACTCAGCAGTGAAGGGTTAGGTGATCTCTAGAGAGTCCCATCTTGAACCAGGCTTTTTTTTTTTTTGTCTACATAATTTCCTTATGATCAGTTTTGAGTACCTAACCTGATCTGATGTATTCCTTCTCCAAACCAAAATTCTCTGAGTTCCCTACTTATATTCAACATGATCAAATCCAGGATGTTCCTCAACTCAATATGTTCAAATATTAAATTCATTATTTTCTTCCCCACCTTCTTCTGGGCTTTGACCCTCTCCCTCCTGGGGCAGCATTGCCATCCATTCAGCTGCCAGAGCAGGTGCCTGGGCCTCCAACCCTCCTCACGCAATCAGGCATCAAGACTGTCAGTTTCCCTTTTTAATAATAACTGTCCTCTCTGGGGCAGTCTCTTCAACTCACCTTTATTTTCTAAGTTTGAGCCCCCTCCTTTGTAAAAACTTTATGGTCAGCTCCCCTGATCCTGTTGTCACACCTCCCTTCCAACCTCCAGGCTGCTGCCCTGGTGGTCTTCTAAACTCAGACGATCCCGTCGCAATGCTTCTATGAATGGGGCTGAAGCAAGATTATCCTGTGCCAGGACATGCCACGGTCTCCCACCTAAGGGACCTCTCTTTTCCCTCTTCTTTATCCTTCCATGTTCCTTGTCTGCTTTTAACATATTTATTTTAAGAAAAGTCTTATATTCACTTGGTATAAAAAAGTTAGACATCATAGAAAAGTGTCAAATAAAAAGCAAGTTATCCTTTTCTCTCTCCAAACCCCAGTCCTGCTTTCCAAAGTTACTACCAATTCTTGTATAACCCTCCTGAAAAAAAATGTCTGTATATACCTGCTTATCTATTTTTTCATTTAACACAAATAAGATCGTATTGCTGTGCACATTAGTTTTTTTAAAAAACAAAACACACTTAGAAGATCTTTCCATGTCTACATATATAGTTCTACCTCATGTTTTAGTGACTGCATGCTTTTCCATTACATAGATGTATTTAACCTGCTGATTGATATATGTCTAAGTGCTTTCCACTGTTGCAGTAAACACCCGTGCCCACGATTTTGGCGTAATTTTGCGGGAATATCCCTTGGGTAAATTCCTCGTGGTAGAATTGTTGAGTCAGTGAGAACAAGCATTCAAAATGTTAACAATGCCCTCCAGAAGAGTTGAATCTGTTTACACTCCCAGGAACAGTGTAGGAGGGTGCATATTTCCCATACTCTTGTGAACACTGGGCATTACCAAACATTTGTTCACCAGTCTGATAGATGACAAATGGAATTTCATTGTTTTGTGATGATTTCTTTAATTATGAGTTATTCTTTAATTAATTGAAGACCTTTCACACATCTATTAGCTCTTTCTTTTTTTTTTTTAATCCTCACCCGAGGACATGCTTAGTAATTTGAGAGGTGAAGGAAGGAAGAAAGAGAAGGAGAGAAACATGGATGTGAAAGAGAAACAGCGATCAGTTGCCTCTCACATGGGCCCCAATTGGGGCAAAACCTGCAACCCGGGTGTGTGTCCTGACCAGAAATTGAACCTGTGACCTTTCAGTTTATGGGACAGCGCTTCAACCAACCGAGCCATACCAGCCAGGGCTATTTCTTTTTCTTGTAGACTACTCATATCCTCTGCCTTTTTGGTGATTAGCTTATGAGTCTGGGTGTTTGAACAATTGTCTAGTCTCCCAGGAAACTTAATATATTAATATAACCCTATGAACTTCATCTTTGCCCCAGTATGAGCTTTAACTAATCAAAGAGAATTAGTGGCCCCTGAAAGTTCAAATAAGGAACTGCTCTTGGAGCTTCTGTTCACTGGTGCTTGGCCCAACCAGCTGACCACACCCTACTTCTTGTGTGACCATCATCCCCCGAAAGAAACCCCATACCCATTAGCCAGCACTCTAGTCCCTTTTCCTGCCAGCCCCTGGCCACCACTAATCTATCTCTGTAGATTTGCCTATTTTGGACATTTCATATAAATAAAATCATATAATATGTGATTCTTTGTGACTAACTTCTTCTTTCATTTAGCATAAAGTTTTTGAGGTTTGCCCATGTCATAGTATGATTTAGTACTTAATTTCTTTTTAAGGACAAATAATATTCCATCCTATGGATATACTACATTTGTTTATCCATTCATCTGTCAGTAGATATTTGGTTTGTTTCTACCTTTGGGCCGCTATGAAAAAAAATTGTTATGAACATTTGTGTACAAGTTTTGCATAAACATATGTTTAGTTCTCTTGGTTATATATTCGTACCTAGGAGTGGAGTTGGTGGGTCACATGGCAACTCTATGTTTATCATCTGAAAAACTACCAAACTGTTTTCCATAGCAGCCACACCATTTTACATTCCCACCAGCAGTGTATGAGTGTCTCAGTTTCTCCATATCCTTGTCAACACTTGCTATTGTCCATCTTTTTTATTATAGCCATTCTAGTAGGTATGAAGTGGTATCTCACTGTGGTTTCAATGTACATTCCTCTAATGACTGATGTTGTTGAACATCTTTGCATGTGCTTATTAGACATTTGTATGTCTTCTTTGGAGAAATGTCTATTCAAATCCTTTGCCCATTTTAAAATTAGATTTCCTGTCTTTTTATTGTTGAGTTGTAACAGTTCTTTATATATTCTGGATACAGAAACCTTGTCAGGTATATGATTTAAATATTTTCTCCCATTTTGTGGGTTGTCTTTTCACTTTGTTGATACTTTCCTTTAACGCAGAAAGGTTTTTAATTTCGATGAAGTCCAATTCAACAGTTTTTACTTTGGTTGATTGTACTTTTGATGTCACATCTAAGAAACCTTTGTCTAGTCCAAGATCACAGAGATTTGCTCTTACGGCTTTTTTTTTCTTTCCATTCTTTCTTTTCTTTTTTTTTGAGGAAGTCACAGTTGCAGCTGCAGCGCACTGCTGTTTAGCCCACTTCTGCCCCTGCCTCACCGCTGTTTGCTCTTGCTGAGGAACAAGTCGGTCAGGAAGTCGTGCCTCAGCAATGGCTTTTAAAGATACAGGAAAGACACCCATGGAACCAGAGGTGGCGATTCACTGAATTAGAATTACTCTAACCAGCCGGAATGTAAAATCTTTGGAGAAGGTGTGCACTGACTTGACCAGAGGTGCAAAGTAAAAGGATCTCAAAATGAAAGGACCAGTTCGGATGCCTACCAAGACTCTCAGCATCACTACAAGAAAAACTCCCTGCAGGGAGGGTTCTAAGACTTGGGATCGATTTCAGATGAGGATCCACAAGTAACTCATTGACTTGCACAGCCCTTCTGAGATTGTTAAGCGGATTACTTCCATCAGTATTGAGACAAGAGTTGAGGTTGAAGTCACCACTGCAGATGCCTAAATCAATCTTTTTAATAAATTGACTATCAGTTGTTAAAAAAGAAAATATTTGTTTTTATGTTTTTTTCTAGAAGTTGTTAGTTTTAGCTCCTATGTTTAGGTCTTTGAACCATTTTGAGTTAATTTTTGTGTATAGTGTGAGGTAATGGCCCAATTTCATTCTTTTGCATGTAGCTATCCAGTTGTCCTAGTGTGGTTTGTTAAAAAGACTATTCTTGTCTCCATTGAATGCTCTTGGCACCTTTGTCAAAAATCAATTGACAATAAGCCCTGGATGGGTATCTCAGTTGGTTAGTGCAACATCCCAACATGCCAAGGTTTGATCCCTGGTCAGAGCACATACAAGAATCAGCCAATGAATGCATAAACAAGCGGAACAACAAATTGATATCAAATTGACAACTCTGTCTCTCCCCACCCACCCTCCCCATTCCTCTCTCTAAAATCGATAAATAAAAATTTTAAAAAATTGCCTTCATATCCAAATTTATTTTTAAAAAATCAATTGACTATGCACGTATAGGTTTATTTTCAGACTCTCAATCTTATTCCTTCAATATTTCTTTAATGTGCTTTATATTATGTATATAAAGAAATAACTATAAAGAGAAAAGGATATCTGTATTTATTGTTCAGTTTCCAAGAGGAAAACCTAGAGATCCAGCTATTATTAAAAATTGCCCTGGCTGGTGAGGCTCAGTGGAGTGTGCTGGCCTGTGAACCAAAGGGTCACTGGTTTGATTCCCAGTCAGGGCACATGCCTGGGTTGTGAGCCAGGTCCCCAGTTGGGGGTGTGCAAGAGGCAACCACACATTGATGTTTCTCTCCCTTTCTTTCTCCCTCTCTTCCCTTCTCTCTAGAAATCAATAAATAAAATCTTTAAAAAATTTTTCTTTGGTGATTTTGGTTGCTTAGAATAAATGAGTAAAAATGCAATATGAGTCTTCAACACCTACTCTCCCTACTCATGTTCTCTGACATGTGTCTGAGGGAACTTCAGGATGAAAACATGGCAGAAGGCCACAGGGAAAGGTCAGAGACCTGGCACTTTCACTGGTAGGAGCAATAGGCCTGGCATGGGCAGGAGTCCAAGGAGAGGGTGGAGTTTGTACATGCCAGGTCATGCAGCAAGGGCTATCGACAGGATAGATTGCGAGAGATGGTTCTCAAGGCCCAGCCAGAGTCCAGACACCATGAATGCAGTCCAACTTCCAAGTGAAATGCTCAATCCAAAGGGATGCCTAGGGCAGTACCTCTGAAATAGATTCTCTGGAATAGGGTATCTCGGAACATTGTAATTTAAGCTGCACTGTGGGCAGTATCCAGGGTATGTGTTGATGGCGGGGGTGGGGGGTGGAAGAGATCTATTTTTGACAGTTTATTTTGTGAAGTTTATATATTTAAAAAAATGAAAATTCAGTTGTCTCCCTGGGGACAAATGATTTCGGAAGAACCAACACAACATAATATAACATGAGGTGGGTGTCCTTCTCACAAAGGTCTCTGCAGTGATGCTGGTATCTCAGAAGCAGGTTGTCTGGATTTGGGAGCTTCCCACACGACATGTGCCATAGAAATGCCTAATCTCCCTAGGGGAGCTGACTAGACCGAAACCTCTTCATCTACCACACTCCACATTCTAGAGGTAACTCACTTCTGCTGTTGTTGTTAATCTTTTTTATTTTAACTTATAGAAACAATTCTTGCAAATTTTTACAATTTTAAATAACATAGGAGTAGATACAGAAAAAGTGTAAATCTTACCCCATAGAGGTAGCCACTGTAAAGTTTGGTATTTAGACTCCCAGAATTTATTCTATGGATCCAAATATATTATATATTGTATATTTGGACTTACATGTATACAACAATTTTAAAAAAATTTTTATCCTCCCCTAAGGATTTTTTTCATTGCTTTTAGAGAGTGTGGAAAGGGAGAGAGAGCAAGGAAGGGAGAGAGAGCAACACTGATGTAAGAGAGAAGCACTGATTGGTTGCCTCCCATATGAGCCTGGACTGGGGACTGAATCTGCAGCCTAGGTATGTGCCCTGACCGGGAACCAAACCGGCAACCTTTTAGTTATGGGATGACTCTCCAACCAACTGAGCCACACCGGCCAGGGCTATATATAACAATTTTAACAAAAACAAGATGATACTCTATATTGTTGCACATGTTTTTTACAGAGCAGACTATCATGGACCTATTTTCAATCTGTACAGATAGTTCTATCTCTGATTCTCTTTAATAGCTGTGTAGTATTCCATTGTGAGTTGATTAAATTAATTAGTGTCTCAATTTTCCTATTGGTATCCATTTAAACTGTCTCTATATTTTTGCTACTATACTGATGCTGTTTATATCAGCATAACAATGCTGATATAAATACACCCAACATATTTACACATAGAATGCTAGTATTTCTTTAGAATGGATTGCTAGAGGTAGAACTGCAGAACACTAGGGAATGTGAATTTAAATTTATGAGAGATATTAGAAAGGATTCTTAACTTGCAGTATATGGTTGAGCTTCACAATTGTATATAGAATTGTGTGTAAGTGGTGCACGTGTCTAGGGAGAGATTCATAGCTTTCTTCGGATCTAAAATTTAAAAAGGCTATGAACCACTGAGTCACAGGGAGCTGGCATTTCCCTGTGGCTCTGGACCACGGGTAGTGAATTTGCAGGTCTTGAGCAATATTGAGCAGGTAATTGTCCAGCAAGGGCCTCTTCTGTCCAGGTCCAGGACTATCTGCAACAAGAGCAGGTAGCAGCATTCACTGGCATGTCTTGTTCCTAGAGTAAAGGTGAAGTGCCACTCAGAAACATAATCATGGCCACAAACAGTTCCTGTGTTCCTGGGTGGCGCTTGGGCTCAATTAGATCAGATACGTGTGATGTAGTGGTCAGCTGGTGTTCTTGGTTCCCAGGTTGGGAAGCCATTTCCACACTGCCTATGGATTTGTTTCCAGGCAGTGAGGACAGTGGCCAGCCTCAAATCTGCTTCACCACTTCTCTTCGTCCATGTCGCTCTCACATCCAGTGTCCATAAACCTAGCCAAGTGGGACTATTCCCTATCAGACCCAGAGACTCAAGTCTGTGGTAGTCCACAGACAGGGGCCTTACACTCTGCAGAGCCATGGGCTTCATCATTTAAGATTTAGGGACTTACATCTTCATTCCAATCCTCAAATGCGATGAAAACAAGGTTACAGGGTACAGGCAATTTGGATCCTGACTTACAAACTCCAGCATTAACAATAATAACCCTGCGATGTTTCCAATAGCTCAGAGATTCTCACCTGGGAAATATATTTTTTGTTGTCACAGGGTGGTGGGTTGGGGGGTAAGGTGTTATTTGCATCCAGTGAGCAGAGACCAGGGATACTGCCACGCATCCTTCAGTGTACAGAACAGCTCCCCACAACAAAGAATTGTCCAGTGCAAAATGTCAATACTGCCAAGGTTGGAGAAACCCTGCAAAATGTTTGATTAATAGCACTGCACACTATTTTGGACCAGAGAATGATCACACTGTTGATATTATTTCCACATGCTACTTGGGCCTGCTCACATGATGTTTCTGCCTGGGCCATCCTGGGTCGTCTCTTTTACAATCACTTTCACACAAACACAGAGAAATCCATTTCTAAACAACTGAGGTTGAATTCTTAGATTACCCTCTCCTCTCAGTTGGTCTACGTAAGTGGTCTTCAAATTTTTGCAGTTTTTACCTCCAAAAATACATATATTTTAAATTATATGCTATCAGCATATTTTAAAGTAGATATATACAGTTTTTCATCATAAGTACAGTTGAAAGTTTGTAACTTTCATTATGTTGTAAATATTGGCATTTAAATATAAAAACCATCACTCTTAAATATATCCAATGGGATCTAAATATCATAGTTAATACCTGTCATCATTCATTTTTAAAATACATGAAGAAAAAATAAATACTTGAACAAATTCTCCTTTAATAGTGAGAAAAATTTCTATTGTTTCCTTTTCTCTGTGAACTCCAATGTACTTCTCCAACAGAATTTTATACTAATGTAATCTATTTTATATTTTATGTTGAAAGTCTTTGATCACCTTATCACTTACTCTGTACCAAAATATGCATATAAATTAAAGTATATTAAGAAAATGTTTATTATAAGAGTGAGAAATATTTCCTTTGACTTGACTTATCAATACAAAATCAGTCCCAAAATGATCAAAATATGAAATATAACTTTTTATAATTATCAATTAAAAATGTGTGTGTGTTTTGTGAAGTGGATGGTTTTCCTTTTCCCAATAATTTTAAAATCCATGGAAGAATATTATTCACTTTTGGAAAGAGACAGGGTTCACTATTGATTCTAATCTTATTTTTCATTTGTATAGATGTTACTGGGTAACCTTGTTCATATAAATAGGTAAAGTTATGAAAAGAGTTTTGTTAGAACAATTAAAAACTTAATGTTTTTAATTTCTTCTGAGTTAAATGCCCAAATAACAACAGACAAAAATCCACATAGTGATCTATCATCCACAATTATGTTAACAATCCATCAGTTAAAAACATCATAAATTCATCGAATTATGTAGAAACAAAGGATTAGACAAGACTTAACTTGCAAAAAAAAATTTTGTTATCAGACTATTCATTTTCTCAATACCTTTGTTAAGCACCTTAGAGATTCATATGGGTAAGAGGTCTTCCTTCTTTTAATCGCAAAAGAGAAGGAACACTTGCCCAGGTGGCTCAGCTGGTTCAGCACGCATCATCCTGTGCATTTAAAGGTTGCAGGTTCGATGCCCAGTCAGGGCATATACCTAGGTTGCAGGTTCAATCCCCTGTGGGGGCACTTACAGGAGGCAACTGATCAATGTTTCCCTCTCACATCTATGTTTTTCTCTCTCCCCCCTTCATCTCTCACTAAAAATCAATAAAAATAACCTTGGATGAAGATTTTTTTTTTAACTTTTTTAATCAGAGAGAGGGAGAGAAGGGCCACTTGTGAAAGGAGAATTGGAAGATAAGAATATATTCTCCCATCTCAGACATATCAGTTTTAGAAAATAGTTCACATGGGAATTGGGGAGTTGGGGAAACCACAACTGGGGATCTGGAAATCAATTCAGTTAAAACTATTGATGTCTGAGCAGATCATGGAGAGCTTCGTGCAGTCGCAGTGCCCTATCCCGATTTGCAGACTGCTCGTCCAGATCCTCGCTACTCAAAGTGTAGTCCGCAGTCCGTAGTCCATATTCCACAGTCCAGCAGGATCAGCACCACCTGGGAGCTTGTTAGAAATGCAGAATCTTGCTAAAATGCATATATTAAAGAGATCCCCAGGTGATTCATATGTACATTAAGCTTTGAGAATTCATTGCTTACAGCAAATGTGTCCCTGGTCCTGAAGAATAACACTTTAATCATACACATAATATGGGTCTTGCAGGCTTCTTGAAGGTGTAAGGTTATTACAATTAATTCAACCACTAACAAGATAGCCTAATAGGTGTCAACACTGGCTCTTTATTAGAATCACCTGAGTTGCTTTCTAAATTATTTTTTTTAAATGTTTCATTACAGTTGACATATAATATTATATTAATTTCAGGTATACAACATAGTGACTCGACATTTATATAACTTACAAAGTGATCACCCCAATAAGTCCTTGCTTTTTAAACATACCCAAGGCTTGTCCCAAACCTAGAGATTCTGACTTAAGTCTAGGATGGGGTCCAGGCATCAGCTGATTTAAAGTGTTCCAGTTGATTCTAATGTGCAGCCAGGGCTGAAACCACAACTGTTCCTCTGAATTACTTTCTTGAGAAACGTTGCCCATTACTCTGAATCCTAGCTGTTGTAGTCGTCAAGGGATGATCCTGCCAGTTCTAACCTGCACATAACCTAATCTAGAAGAACTGGGTGAAGCCCAGTTAGAAGCCTGAAAGGAAGGAACCCGTGTAGGAACCAGTACAGAGGAAAGGTTTGTTCCAACAGGACATACTGAGTGATCACCCTGCCAGACTATCTTCTTGTGAAAGACGCCACAGACCCTTTGGGATTACATATAAAGGGTAACATCACTCCAGATCAAGTTTGGGGGTGAAGACTAGAGCTCTGCTCCCCCGCGGATGAGAAGATCTCAACCTCAGTGGATCCTGACTGTGGCCTGGTTTGTACTTTCGTCCTCTGCCAGGCCGTTAATTACAGTGCAGTTAAACCAGAATCTCTTTACATTTATCTTCATTGTAGGGTAAATGGAGGCAGTCCGGCTTCCTCGCCCAGGTATCCATAGCCTTGGAGGGGCCTGATAACCAGTGTTCTCTTAACCTTGAGACTGGGTCTGATAAACCGTTCCCATAACATGAAGTGGGCTCGCATGCACAGAATTATGTTATGTTATGTAATGTTCTGGCAGTTTTCTGGATTTGTTCCCCTTTAATACTTAAACAGGTAGGGACTCCCTGGTGGGGGAGATGATGGGGGACACACACAAGGGGACAGGTGCCACAATGGGTGCCATGCTGGGGAGCAGGGGCCACGACATGAGACATGCAAATAGACATGCTGCTTGCAGTGTGCATGGCTTGCCCACCCATGAATAAAGGCATGCCGGACATCCCAACGGCTCCGTGAATATTTTTATGTCTGCACAAATCGCATGAGCCTGCCTGGCCTTGAATGGCGGCAACACATTCATGGACTGCCTTTTTCAGTTAAATGGACTGTAAGAACACCAACTGCTCAGGCTTCCTGGAGAATTGGGTAGCCTCGAGGACAGAAAAGCTATCTAAGTATTCTATGGCAAAACACCTTGGCAAGCATGTAAGGTCTCTGTGAATTGTAAAGGCAACGCCATTGAGGACGGGGTCACGTGCTCCCAAGTAGCTCACCAGTTCAGCATTCTCTCTCCTAGGGGCAACTCCGTTCTCCCTCAGAGCAGAATTGGGCAAGACAAAAGGCAGAGAATTCCCTTCCTACTTCTATCCCAACAGCCTCAGTTTAGCAGGGATAGAACAGGATCTTCCTTTGGCTGCCTGTGGAGGGAGTTCACCACGGAAGGATTCCAAGGCCAAATCAGGTATCAGTGGGAGGTTAGTTCAAATGCACTAAGCCAAAAATAAATAAATAAACACATATATACATACATGGAAAAAGAGGGATGAAAAGGTGGGTCAGGGAGCTTCAAGTATCAAGCAAACAAAGCTGGAGATAGAAACAAAAGCAAGTAGGTATATACTAGTAGGACAAAGCTGGCAATCATCCAGGGGAAGATTTAGCCCTGCGTTTAGGGCAAGTCTAAACTAGGGCCAGTAGCAAGATTCCTGAAGTGTTGGGGTGGTGTCTAAAGAGGAAGTCCACAAATGGTACGTTTTCTGTAAGGAATAGCACCAGCTTTCAGAAGAAAGCTGAGGATTGCAGGTGGTAAGTATACACAATGGCAAAAACAATCTCAACCTGTCCCAACAAAGATACAGGCATAACTCAGAGTTATTTCGGGTTTGGCTCTAGAATAAAGCAAGTATCACAATAAAGCGAGTCATAATCTTTTTGTTGGTGGAGGATCTTGCCTTAAATTTGTAACAATTGCAACATTTGTGAAGCTCAGTAAAGTGAAGCACAATAAAACGAGGTGTGCCTGTACAGATGACTCAAGTGAATACAGCCATGGTTCTAGACAACAGCCAAGTGTCTAAGAATCAGCAGAAATGGTGAGAGTAAATCCCTACAAAAGTCCCTTGGCTCAATCCTAAGAGCTCCATCCATACTTGGGTGGGAGAGAGATTTGAGTCCTAGTGCTGTGACCCTTTATACATCCATGAAGGGCACCGTTAGAATTTCTGGAAAGCATCATCAGAATCATGAAAGCTCCACCAGAAGCCAAACTAGTGGGGGAGCTGGAGACCAGCATCCTCTTATTTAGAGTCCTTCTATCCTCCCCGCACCTTGATTTTTCCCAAACTCACCCTACAAATGAACTAATTCATTTCCCTATCAATGAGGTTGAGCACCTTTTCTATGTTTGTTGATAATTTGTGTCTCCTCCTTGGTGAATTACTCACTTATATACTTTTTCTAGTTTTCATTGGGCTGTTTGTCATTTTCTTATCAATTGGTACTAACCCCCCTGGTCGAAAGTGTCGCAAATGTTTTCTGCTATGTAGTTAAGTCTACTAATCTGTTTCTTTGTGTATTTTGGATATTCCAGCTTGCTTGCAAAAGTCTCCTAGAAGTATCCCTGGGAGACGTTTATACGTCTCCCAGAAGTATATTCTCTTACCACTTTTCATTTGTCATACTAACTACAATTAAAAAGAGTGGTAACAGCATTGATGGGAAGTTGGGCAATGATATTCTCATAGCCTATGGGTAGGAATGTGAGTTTTTACAGCCATTTGGAAAATAATCTGGCCGTAACTACTGTCATGTAAAAATACACATATCGTTTGTTTCAGCAATCCCATTTTTGGGTCATCTTTTCCACAAAAATGAAAACACTGGTTCACAAAAGAATGTATACAGAGGAATAGAATGAAGAAATAAAATGGAGTCACTGTAGTCAAACTGGTAAATTACTAAAATCAAGTATGTTGACACATGAAGAAATGATTCTGTTCTTGTTTTAACTAGCCTGGGAACTTAAACTTTTGAATTTTCCAGTCCTGCATCAATGCCTGGATATACACCAAACCTCCAGATAATCTGAAGAACTAAGGAAAGAATGCTCATGTCTCCAGGCCACCTGACATCTAGTATCCAGACCGCCGGTCATCTAGAGGATTACTATCTCAGACCAATCTAGAGGCTGAGAATACAGAACTGACTCTTCTCAAGAATGTGCTCTTTACCCAGGCCACATCTATTACGAGGATGAAGACCATTCTCAGCAGACTATCCACATTCCAAAAAATGTCAACATCACTCTGAAGGGATGTAGTTATTGTGAAGGGCCCCAGGGGCTGCCTGTGGAGGAACTTCAATTACATCAGTGTAGAACTCAGTCTCTTGGAAAGAAAAAGAAGAGGCTCCAAGACAATACTATCTTATTTTAGCTTCTCTAAGGTACTGATGAATTTCCTCAGCATATTCAGTCACATTTATCACATCTGTACCAGTATCTGATGCGTCTTCAGGCTGGGAATAGAGAACTGAACATACCAGCATAGGGGAAACTGTGCTAAAATCCCACAGGAAGTGAAGGTCTGACTGAAGTGTCTACTGCTGTCTGCTTCATACACATCCTCAAATGCCATCCCATCGCTCCGTGTGCAGCTGTTTCTGTCTTCTTGCTCAGGCTTATCCATATAGGTAATGTTGGTTATCAAATCCTTGCTTGGCTGACACATGGACCCCACAGTCAGAGAGCACTTTCTTCTGGTTTGAGGGAAGACAGTTTCTGATCAAGAGAAACACCTGAGTGTTTTGAGCCCCTGGCCACAGGTCCTCCTGAACTGCCCATTCTCAGTTAACTCACCTGGCACTGTTCTTTTAGGGGATCCTGGCTGAGCCGGGCTCTGGTTATCATCTGACAGGCATGAGGTCCTCAGGACACTGGAGCCAGGACTACTCCGCTCTCAGAGCTGTGAAATGCATCGCTTCAGTCTCCACAGGCTGCTGCAGTCAGGGAAGGAGAAAGAGACAAGCAGATTAGTCAACCTCTTCCACCAGGAGCTCCAAGGATGCAGCGAATCTCAGGATGGAGGGCACTAAGACTATGATCTTTCCTGCAATTATTAGGGCTGAAAGGGAAGAATGTAGCTTTACTATAAGAACATTTAGCTTTTCTTTCTTCTTTCAGAACACTCTGGGATTGCCTAGTTGTGTTTCTGGTTTGCAAATCCTAGTCCCTTAAATAAATCTTTGCCATTTATTTCTAGCCAAAGCCTCCAGACTCTTTTTGAGTTCATTTGACAGTATAAATGTTAGATAGGACAAGAGTCTCAAGGTCTGGGCAGTTCTCACTAAATGGTATCTTGCTAAATGTTAAAATGTAGCACAGTATTTTGTAGATACAGCTTTAAATAGGACATGCTTGACAGGAATTCAACAGGATGAGTGTAGCTAACTGCAAAAAAAATCAGTATGTAATTGACCAAATAGTGTATATAAGCAATAGCTAAGCCTCCCTTCAGGGAGGCCGAGCTTTGGGTGTGAATCCCCTGTCTCCTTTACTTGCTGCAAGTAAATAAAACTACCAAAAGACAACCACATCTTGTTCTTGAATAGGACATCCCAAGCAGGGAACCCCTTGAGTTCCATTTGGCAACTCAGATGGAACTCTCCTAAAGGGACTCCCTCTGGGCCTGGTGTGGACGCTTGGCAAAGCAGTCAGCAGCAGCAGCTTGTCCAAGGCTTACTTGCCTAGGTCTCCACTGGACGAAGGATCTGTTCTATAGGAGACTCCTGCTTGATGTGGACCACTGGAATGGCTGCCTGGCCTGCCTCCACCGTAAAACAGTGGTCACCTGAACCTGTTTTTTTTCGGTGCTTCAGAAGGGAGGTGGGTAGGTCAGTCCATGGTTGCCTTAATTAGTACTTCTATTTCTGTTTTGGATATAGGGTTGTCAGAAGGATAGTTTAATTTCTAGTTCTCTCTTGGTTTCAGGTCGTGCGACACCAGATTTAGGGCCCCACCTGTGTCTAACTCGGAGGTTGAGGAATCACTGTAGGGCAACCCAAAACATCCTCTGGTGACAATCTCTGGTGGTGTTGTCTGGTGGTCAGGGAACCCTGGGTCACTGATAGTGTTTTTGGTGAGCTAACGGTGATGAGATCATAGTCTCTACCACCGTTTAGTTTCTGTCTTGTAGAAGGTGGATTTCGCTCTTTGTGTGTCTGTTTGCATTTGCCTTGCTTGTCTTATATGGAAATATGCCGGCGATGGGGAACACAAGTTCGGTGCCCGAATGCAGCCCCTTGGGGTGTATCCTCCAGAAATGTGTAAAAAGAGCAGTGTTCATTTACTTAAAGAAATTAAGTGCTTATACAAATTAATGAAATAAATGGGTCAATGGTAGGAAACTGCCTGTCCTGTCCAAGGTGAATTCAGGAGGCATTGTTTTCTAAGTGCAGCTTCTTTGCTTCCTCAAGTTTCAGCATATCCCATGAGACCATTTACTTTATACACAAAAGCTTCTCCCCTGCAACTCCCACCCTGCGTCCACTCGAGGAGAGCACTTTCTGGAGCACCCACAGCCAAGGTGGAACTCATGATGCGAAATAGGAATGGCATCCAAACCTTGCAGTGCCCTGAACAACAGTGAGGTTCCCATCAGGCTGGCCTCGTGTTTCCAGTGGAGGTGATCTGGGATAGAAGAGAGGGTCTCTTATCTAGAAGACAAGCAAGACTGAGCAACAAAGGTTTGGCTACAGAACTCAGGGGTCAGTCTATGGTTATTGGTGTAAAGATATATGTCTGGGGTTATATGGTAAGAAATTGGTTTATCTATGAGCCAAAAAAAGAAATGAAGCACTTTTTATAAGCTGTTTTAATAAGACGCCCACTGCTTCCCTTTGTCTGAAGGATAAGGGGGGCGGGAATTACATGCCACATCTCTTCAAAGTGTCTTATTGATATATTCTTTCAGCAGGTGTGATTTTAAAAATTTTATCAAAGGGGTGGTAACACAGGTCAAATACCTTAGGAATATTGAAAATTAAAGAAAACTAAGATTACCTGATTGGATTGGTGCCCACTCCCCAAAAAAGAGAGATAAAAGTCTGCTATGAAAAAGCATTTTTTTTAAAAAAAAGTGTAGGTAGCTTTGGCCCGTGTGGCTCAGTTGGTTGGAGTATCATCCCATAGACCAAACAGTTGTGGGTTCAATTCCTGGTCAGGGCAATTACCCAGGTTGCAGGTTTGATCCCAGTCAGTGTGCGTAAGGGAGTCAACCAGTCGATGTTTCTCACATTGATGTCTCTCTCTCTCTCCCACCCTCTAAAATTCAATAAATATAAATATATATATTTAAAAATTGTTAAAAATGTAGGTAGAATCAACCATATGTATGTATTTTGAGTAACAGAAGCCAAAAGTCTGGACTTCCTAGCCACATGGTGTGGAGGAAGGTGGAAATGACACTGGGAAATGAACTGCTCATAGTGTGATAAAAAATTTGTTAAGAAGCCATTTACTGGTTCCCTGTCCATTTATCTGCAAGGATGGTTTTGAGTGGGCAGGGACACAGTCATGCATTCCTTTGTGTCAGCCCAATCAAATCAAGAAGACTCCTGAGACCTCGACTTCTTTTCTGAGCAGCTCCTCCTCTCTCTTCCAAAGCTGTGGAGTGGAACAGGTTGAGGTGAGAGAGCTTGCTCTCTGTATCCACTAGATGCTTCCAGGCTGTGTCTCCTTCTTGGGGAGTGACCCCCACTCAGCCAGGACACAGGTCTTTATGGCTTTGGGAGTCTGCTGCCCGGCAGTGGGATGGGCTGACTCGGGCACTTGCCCTGCTGTGGAAGCAGCAGATGGAAAAGCCCAGTGTTTAGTCACAACCAGATGCAGGCATGGACACTTAGGAACAGAACGCTGCACTGCTAAGGTGTGCGCTGGAAGGGAGACAGATGCAGGGAGGCCACACCACCCAGAACCTCTTTCAGCAGAGTAGGTCTGAATTGTGGCACGTCAGCCAAGCTATCAAACCAGGCATCCTGGGCCTGTTCTCTGCCTCCCACAGTCCTACCTTCCTGGAACATGGGGGCGAGCCTTGGGGAGGCCTTTTCAGCCCATCTTTTCTAGAAATCTAGAAGTTAGAGGGCTGATAGGAACAGCACCCTATAACTATAGTAGGAGGTGACTCTGCCATTGTGGGTGTCTTAGCCTGGAGAGAAGAGGTGAGGCAGAGTGGTGTCTTATGTGATTAGCCTTTCATGACACTGCTGATTCTCCTTCATCTTCCCATTTCATTGTCTTAACAACCTCTGCCCGCAGCTGTTTCTAGTACCTTCTTGAGGTCAAAATCAGAGTTTCACGCCTAATGTTTCTTAACTGGGGATGGGGGTGGAGGGGGTGGGAGAATCACAGTCTGTGGAAGATGTAAAGTATGGGTATATAGACCCCAAGCGATATGCTCATGAAGCCTTGTCCCATGCTGAACTAAAATGAACAATGAAGTTGTATAGACACAGCTTAAAAAAATAATACCTGGGTTTGGACTCCCCAAGACCTTTCAAAATGACAATGGTTCAGCTTTCACAGTGGCCATAATAAAGGGACCACTGGGCTCTACAAATTAGGTGGGCCTTACACTCTTCATGGAGACCACAGTCCTCACGAAAAATACTCAAAAAGACCCTGGGCAAACCATGCTAGGAAACCAGTGAGACCTGGCTTAAATTACTTCCAATTACTCTGACCTGGATCATGGCAGCACCTGAAGAAATGCTTAAATCAAGTCCTTTTGAATTTGTGTATGATAGGCCCTCATGGGACTCCTCTCAAATTTTAGGGTGCCCAGACCCATTAATAGAACAGGTTGTTAAATATATTATCCAATTAGGAAAGACAACTGAAAACTTAAATCTAATTTGAATTTACCAACACAAACAGATACACCTATAGGATCCAGGGAACTGAGTATATTTAAAACCTGGAAATCGGGATCCCTGAAAGATCAACTGAATCCAATACGGACAGATCCTCATTTGGCATTATTAACAACTCATTCTTCTCTGAAACTATAAGATAAAGCTCCATGGATGGGATACAGCTTTCTCAGATGAAGCTAATTATACCACCCAGTGAGAAAGAGGAAACAGATCCACAGTACTACTGTGAACCGGTCTGACAAGGGATGCCCATTTGCTATTATACACTCCTGTTCTCAGAAATCCCAGAACCTAGGGTACCCCATAAGTCAGGCAGCCAGAGAATCTCACTCCTCTTAACTCAAAGACGTGCCCCATTCCTGTTGAGCAGGAAGCAGTTAAAGAAGTATGACCTATGTCCCCATGCCCTCAAGAATGAGTAGTAAAAAAATCTTACGTAGAACTGTTAGATGGGACAAGGATCTCAAGGTCTGGGCAGTTCTTACTAAATGCTGTCTTGCTAAATGTTAAATATAGCACAGTATTTTGCAGATGCAGTTCTAAAAAGGATGAGCTCGACAGGAGTTCAACATGTTACGTGTAGCCAACTGCAAAGAAGAAATCAACATGGAATTGACCAAGTAGTGTATATATGAGCAACAGCTAAGCCTCCCTTCAGGGAGGGAGAGCTTTGGATGTGATTCCCCTGTCTCTTTGACAACTACATTTTGTTCTTGAATAAAATATCCCAAGCAGTGAACCCCCTGAGTTTAGTAACACAAAGATGTTAAGTTCATCAGCATTTTGTGTAGGGCAAAATGAAAAACAGCCTGAATTTCAAACAGTATGCAACAGCTGAGTGAATTGCATGGTGGAGTTATACTGTAGTATATTTTACTGTTATCAAACATAATTATTTTGGCCCTGGCTGGTGTGGCTTAGTGGACTGAGTGCCGGTCTATGAACCAAAGGTTGCTGGTTCAATTCCCAGTCAGGGCACAGGCCTGGGTTGCTAGCCAGGTCCCCAGTTGGGGGCATGCAAGTGGCAACCAATCAGTCTCTCTCTCACACATTAATGTTTTTCTCCCTCTCTTGCTCTTTTTTATTTCTTAAGATTTTATTTTAGAGAGAGGGGGAGGGAGAGAGAAAGAAAAGGAGAAAAACATCAATGTGTGGTTGCCTCTCACACAACCCAGGGTTGGGGACCTGGCCTGCCACCCAGTAATGTGCCTGACTGGGAATCAAACTGGCGACCTTTTAGTTTGCAGGCTGGTGCTCAATCCTCTGAGCCACACCAGCCAGGGATTTCTCCCTCTCTTTCCCCCTCCCTTCCCCTCTCTCTAAAAATAAATAAAATCTTTTTAAAAAATGATTTTGCAGAACAATGTGAGTGTACTTAACACCATAAAACTGTAAATGTAAAAATGGTTTAAATGATAAATGTGTTATGTTTACTTTACCACAATAAAAAAAATAGATTGACTTCTATCTCTACATAGTGTCCTGGAAAAATGGCCATGACAATTGTTAAGAGAAATCCACATTTCAGGTCAAATGTGTGTTTGTGTGTGTACATGTTCATAGAAAAAGGCATGCAAGAATACAAACCAAATTTCATCATTAATTAATTCATGGAGTGTGAAGTATTTATTATTTGACTTGTAACAAGGAGCATTGGATTTAGAGCTCAGAACCAGGCTAAAGTTCCAGCTCCATTACTGATATGATTTGTGACCTGGGTGAATTACATGTTAGTTTCTTCATTTGGAAAACAGGAAAATAGTACCTGCCTCATTAGAATTATTGTGAGGTGTAAATATTAGAACAGTGCCCATCACGGTAGTTATATTGTCATCATTATATTATTGCCTCCTTCAGTGTCCCTGTATTCTATGCATTCTTCCATCCCTCACTATTTTATTGGGATTGAGAAAAGATTTGATTAAGTACTGGGAGAGAAAAACAGGAAAACAAAAACAAATTACAAGAAGCCTAAAATTGAGTGGATTCACATAGCATTTATTTCCAATCCCACCAGAGCTAGCTTGCTTCCAAAGCTATCTGAGATGATTCTGAGGCCCTTAAGGACTGGTACAATTTTAGAGACTTCCTTCTTCTTGGCCCATCATCACACAGAAGGTACTCTTAAGACTCACAGCTTAGGAGCTTTTTCCTAAGCATCTCTGCTAAGCATCTTCACTATTGCTCTTTGGTATACCCAAATCTATAGTTTCTTGTAGTGCCAATGCTTTCTCTTACTAACTAGAACTCTCTCCTTGATGGTTGACTGATAAGACCTGGAGCTGTTATACTTGCTGTCTGAGTCAAAAACACCAGTTTATCCCATCTACACCTTGTCTCTTTCATAGGACTACTACCACGTCAATATTCTTCGGGTTGAGAAATGCGGCACCTTTTAGGCAGTGATTAGATTTTTCCTATGTGTTTTACAACACTTCACAGTCAGCAAATCTCATTAATGTTAAATAGGAAACAAACCAGTAACTTCTCCGGTTTATTTTACCCTAAGGGCACTAATGTATGGAATCAGAAATCCTACTCCTTACAGAACAGGATGACAATGAACTTCCCTGATAGTAAAGAGTTCTCAATTGTATTAATTATATATAATGCTTGTGACTAAAACAAAGGAGTTAATAACTTTCATTGATTTTACATGATCTCCAGGGTTTCTCATCTCCTCATTTCCTTCTTTCATCCTTTATATTTATTCATTCTTTCCTCTTGTTTCCTTCCCTTCCTCTCTTCTCTCTCAAAACATTCGTAAGCACCTTCTGTGTGTTAGGCACTCAGCAACAAAGGTTGAGGAAAAGACGACCTTCTCATTGTTGTGGAGTTTACACATGTATTGGGAATTGAGACATTCATTAAATAACCACCAAATCTGTAATTTCAAACAGCACTTGGTGCCATACAGGAAAACACAAAACCCTGTGAGAAATCTGGTGGTGTGGGCTTCATCCAGGAAGTGCCAGCTGAGCTGGAGTAGGAAGGATGAGGAGGAGTTAGTCAATTATTTCCCCTGCATTTAGAGCACCAGTCCCTGGGTCTGCCTGATAGGAGGTGCTCATAAATATTTGTAAGACGAAGGGACAATGTGAAAAATGTGTCCTGCTTTGTTTTGATACTAATCACTTAATAAAATTGACTGTTACTAATGAAAGGAAATCCAAAGTAGAAGACAGAAGGACAAAGTGACACAAGACGAGGATGAAGAAGTAGCAGCTAAATTACACTCAGGCTTTTCAGGGTATATAGAGTCTTTATCCTAACAGCAACTGAAAGCCACTGAAGGATTATTTATTACAGCTGACATTTAAAAAAAATATGCCTATTATGTGCTAGATACTGTGCTAAAGACTTTACTTGCATGCTTTTATTTAATCCTTGAAACAATCATATAAAATAATACTATTATTCCAATTTTACAGACTGAGGACACTGAAGTGTAGAAAGGTTATTTGCTCAAACTCTTAAATGTGATGGAGGCTGGACTTTTTAACCCCTACTATCAACCAGGGTATTACACATGCTATGAGCAATAAAAAGTAAACAAGTATGAACAGCTAATCCTAATTTCTTTGGCAGGAACAGCCCCACTGTGGAGTTGGTAGCATAGAGATATCAGGGTTTAATGAACTAATAATCATTGAATTTAACTAAACCCCTTTTTCCAATTCCATATTAATCAAATAACTTTGTAATTATATTCTGGCTTCCCATATAGATTTTTCTGCAGGAAGATAATGCATTGACCAGTGTACACATGCAGTTTGTTCCAGTGGGCAATTTTATTACTCATTGTGGATTAATAAATTGGTATTCTGCTTTTTTAAAAAAAAAAGGTGAAATACACTAAAAATTTATGAAATAATCTTAAAGTTTTTTCATGAAATTAGTTTAAAAAATAAAAATAATATATATTGTCTTTTTTATAATACTTGCTTTGATGACCATTGATATGGTCATGAAGTCTAGAGATGAGCCCTTTCTTTACCTTCTTTGTCAAAGCCCCTAGCGCAGCCCAAGAGCTTCCATTGTTTCCCAATTGGCAAACTCCTTTCCTTCCGCATGCACTCAGAGGATTGTTCTTCATATGAAGATAAGCAGCAGGAGGTGGCTACTGGGGTCTCATTCCTTTCTCCGGGGTAATATACACCCCATTCTAGGAGCAGGCGGGTTCCCAATAACATCATTAAACCCCATGTGAATGTGCTTGGGGCCACAACCACAGCAGCCGCTGCCAAACCTGCAGCCAGTCTGCAGCCCTACACCAGACGAGAGGACACCCGTCCTCCTTTCCACTTGTGGGCTCCTTCCAAACGGGGACTCCGTGAAATCTGTTACTGACTCCCTACCCCCTGTTGGCTCAAATTTTGTTCTTTTTTTCTTCTCTATACAATTTCTTTAATGGGCAAAACCGGGACAAACGCACGTGGACATTTAAAAGTGAAAGCTTCATGAAACGTACCATTTCTCCTCGTTAAGATGTCTGCTTAATGACACACAAGGGCTAAACAGGGCTTTTCCCCAAGAAAAATATTCGAGTCTCTTGAACAGAAGATTGAAATGACACTCTAAACATCGATTTTTGCCCCCCTCGGCGACGTAGGAAAAGTCAGCAAGTGCAAGGTCAGCCTTGTGAGAGGCCTCCTTTCTTGGAGAAAAGAACGGAGCTGAAGGATCAACAAAGGGAAGGGCCTCTCAGCAACTTTAGCGCTGGATGTGGAAGGAGGACTGCAATCGTTTAAATCGATGACAAAACTTTCACTATTCTGCTTTTCAGCCATTTTCACCACAGAGGCTTTAACCAAGAAATTACATACAGGAACACATCTTTCTAGCCAAAAAAGAAAAAAAATTTTTTTACTAGTAACTAGGCGTCCCTCCTCCACATTTCCAGCTGCCAGCGGCATGCAGGGTGGGGATGAATTAGGCGGTGCGAAGAAGCGTACGCTGACCAGCCAAGATGGCCACTTTCTCAGGACTGAGGGCCACTGGCTCCCTGTCACCCGGGCATCCAAACGTGGGGCCGCCGGAAAAACCCACGGGAAAGAGCCGGAGGACAAAACCTTCACGATTCCCATAGCCGCCACTGGGGGACGCGACCTCGCCGCCAGACACCCGAGCCAACGGTCGGGAGGGAGGTCCCATGTCACAGCACAAGGGGAGCAACTCCACTAAGCCCCTGTCGCCTTCCTCCCACATCATACACAGAGGGGTACAACGACCCGCACACTCGTGTTTGAACTTGTCCCTTGTCAGGGGTGCTTGTGCCAGCTGAATATTCGCCGGAGGGCAGCACAGCGTCCGCTCGCCAACACCGCCCGGCAGAGTGGTTCCGCCCGAGCGGCCGGCGGCGCGCCGCCCCTTCACCCCCGGCGCCGGCCGCGCACAGGCGCGCCGCGGCGAGAGGCGGGCCCGGGCCGGCGCGCGCGGGCGCCCTGTATAAATACTGCGCCGCGCCGCCCGCAGCCCGGTTCGCTCCGCACCGTCCGCCTGACTCGAGCTCGGTGTTCTGCTCGCGCATCTCGCAGCCGTCGCCTCCCCGCTCCCTGTTCTCTTTCTTCAACGTCACTTTTACTCAGCGCCACTGTCACCAACACCAACATGAACGGGCAGCTCAACGGCTTCCACGAGGCGTTCATCGAGGAGGGCACGTTCCTCTTCACCTCCGAGTCTGTGGGGGAAGGCCATTCAGGTGAGGTGACGGGGCCTGGCGCGGAGCGAGGGCGGGGCGCGGGGCGCGGCGCGGCCGGGTGGCTCCGACCGGCTGGCGGTGGTGCCCACACAGGTTGCCCTTGCTTGCTGGGCTGTGGGAAAAGCGGTGGCCGCGCGCCCTCTTCGTGTCGCCGTCGGCGCCGAGCGCGTGGCCGCCGTTCCCCTCCCCCTTTCCCTCCACTCGCATCCGGCCGCGCGCCCCGGCGCGCGGAAGATTCCAGAAAACAAGAAGGGCGGAGGCCGCGGCGGCTTGTGCTCTACTCGGGGAGGGCACTATTTCTTCCTCTCCGCCCTGCTCTACGAAAAACCTCGAGTGGGCGACCCGCCCGGAGTGCGCGCGCCCGGGCCTCGGGAGCGCGCGCCCCGCATTGCAGCGGCAACCACGTGTCTGCCTCCTGTGGCATCTGGGTCGGGCCAGTGGCCGTGTGGCCGGGCTGCCGGAGCGCTCGGAATTGGGGAGCCCGGGGCTGGTGCCCAGGGACACCTCTTCCGAGTTTCTTCGCGTGGGTCGGCACTACTCTGGGAGAACACGGCCCATCCGTTAGGCAGTGTATGGCCTCGCCTTTGAGGTGACAGTCTCCAACTAAATATAGCGCGTGTTGGAGAAGGCAGGCCTTATTTGGGCCGCGCCTGAAAAGGATGGAAGCGTGAATTAAGCGTAAGTTGCCATTGTGTTTTAAAGTTTTGGGTGCTTTCCGTTAGGCAGGGTTTTACCTCGTTTCCTTCTCCGGGCTTTGTCCACTGGTCCGCCATTATGGGGATCAGTTTACACGTGGACGAGTGAAGCTCTTTCAAGGAACTTTAAATCAGTCTGAAAACCTCACCTGGTGAAGATCATCTTTTGCTGAACTGCTTTTGCTTTCTTAGGTTGACCACAATACATACTTATCTAGCGTGGTGGTTTAAGGGTCCATTTCTTTCTTTTAAGTCTACTGTCCCTTTGATGAAAGTCCACAAGCATAACCTATTGGTGTAGGAGAATACAAAACCCAAGACCCTGATGAGTAAAGGTCGGGTGACTCAATTATTTAAGTCATGGGCATTTGTAACAGTTTGTAGATTGTCTTGAACCTTTGGCTTCACTGGAGTGTACATTTTGCTTGGTTATAGAAAATTCAGGAAAGTAATATTGGCGTATTTCTGTTCCTTTCCCAGTTTTTAACAGATGACAATATAGAGGAGAAATCAACAAGGATTTGGAAGACATTTGGGCACTTGGCAGTCTGATCAGCTTTTGTTCCTAGACTACGCATAACAATCAAATAATTTGCCATTTCATTCCTTTTGTTCATAAAGTGTCCTTGCTGTCATTGTTTAACTCTTGTTGACATCATTTCTCACTACCCTGATTGGTGTTAGATCAGGGAGAAATTGATGAGAAAAAAAAGTTTACCTTTCTGGTTGGTTGAGTTTATAATGCAAGCTTTAAAATTTGGGGATAAAATGTTAAGTATTGTTTGAAAATGAAAATCAGCACTCTAAAGCTAAATGCTTCCTAGCTTTGCTTTTGGATGTGAAGATAAAGCCATTCCATTTCTACTTTCACTTGAGTAATCTTGATAATGTGGCTGTTATATTTAACAGTAGAAATTGTTTTGCCTGGGAACTTAATTTTTCAAAATGTCTGGAATACTGTAGAGATGGAACTGAAGTCCGTGTCATGTGTAAAGTATATATGCTGTAAGATTAAATGTATTGCTGGGTATTCTTCTGGCTTACCTGAATTGGTGAGCTTGTGGTGCAGCTATATTAAGACCATGGTGTCAAGTTTTCAAGTAACATGCAATGCTACATCCAGGATCTATTTTTTAGGTAAATGGTTTCTGGTAAAACAGTACTTTAGTTTGGAGTGCTGCTGAATTGTACATCTGAAAATGTTTAGAATGGTAAGTCTTATATAGGTGTTAACCGCAATTATGAGAAGAAAGCTCTACCAAAGATCTTGACAGCTGTGGTTATCAGGAAGAGGGCATGGCGTAACTTACATTAACAGTAAGTTAAAGAAATTGAGCTAGGAATTGTTTTTCCCCCCAGATAAGATTTGTGACCAGATCAGTGATGCTGTCCTTGATGCTCACCTTCAGCAGGATCCTGATGCCAAAGTGGCTTGCGGTAGGTTCAGAATGCTGCTGCTGGTTTTGTTTAGTTTTTTTTTTTTTAAGATTTTATTTTTCTAGAAAGAGGGGAAGGGAGGGAGAAAAACGGATGTGCGAGAGAAACGTTGATCGGTTCTTACGTGCCCCCAACCAGGGACCTGACAGAGAATGAAAACAGCAACCATTTGGTCCACAGGATGATGCCCAACCCATTGAGCCACACTAGTTAGGGCCAGAACACTGCTTTTTATCAACTGATGAAAAGGTAGCATCATGAAAATTATGTGACACTTGAGTGTGAACCTCTGTTTTATTAGAAACTGTGGCTAAAACTGGAATGATCCTTCTTGCTGGGGAAATTACGTCCAGAGCTGCTATTGACTACCAGAAAATTGTTCGTGAAACCATAAAACACATTGGATATGATGATTCTTCCAAAGGTATATTTTAATGAGTTGGCTTTTTCTAAGCTCATTTTTCCAAATATTTTCTTCAGTGCTCTCTAGCTCTATCTTCTAAAGATGTTCCTATTAATCTTTAACTCCACTTGTATAGTTTTACTATCCTTTTGTTCCAACCCTATTCCATCCTCTTGAAAGTACTAAGTTTTAGGTATATTTGATTTCTTTACCAATACAGGTGACTCTTGAACAGCACAGAGGTTAAAAGCACCGACCTGATCAATAGCACCCTGCTCCCCTCCCTCCACTCTTCCCCCGCCCCCATACACAGTTGTCTATCATCTACAGCCAAGTGGCAGATGCGTTATTCAAGGGTTAGCTGTATAGAATCCTAGATAATTGTAGCAAGAAGGTATTACTATAGCCTCTTTAAAGAAAACTGCTTTGGTTTGTTACAGGGTTTGACTACAAGACTTGCAATGTGCTAGTGGCCTTGGAGCAACAATCACCAGATATTGCTCAAAGTGTTCATCTTGACCGGAATGAGGAAGACATTGGTGCAGGAGACCAGGTATTGTGATAGGCGCTATTTGCATCTCTTCTAACACTGCATTTTGAGGCTTGGGTTGATAACATTGGTGACTTTCCTTTGTTAGGGTTTGATGTTTGGTTATGCCACTGATGAAACAGAGGAATGCATGCCTTTAACCATCGTCTTAGCACACAAGCTCAATGCCAAAATGGCTGAACTACGCCGCAATGGCACTTTGCCTTGGTTACGCCCAGATTCTAAAACTCAAGTAAGTGACAATCATATAGTTAAATTACATATATTGCATTGGCCCGGAATATCAGTGAAGTTGTTTGATTAAAGCTGACTAAAAAAAAGAAAATGGCATTTGTCTTTTGTGACTTAGGATAGAAAACCAAGAACAAAACTTGTTTAGTACACTGATATCCTGATGACCTGTCTTGCCTTCAAGGTGACTGTGCAGTATATGCAGGATCGAGGTGCTGTGATTCCCATCCGAGTCCACACAATCGTTATATCTGTACAGCATGATGAAGAAGTTTGTCTTGATGAGATGAGGGATGCCCTAAAGGAGAAAGTCATCAAAGCCGTCGTACCTGCAAAGTACCTTGATGAGGATACAATCTATCATCTACAGCCAAGTGGCAGATTTGTTATTGGTGGGCCTCAGGTAAGGCCTTACAAATGTCAATTCAATTTACTCTTTGGGGTCTTCTGTGATGGTTATTGGCAAGATTTTGGTTCTCACCTTTTCTCTTGATTGATTGATTTGAACCCTACCTGTGAATCTCTTGAGGGTATTTGCTGAGTAATACAGAATAGGCATTTAACAAACTTGATGTAGAATCACTTACTGGAAAGGATAAGGCATAAAGTGACTTAAATCCTTTTGATTTCAGGGTGATGCTGGCTTGACTGGCCGGAAAATCATTGTGGATACTTACGGTGGTTGGGGAGCTCATGGAGGAGGTGCCTTTTCAGGAAAGGATTATACCAAGGTGGACCGTTCTGCTGCTTATGCTGCTCGTTGGGTGGCAAAATCCCTTGTTAAAGGCGGTCTATGCAGAAGGGTTCTTGTGCAGGTATGTATTCTTTAATATAACTAGAGTGATTCAAAGGCATGTAAGTGGGAGGGCATTTAGTAATTATCTACTTTTCTTTTTTTATGCCAGTGTATGCAAGAGGGTGGATCTGTTGGTAACTGACTCTTACGACATTTCAATCGTTTTAGGTCTCTTATGCTATTGGAGTTTCCCATCCATTGTCTATCTCCATTTTCCATTATGGCACCTCTCAGAAGAGTGAGAGAGAGCTATTAGAGATTGTGAAGAAGAATTTTGACCTCCGCCCTGGGGTCATTGTCAGGTAAAGATGGTAAAGCCTATTGCTAGTGAAAAATATTAAGGGTGAGGGGGTGTGAATATGTACGAGATATATTCAAGTCTGAGAACATGAAGGAAGACTCCTTAAATAGGGAAGCATTTTTAATTTTCTAGAAATGTGTTGGTATTATCTTCTAAGTTGCCTTCAATAAAGGCTTAAATTATTAAGAAAAATCCACAAGTATATAGTGCTCCATGGCTTAGACTTAACCACCCTAGAGAGTCTTCCACATTTGATGTTGGGCATTGTGCTCATCTTACCTAAGAATGTTTACTTCGGAGAAGTTAGTACAGATAAAGGGGATGTTCAAGACCATTAATAAGGAAAATAACCGTGTAGGGTGTGGGCATGGGACTTTGGTAAGTATTTCATGATCTCAAATGAGCTTTTTAACACTTGAAATTTCTCAGAATAATGACAAGTTTTCATATTTGTTGAGCCAGGGATCGAAAAACAAGAACTATAGTTACTAATTAAGGACTGTGCAAGGAGTTTGGACACCAGGGAAGTAACAAACACTTTTGCCACAAACTTTTTTCCTAGCATACTCCAGGGAACTGAACTCATTTGCCAGAAGTCTTGAAAATGAGTCTTGCTGATTGTTTTTGCTTAATTTTAATTGATTGCTACATATTAAGTTACGGACTTATATATTCCAGGGATCTGGATCTGAAGAAGCCAATTTATCAGAGGACTGCAGCCTATGGCCACTTTGGTAGGGACAGCTTCCCATGGGAAGTGCCCAAAAAGCTTAAATATTGAAAGTGTTAGCCTTTTTTCCCCAGACTTGTTGGCGTAGGCTACAGAGAAGCCTTCATGCTCTGAGGGAAAGGGCCCTTCTTCCTAAATTTTCCTGTCCTCTTTCAGCTCCTGATCAGTTGCAGTCACTCTAGTCAATGACATGAATTTTAGCTTGTGTGGGGGAGTGTAAGTTCGGCTTGCTATTCTGTCCCTAGGTTTTTTGTTCATTATAATGAATTTAGTGAGCATAGGTGATCCATGTAACTGCCTAGAAACAAACCAACAACACTGTAGTAAATAATGCTTTGAAATTGAAACTCTGTGCCCTATCACCCAACCCCCTAAAATTCTAATTGCATTGACTTGCTCACCAAATGCTGAAAATGTCCTTGTAATGTGCACGTAAAGTACTTGTAGTTCCATTATAGCTTCTGTCTGGCAATGCCACAGCCCTGTCAGCATGAATTTGTAATGTCTTGAGCTCTATTATGGATGTGAAGCTTTCCCTTTACCCTCCCTATAACATGATCCATTTTTAATTATGTAGCTCTTTGTCAGGGAGTGTTCCCTATTCAGTCATTCTTGCATGTAACGCAAGTTCCAGTTGGAGCTCTAGCCTGACGTTAAAAAAAAAAAAGGGGGCAGTTACCATTAAACCATCTCCCTGGTGCTTATGCTCTTAATTGCCATCTCCTAAACAGCACCAAATCAAATCTCTCCACTTACTCAGCTGTCTTTTGGAGGACGTACGTAATAAGGTTTTTATTTAGTAAACCAATCCTATGCATGGTTTCAGCACTAGCCAAACCACCAACTCCTAGCTCTAGAAAAACAGGCACTTGGCACCCTTGTGATGTCATACAGAGAAGTCATAGGGCAGTACCTGAGGGTCTGTAGGTTGCACACTTTGGTACCAGATAACTTTTTTTTTTTCTTTATAAGAAAGACTAAGTACTCCACACTGCACAATAACTCCTCCCAGGGTTTTAACTTTGTTTTATTTTCAAAACCAGGTCCAATGAGCTTTCTGAACAGCTGGTGTAGCTACAGAGAAACCAGCTTTCTTCAGACAGCAGTGCTTTTGGCGGGGAGGAGGAAAATCCCTTCATACTTGAACATTTTCTAATTGCTTATTTATTGTATTCTGGGGTATGGCGTAAGTACAGAGAAGCCATCACCTCAGATGGCAGCTTTTAAAAGATTTTTTTTTTTCCTCAACACCATGATTCCTTTAATGTTTCCAGCATTCCCAGGTAGGCCAAGGTGTCCTACAGAAAAACCTTGGGTTAGACCTACAGGGGTTCTGGCTGGTGTTAACAAGGGAGGGCAGAGCTGGTGCAGCTGGCCATGGAGAAAGCTGACTTGGCTGGTGTGGTACAGAGAAGCCAGCTTGTTTACATGCTTATTCCATGACCGCTTGCTCTAAGCAGAAAGTGCCTTTCAGGATCTATTTTTGGAGGTTTATTACGTATGTCTGGTTCTCAATTCCAACAGTTTAATGAAGATCTAAATAAAATGCTAGGTTCTACCTTAACTGTGTCCATTATTTTAAAGTTTTGGTAGTTTTGGTATGAATGTGATCTGAGAACATAATCTTGAACACTGATTAATTGTGGTCAATCGTTGTTCTGGGCCGTCATCCCAACCCTAACTGCAGGCATTTAATAGGCTTGAAAATCCTGTCCCTAGCACTAAGAAAATTTAAGATTTGATTTTGGTTTCTCAGGTGTTGCCTTTTTCAGCCAATGGAATAGCCCATTTTCATATGTTTCCTTAATGCAGTAGCCATAATTTAAATTGCCAGTGTTTCACATTATCTAAGATTAAGGGCGTAAAAACCACTAATAGAGTACAGGCTTCCCCCACTACCTGAAGTCTTTTGTAAGCTAAAATGGCATAAAGCAGGCTGCAGTTACCCCAGTATATTTAGTAAGGAAAGAAAAACAGTACTGTAACTCAAAAAAAAAAAAAAAAAAAGGCCTGATAGGATTCCTTTGGTTAGCCCAAATGGGTACTAATATATGTCTTTTTGTGAAAGTGAAGTGGCTTAATGCAAATAGGGAAAGCAAGAGGCATACCTATGTTTATGAAAGTGGTACTGTTCAGTCAAACTTTATTTTTAGACAGTTGGCAGGGTTGGGAGTATTGATTGGTTGCCTCTTGTGCCCTGGCCCAGACTGAACCTGCAACCTAGACATGTGCCCTGAGCCAGAATCAAACTGGTGACCTTTTGCCTTGTGGGACCATGGTCAGGGTCAGTCTTGAAAGTTTCAACCCACTACATTTCATCTAAGTGTTAAAGGCTGTGATTACATGTTCACACATTACAATTTGAAAAGTTCTTAAACAGCAATCAACTTGCAATCTTAAGATCATGAGCTAAAATTTAAAGTAACAGTGGAGACACAAATTTTCAACAGGTTAATGTATATTTGTAGCAGTTTATAGAAAGTTAATCCACATAATTTTAACTATCCTTTCTTGAGTCTAAGAGCTAAAAAGTAGACAGGAGCCAGCTAGCATGCTTATACCAGCACGTAGGAAAACCGGCAGTGTGGTTCAGCTTGCTTTGACCTGCTGCAGACATGAGACCCAAGGAATGCTTGCTTATACCTGTTTGCCTGGAGGCTTAAGGATTTAGAAATGGATGGGGAGGCAAGGTTAGATCTTGCTATAAATGGAGCTTTTCTAATTTGCTCAGGAACTTGAGAACTTGGGCTTTCATGACACAGGAAAGCTCCAGAATGATGTAAAAAGTTTGTAGATGTCAATGCATTACTCTCTGAAGTTAAATAATCATGTTCACTGAATAAGGTGATCTGACAATGACTGGATCCCTGTAACCTGGTGGGGCAGCACCAGAGAGAAGTAACTGCCTTGTGGTTAGGTTCAATATTTGCTAGGAGGATTCCTAAGGAAAGGTGTTTGTCCTCTCTCTATTGGGAGGAGGGGGGCACTAACCCAGGGAGCAAAGGCGTGAAACGGTGAAGGTGGTTACAGACAGGAATGTATGACAAAAGACTGAAATGCTGGGCACAGAATGGAAATACTAAAAAGCCTTTTGGCCAAAAGGGCGTTGACAACCCACTCCCAAAACAGCTGCACTTACACAATCTAATTTACTCCCTTGAACAACTAAGACCAGGATTAAGATGACCATACTTCCTCTCCATCCCATCCCAACATCTTCATTGGGAAAATGAGGCAGCATTGGTAGACTAACAATTTGGGAATAGCAGCATCCTTGATTACATTAAAAGTGCATACGCAAGAGTCCCCTCTCAAAGTCAGCTACTTTTCTTACCCAAGGGGAAAGGGTGAGGTGGTTAGGGGAACGGAAGATAGCTGAACTTGGCAAAGGACATAATCCTGAGGTATACTTTGTCACTGAGAGATGTGCAAAAAGATTAAAACCAATGTTTCCCCCACACCATTCTTACTAAGTGCTCAAGGTACACTGGCATAGCCGTTGCATACAATGCTTGTGTGGATCAGGACTTACTGCCAGGCCCCACTTGGCCTCAGTGAGGTGCCCTTGTTCAGGCCCCACCTGCATAACTACATTGTAGCCCTGCTCTGGTCTCCCTAACTAGATTCCAATATAAAGGCTGAAAGAACATAGTAGAGATCAAATTAATAAATTTAAGAAATAAGAATCACTAGGACTTGAAGTTATATGTGAGAAAGATTTAAGGCCAATGACTCAAAAGGCTTGGTCAAAACAGTTGCTATTCACTAACAGGAGCAGGTCTTGAGTTGGGGATGGAGGTAATTCTGCTCAGGACAGAGTTTGAAAGCTCCGTGGGATATCCAGGTGGAAATAGGTTAGGTCTAGGGCACAGGAAAGAAATGTAAGCATCACTAGAAACTGGAAAAACTGCCTGGGAGTGAGACCACTGTCCAAGCGGGTGAGGTGGGGAAGGGCATAAGAAGAGAAGCATGAAAACAGATGCAATCCTTTGAAAGTTACTGGGATTTACTATTTACTATTAATCTCTGTCACAAGACCATGAGGTTCTTTTGTTTAAGTGTATGCACTCTCACTTTCTGGCCTGCTGCCAGGCCTTTGAATTTTCACAAAACTAAGGAGCTTCCATGATCAGCCTTGTATATACAAACCTACAAAGTGACCAGACATTCCCTAATACCTCACCACGTTTGCTTAATACATAGTTCACATTACCTTCTCACTAAATCATAGAATAATGCTAAATATTAAGCTTTAATATAGGAAAATACTACCAATCATCTAAATTTCCTTACTGGTTTAATTCTGCTATTGTAACTACTCTCGTAACTAACTGCTAGTGAAAAACTTACCAGCTGTGTAGATAAAATTGCTCTGTGTGCATTCAGAACCTGATCACCATCCTAATCATACTTAAGAAGACAAGTTTTTTCTTAAGTTATTTCAGTATTGTGATTCTGAAAATTACAAGAGGCAGAGTGCAGAACCTTAAGTCAGACAGGAGGTTCAAACCATCAATCCATCCCTTACCAGGTTTATGCATGAACAAATTATATTACCTATCAGCCTCAGTTTCTCCAACTGTAAAATAAGTGTAGTGGCCATTTAGGACTAAATGTAATAATGTAGGCACAGTGCTTCACACAGCGCCTAGCATATAACAAGCACTTGAGAATAATTAGCTATTATTTTCATTATGGTACATCAAATACAAGTGTTTTTTCAAATTTCCACTGCATAGGTAATGGTCCTGTAACTGGCTGCTCCCACATCTGTACCCAATGTCTGTCCCCTTTAGAACTCTGAGTGAATATGGTCAGAATTTAGTTCAGGAGGATCAGAATTTGAAGAATCTGTGTTGGAAGAACTAGACTCTCCAACTGGTTCAAAGGGTCGCAAGTTTGCGAAAGTCACCTCTTGGGCCAGCTGCTCCAGGGAAGGGCGGCCTAATGCCAGATTTCGAAGTGAGATACAAGTCATCAGGAAGCTGAAAAAGAGGAAAAAGGCCATCCAGTCCAACCTCCTGTTTCAGCATAGGCTTTCCTACACCAAAGCCCTGGTCCCACCTCTCACCCAGGCATAAATGAGAATTGCCCCCACCCACAGGGACCTTCACATCCCAGATGGAAGGGCACCCTACTTCTTATACAGTCTGGTTAAGGATTCCAGGGTGAGGCAGGAATAACCCATGGGGAGGCTAGAGGTAAACTGAGGCAGAGCAAGACAGCAAGGCCATCAGACACAAGTCACTTACTCTTCCATTAAATCAGGAAGAGGAGAATGGAGAGAAAAGGCTATTTAGCTCTAGATTGCCCTTTCCTGGGAGAGAGTCCCTACTGTTACCCTCACTAGAGAAAAGTTACCCAGCTTGCAAACATTTGGTGACAAAATGGTAAGTATTGTTGTGGGTAAAACTTACCTGCGGCGAAAAATATAGAGCTTTCGCAGCAAGAAGCGGAAGAATCGCTCGTGGAAAGGGGTGTTTCGCCGGCGTTCAATTTCCTGGAGTCTTTGCTGGCGTTTAAGAAAGGTCTGAACCAGAGGTGTTGGCTCAGGACCTCCTTTTACTTCCCCTTCCAGCAGAGGTTGCAGCTCTGGAGGTAGAGGCCCTGTTTCTGCTCAGAAGTCAACAAAAAGAGGAATCAGAGACAGAGATCATTCTCTCTTCTAGAACTCCCCTTACACCAGCTAGAAGCTTCAAGTTCATTTTTTAATGGCTAGATCCTCATTCACTACCCTAACTTCTTGTACCCAGGGGCTACTTCAGCTGAAATCTTTATATACTCACCACTTCCATTTTCCACCTTCTCTTTCAATTCTTGCAGATATGCTAGGTCTTGCTCCAGTGTAAGCTCCGTAGTGTTGACATAGATGTACATGTAACATGAAGGACTGTGTGATATTGTGTACACCTTATGGTATTCACCAGCAGGCAACTGGCAGAGGAGCAGAAATGCATTATTGCACTCTTTAAACTTTTCCTAGCCAGCCTATGGGCTCCTAACACTACCCACTCCCACAACCCCCAAGCATCTTTCTTCTCACTGTGATTTGGAGTCCAAAGGAGCTGACCTCTGTTTGGCCCGGTTCCTCTTATACATGAGACTATTCACAGCCTTTGCTTTTTGAGGCTTCACAGCATTACTGGTATGGTAAAACATTCTGAGTCTATAATAAGTTAACTCCACTCATCTAAACTTTTCTGCTATTGTTAATTCCAGCAAAATACCTGCATTTTTTCTCCCTCCTGAAGAGTCTGGTTCTTCTGTTCTGCCACCAGCTCCACAGTAACCTCCCCCTGCAGCAGCTGGATGCTAGTGTTGCCCAGGTCTTCGCTCACAAAATTCTCTAGGTGCAGCCCTGACAGAGGCAACAAAGTTCCCCAACTCACACCACAGCAGACTGAACTCACTCCCAGCAAGAACAGACACATCACAGCTTCACCACCTCCACCCATCAGATTTCATAAACATTCCTCTCACCAGGAGTGACCCCTCCCCTCTCCACCACATGCAATGTCCCTGACCAAGGAGGCAAGGAGGCAAGACAGCAAGGCTTCTCCTAGCTTTCTTCCATACCAGGGAAATCTGCAATGAAGACCACCTCAGTGTGGTTGTCCAAGCTGCTCTTGATTTCCTGTAACTTGGCCCTCCAAGGAGAGAGATCCATCAAAAGTGGCTGCAGCCACGATGTACGCTGGAAGGGGGACCAGGCAGCCTGCACAATGTCCACACGAGGGTCAAAAATCCTTAGGAAAGAAAGCCATGTTTTAAGGAGGTCACTACCACCTACCCACTAGAATTTCCAGTTGTTTCTTTCATCACCATTCCCAATAGAACGGGGTTTCTAGATAGAAAAAATGGCCTAAGTCAGCATGTTATTACCAGTCTGGGGCAGACAGAGGGGAAAGAAATTCTGGAGCACTGGGAAGAATGAGGATTAGCGGCCATCTGAGAATTGTGTAAGTTTCTAGCGGAACAAGTCATTACCTTTTCCTTGGGATGATGGTGCCCCCTGCTGGAAGCAATCAGCTATGCCCACAACCAGGTCAACATGGACATGCAACAGAGGACAGCCTTTCAAGCAAGACAACACTGGGGAGCATAGGCTGTTCATCTTGGCAAAAGGAGCTGGACTTCATTTTCCCCCCTCCTCTGCTCCCCTTGCCCACCTCTGCTGGAAGCGGTCATTGATGGAGACCCAAATATCAAAGTAGATCTGGGGCTCAGTAACATTGTACTTGGGAAGCAGGCGGCTCAGGCAAGTGGCGTATTGCTTCAGCATGTCTGCATGATCCTTCCATCGCCGGCTCTGTGTGAATACCTGTCCCAAACCCCCATATTAGTCCCACCTCACTGTTACCGACCTACAGGATGAGTCATGCACCGCCAATGGTACAAAGAGATCTGGCTGTTTAGACCGGGAAAAACAAAAAAACAAAAAACAAAACTTGTCTCTAGGGAAGGATTTTTCACTGTTTGGCTACTGGTGGTGCTTACCTTTCTTAAATCTAATCTCAATTCAAGGGAGTGAATGATACTGCCTTATTTCAACCCACATAAAAGAAGGTTCAACAGGTTCCTGAGAAAGGGCAGTGACCCAAATTTGTTTTATTTTATAATTGTGTTGAGGCCCAAATCAGACCCCAAAGCTCAAGGGAGCTTTGAAGAAGAGTAAATTGTCAGCATCAGAAATCTCACCCCAGGGTTAAGGTAGCCCAGCTCGCCAGTACGGCCATCACGGTAGGTGATCTTCACGTGCTGGTGGGAACGGGAGTGCACCATCATGTCCCAGGAATAGCCATACAGCCCATTTGTCCAATTGTTATAGCCCTAAAAAGGCAGGGCAGAGGAAATCGGCTCAGTGGTTCTTATGCTAATCCCATCCCCTACCAAGAAAGGTCTATAAAACCAGCCCCAATTTTCCCCTACTGCAGTCACTTCTGCCACGTCCCAAGCTAACCCCCCCGCCTACACATACCTGGGTGAGGAAATGGGAATAGGGGAGGAAAAGCTGCTCCAGGAGGTAGAGCAGGGTGAAGGCAGCGCCTAGCTGATGGCGCAGGCCTGGCTTCTGGCCACCTTTGGCCCGGTTCCTCTTATACATGCAGGAAGCACTGGGCTGAGGGGCAGCCTTGAGGGGCAGCAGTTCTTGCAGCCTTTTGGGGCAGTGAGACACCAGCTTCCGAGGCCACTCAGGGGAGCAGAAGAGAGGGCTGCTCGCCAGCATGACATAGGGGAACATACCTAGAAAAGCAAGGAGGAAATAAGCATTTCAGGAGTTTGGTTTGGGGAAATGTAGGTAATTCTCTCAATCCCTTTCCCTTAAGAAACCTCTCCCAAGTATCCCTCTAAGGACAGATGTTCTTAACTAAAAGATACTTACTCCCCACAGATTCCTTACTATACAATACTAGCTGGGCCCAGAAGCCCCAACCCCCTCCTCCCCATTTATTTCCATTCCATAGCGATTGCACCTGGCTCAGTTTAGCTACTATTCTCATCTCCCAGTCCCAAACAATGCCTCTGGCAAGTCCCTCCCTGCACACCCGCGGTTTCCTATCTCCTACCAGATGATAGGTACTGACCAATGCTGAAAAGCTGAGAATTCATGCAGTGGAAGTAGGTCACGAAGAGGAGGCCAATGGATCTTGAAGCATCGAAGAAGAGCAGGAAACCAGCTGAGAGGTCAAGCAGCAGTCCGCACCAGTGCACCACTAGCAGACTCGTCATCTCCTCAGACAATACTAGTCTGTGGACGTCAGCAACAGGGTCAGGCACCAGCCCGCTGGAGAACCCAGCTTTCACAGCACACTCATAACAAATGGACACCTGCCACCCTGTCCTTGCTAAAAGATCCACCTAACAGGTAGGTAGAACTGTGCACAAAGACACCCCACGGGTTTCCACGCCTTAGGTGTCCAATTGTTTTCAACATACCCTATGTAATAAGCAAGAGCAAATCTCCTAGGGCAAATCTGACTGAGAAATGTGTGTGCTGTCGGGGGCAGGTTCCTCAAAGAGGTTATAAATGAGAAGAAACTTCAAAAGGTGAATGCTTGACTAACATGATACTAAAGTCCAACTATAGGACATAGGAAATAACAGGGAAGAGGAAAAAGGAACAAAGTAAAATAAGAGAAAAGGAGAAACGAGAGGAAGAGAGAAATCAGAGAGGCAAACCTCTGCTTTGTAAAAAGTTGGTAACACTGGTTCTGTCAGGGCAGGGACACTGCCTGTCTGCCTTCTCAGTCACTGGCTAAGGAATCCTAGTGAGAGGCTGGGTGGCAACCCAAGGACGCAGACACCACCCACGGCAACCACTCAGGGCACCAAGTCCCCTACTGGCTCTTTCCTTTTCCGATTTCTTTCCCTTCATTCCCCCCATACCATACGCTGCACAGGGGCAGCTAGGCCTAGATTTTTGATATCATCAATTCTGCCTTCTGCTGAATAGAGGGATGAATGGACAGAGGAAAGCATGTTGCAAACTGCAGCAAAGTAGGAACTGCAGACATGACAGAGGTAACTCACCCCACTCTGGACCTGTGCCTCAAGGAGGCCTCTGCCCTGACTGCCACTCACTTGAAGGGACTGAAGAGCCAGTGCCGGGACAGGTTATCCATGGAATAGCCCTCCACCCAGTCTGCATCCAGCTTTTTCACACCCGCAATAAAGTACACAATGAAAATCTGCAAACACAAAATGCAAAACAAATTATTAAAACAAAACAAAACACAAATGAACCTTACTTTCTGCAGTCAAAACTACAGTAAGTTCTCATCTCAGTTCGGGGTCCAGAGGAGATTAGTTCCATTCCTCTGGTCACTCATCTCAGATATTCTCTCATCCAACAAGAACCCACTGACATCCCACCAAGGCCAGGCACAGTATTAGGCACCAAGGAAAGTCATAAAGCATAGACATTATTCTCTCACGAGGATTCTAACCTGGCAGGGAGGGACAAAGCTCTATTCTTCCCCTGACAAAGTGAGAGAGCTCAGAGATTAGGGTATTGGAAACAACAGAAAAGCCAGCCTAGCCTTCCAGCAAAAGGAAAGAAGGAGACGATCCAGGGAGTTGGCTATCAAAGAACACCTCCCCCACCTTAACTCTTGTACCTGGCCACGCAGCACAGCATAGTTCCAAAGGGGCACGTGGGCATTCCGCTTTCGGGCATTCAGCAGGCCATCCACAGACCTACACCAAGTAAGGTAAAGATTGAGGAGCTTCTGAGTCCAGCCACATTTCTACCTTCCTTTTTCAATGTAATAATCTATCTCGGGACAACTCCCATATCTTGTCTGGCCCACTGGGCTATTTTGAGGCCCTTTAGAATATGAGCAAATTTTAACAGTGATTATTTTAACTCATAACAGAAATCTTACTAATGAGTTGCAACAACAAGAAGTTGTATTTACAAAAAAAAAAAAAAAATCAGTGTTTACCATTAGTTAGTGAGCAAAGTAGTTTGTCCTAATAGAATCAATCAGGAAAAAAACTACAATGCTACAATATAACTGAATTTGAAAAAGAATGAATTTGAGGGAGTGTTTAAAAAGCTTACGGCATACATAAATTCTACAGTACATTTAAAAAAAATTTTCAATATCAAAACACACTGACGTTTCATATACCTGGATGCCAGGACCTAGTGCCAGAGGGTACCTACTAACAGCCTACCTGCGGAGAGAACTGATAAACCCAGGCTCTCAGACTAGATGTATTCTGGGGAGGCAGAAGCAAAGCAGGTTTTCAAGACAACGAATGAGCCAATAAGTTGGGGAAGGGGCCGCTTACACTGTGGTCAAGAGCACTGGAGTCTGCAGTTAAGGAGAGCTTGATTCTCACCTGTGCCTCTTCCTGCTATGTGACCTTGGGCAAACCTTTTACTTCTCTAAGCCTTACTGTTTTCATCTACAAAACTGGAACAGCACCATGGACTTCATGGTGTTAAAATGAGGAAAAATGAAAGTGTTTAGATGGCCTGTGGAAAGTCCTCCGTAAGTAATAGGTATTTTTTCAAATTGTGTAAAGGTCATAAAAATAAAACTTTTCAGGGGTGTTCTGTCAAAACTGCCTCTTAATTCTGGCCATTCTAAATGAGTTTAATGGTTTACAAGAGGAGTATTTGTATGTGTGTATTAACAAATGAAACTTAAGGGCTGATAAATCACTAACAAATTCAATGCTTGAAATTTTTTACCTATACATCCTCATCTTACTAAGATCTTATATTTGCTTTTCTCATAATAATGAAATGAATCCTTAAAGGTCATCTGCCCTGCCACTCTGTTTCCAGATCCCTTCTCCACCTCCCCTGAAAGAGGGTCACCTAAGTGGGAGGTGGGGGAGGGTTACCTCCTCCCAGGACAGCACAGCTGAGCAGCCCTAGCGGGCCCTCTCCTTCTGACATGACTCTGCCTCACAGCACCTTCTACTCTTGGCTCTAACTCTGCCCCTCTGGGCTCACTGAAAGAAAGTCTGCTCCCTCTTCCACATGACCACCCTCGGAAAACACCTATGTCTGGCTTTAGTCTTCTCTTCTTCTAAGAGGATTACAGGAAGTGGAATAGATCAAGGCACCTGGAGAGATATGGAAAAAGTGAAGGTGTAGGAATGGAGCCATTTTGCTTTTTGCCATCCCAAGTGCCCCAACCTTACTGACCCTTCACCCTCACAAACTTATGCAAATTAAAATGTGACCTTTGCCAAGCATGGTTGAAATTATGCTTGCTGGGGCAAATTCTAGGACCTCAATGGGTCTCTATCTCTGGTAACCATCCTGACCCAGCCGACACCTCCCCTCTTTTTCCCTAGACTCATACCAGTAGTGGTTTGCATCCATGAATGTCAGCTGAAAAGCCAACAAACCATACAGATAGGAGTGGTTGTTCCACGACGTCTTGTCCAGGAGAAACACATACCAGTATGGCAGCAGGAATAACACACAGCTTATCCGGTAGCACAGGCCCAGCATCATGCCCAGTGCCCCTGGGATTTGTGGGGGAGAGGATTAAGAGGTCAAAGGGTCATCACAGGCCCAGCTCCCCTAGGACAGGCTGTGAGTGGGATTAAGAAAAATCCTCAGACATTTTATAATCAGGTACAACTAAGTGAAAATTAAGTGTTATTTTAATATATTTTTAAAAAGAGCTATAGGGTCACATCTCAGACGAAACATAGGTCAACGGGGTGAAACTATGATCACAGCAGAAGTGAAATAAGGAACCCAAGACCTTGATCATTCACGAGCATGCTTTGTATTTCTCTGTTTTAGGTAGGCCAATCAATATTCTCACAGTTTTCCTCACCCAGAAACATGATGGTATAGACAAGATACATCCAATCGAGTGGCAATGGTTGCAGGGCATCCAGCAAGGGGAATCGGCACACGTCTAGCCCATCCAGGTATCTTCGATCCAGGGAGCTGAGCCCCCGCTCCTGGGGAATGTCCAGTACCATCAACAGCCCTGAGAAGGCAGTTGGGGGGGGGGTGCCATTAGGCCTCATCAAAGGAAGCAGTCGATTGAACTTAGCTACAGGGTCAGAATTCTTTTCTAATCCTGGCTCTTCCATTTATTCATTCATTCAACAAAAATTACTGACTGCCTACTATATGCTAGGCACTGTGCCAATTATGTGATCAGCTACTACACCTCATAGCCAATTCCCCATTTGTAAAAGGGGACTCATAATGTTTTAAAGTTACAGAGAGGACTAAATGAGAGAAGCATACAGAATGCTATAAAAGCCGTTCAGGTTTTGATAGTTAATGTTTATACAGGTCTGTGCCATAGAAAGTGATCTGGGGTGGTGCTTTTCAACATCTTCCACTTCCTGGCATACCCAAAAAACAGCAGTGTTTGGCCAACGCACTGGGGTAAACAGAAGGCACTACTCAGGTCAGGAAGCCAGCTCCAGTGAAAGCAGGGTTTTGCAACCTCTGGACCATTCACATTTGGGGTGGTTAATTATTTACTGGGAGTGTCTATCTGTGCATTATAGGTCAATTAGCAGCATCTTTGGCTCCTACGTAGGTGGCAGTAGCCACCTCCCCCTCCCCCCAACATACATATGACAAATAAAAATGTCCACAGACATTGCCAAATGTCCCCCAGGAAGCAAAAATGCCCCCAGTTGAGAACCACTAGGCTGCGGGATTAATGGCGCAGCATATCTGTAACCCATTCAAAAGGAAGCTCTGGATTAGGGAGTCACAGCCAAAATGTCTGCCCTGTCACCTTTGCCATTTCTCTGAAGTTTAGTCCTCTGCCTCTGTATTTCCTCCTCAGATCAAAGCATTTCTGGCCTCCAAACCCTAATCAAAGGAGATAAAGCTGGGTTTGATCCTAAATTCCACAAATACTTCTTCCAGCATACTGATACCTTCAGCTGTGAGGAAAAAAGGAGGTTAAGTCCACCAATTGAATAACCAAAAAATGGACAAGGGACGGACGGGTGTCATTCTCCTACTCCAACCACACGGGCCGCTCCCAGAAACTAGACTTACCAAAGAGAAAACGGAAGACAGCCAGGTTTGCAGGATCCGTTGGTCGATTCAGCAGGGTCACCAGGCCCCCCCAGCTGGATACAGATGTCCACTCAAAACCCAAGAGTTTCCTCATGCAACTGGCCTCACTGGACCTTAAGGTCTGTCCAGCCTTGCCTTTCTGTACTTTATCTGCAACCAATAAGTGGAAAAAGATGTGTTCGTGTATGGGGTATTGGCTCATTCCCAAATCACAGCCCCAACAGCCCATGGTTTCTGCCTACCTGAGTTCTCCCACTCACCTCTACCAGAAACACCCCTGCGGTACAGCCCCTGCTCCAGGATCCGCCAATGCCCCAGAACCTCTCTCAGACTACAGCCCCCTAACCACTAATCGAAAGTCATTATCACCCCAAAACAGCAGACTGTAACCTCTTTCTACAAGCCCCTTCCCAAACGAGCCCCCTTCCTTCCCCAGGTTCCACGGGGCAGTCCTCCTGCCTCCGCCACTCTGAGACCAGCGCCTGCCCCGTCTCTCCGCCGCAGGGTGGGCTTCTGAGCTCACCTGAGCCTGGCGGGCCCCGCACAGACCTGGCCGACATCGCCAAAGTCCTGCAGAAGTTAAGTCTTTCACAGCAGCCGCCACCGAGGTTTGGGCGTAGCGAGGGGGAGCTCCCCTAAGCCACGCCTCCCCGACACATCAGCTTGGAGCGCCTGCCGGAAAGCGCCGGAACTGTCGTGAAGGGCTGTAACCTGCGGTTCCTGGCTCCCCGCTTGGCGGCAAAGTGAGAAGCTAGGGGCCTTTGGAGCAGAGCGGGTTGGGGCGAGCACAACGGGGCGTGGACGGGCCTTACCTCACCTAGTGAGAGGGGAGGCTCGAGGATACCTCTGTGACCTCCCAACTCCCCTCCACTCTTTCAACTCTAGGAAGACTCGAATTCCCGCAACTTCCCTGGTTCCTTCCCCTTCCCCAGTGGGCCTCTCCCTGATGCGAGGAATTCAGGTACTTTTGTCAGACTCTTCCGCAGAGAGGTTGACCACTGAGTTGAGGACGCACCTGGTAGGGCTGCCCAGCCCAGAGAGAATGCCCAGCTTCCTTTATTTCTCTTCCAGTACATGCCAAGAACCAGAAGTTTGAAAGCAGCGGAGGAAACTAGAACAACATATCTGGAGAGATGATGCAGAATGAGTGGTTCATCAGTGTGTCGCAACCCATCGAGGCCAGGCAGATCCACTCTGGCCTCTGGGAGATGGAAGAAAATGTGCTTAGCCTTGGGGATGCTTGTCATACCTTTATTCACGGGTGGGCGAGCCACGCACGCTGCAAGCTGCGTGTGTAACTAGTGGTAAGCCCCTCCTTGTTTAAGTATAGAGAAGAACAAAGCCGGAAAACTGCCAGAACATTACATAACATAATTCTGGACACTCCATGTTACGGGAACAGTTTAATGGACCCAGTCTCAAGGCTATGAGAACACTGGTTATCAGGGCCTTCCTAAGTCTATGGGACACTGCTTCCCTTAGTTACCCAGACACCTGGGTGAGGAAGCCAGACTGCCTCCACTTACCCTACAACCAGGAAGATTTTTAGAGAAGCCAATCTTGAATAGCACTGTAGTATCTTAATTCTCTGCCCTGGAATTGGCCAGCAGGATAAGAGGAGGGCATACAGGAGCAGCAGTTCTCATGGTTGTTGGTCTCAGGACTCCTTCACACTTTACAAACCATATTGAAAACCTTAAAGAGCTTTTATTTATGTGGATTATATTTACCATATTGAGAAATGCCTGTATTGATACACTAAAAAAGTGTAAGCCCATTAAATGTTTACATAAACAATGTTTTTATTAATAAAAGCATATTTGCACAAAAATTCCACAAAAAGTGTAGTTCATACTGTCTTACATGTGAATCTCTTTACCGTGAGGGCTTAATTGAAGATAGCTGGATTTTCATATCTGCTTCCGCGTTGGATCTGCTGTGAAATGGGGTTGACTGATACAAGGGTAAGAAGGAAATCTGGCCTTACAGATACTTAGTTCGGAAAGGGAGAAGCATTTTAATAGCCTCTTAGATAATTAAGGATATCCTTCTTTGATAGCACACCTAAACTTGCAAGTGGTAGTTTTTAAAGGTTACTCAGATGTGGAAATTGAAATCATATCAATGAACTTTATGCTGAGTTATATTAAAACCATTGGTATATCTTGTACTTTGGACATTTTACTCATGCATGATATTGTAAAATCATGCATGAGTAAAACATCGGAAAACAAGGTCATTTACTGTCTCACTGAGTATGCAGCTCTTCCAAAGGCAGAGGCTCTTAAATATAGGGAAGCTGCCAAACTCACAGTAGCCAATACAAATTCTCATTTTTAAAGTTAGAATTTTGGTTTTCACCTGAAAGTTTAAATTTTATCATTGGCAACAATTACTGTCTATTATTTTCCTTGAAGGTTCAGGCTCACTCCCTTCATTTTTAGGAAAATGTCAGACAAATGTGCCAGTCTGAATAACTATAGTTCGTCTGATGTCCCTTCAAGTAAATGGTGCTTAGTTTAAAACAAAAACAAAAACACAGAGTAAGACAAAAGCAAAGATGCTCAACATCTTATTTATTAGGGAATTGGGAATTGAAAATTAAAACAACAATGAGATACCTGTTGGAATGGTTGACATCCAAAGCACTGACAACAACAAATGCTGGTGAGAATGTGGAGCCGCAGGAACTCTCCCTCATTGCTGGTGGGAATACACAGTGATACTGCCGCTTTGGAGGACAGTTTGGCAGTTTCTCACAAAGTTAAACATGCTCTTACCATATGATCCAGCAATTGTGCTCCTTGGCATTTACCCAAATTCAGTGAAAATTTATGCCCACACAAAACCTGCACACAAATGTATAGCAGTGTTATTCATAACTGCCCAAACTTAGAAGCAAGTAAGATGTCTTTCAATAAGTGAATGGATAAACAAACTGTGACACATCCATACAATGGAATGTTGAGTGATAAAATGAAATCAACTTGTGAGGAACATAAGTGACTCCATCTTAAAGCTAATCCTCCATCTTCCCGGCCTTCCCCCAGGTGAGCTCTGAAATACAGAGCTCTCGGCTGATCAGAGGACACCCATTACTTCTTTCTCCTGGGTAAGGAGCCCTCAGTGTTTCTGTTACCTCACCCTGGCACCCAAGCCTCTTAGCATCTGATCCCTTTTATTATCCATGCAGCATTCTCACTGCTTTCAGAATCGGGGGGTGGAAGGTACAGGGATCCATTTGTTTTGTTGCTGCCCCAAACCGCTTTTTGTATATTCAAGTTCCCTATTAAACTCTCAAAACCAACACTGGACGTGTCTGCCTCATTTTTTTGGTTACCAGCAGCTTTGGCTTTGGGGGGCTGCTTTGCATACATGGCCCTTTCACAAAATAATGCTATCAAGCCACTAAAAGACATGGAGAAAACTTAAATGCATATCGCTAAGAAAAGAAATCAATCTGAAAAGGTTATATACTATATGATCCAAAGTATGTGCAACTCTAGAAAAGGCAAAACTATGGAGACAGTAAAAAGATCAGTGGTTGCCAGGGACTGAGGAGAGGGAGCGAGGGCTGAATAGGTGGAGCACAGGGGATTTAGAAAAATGAAACTATTCTGTATGGTAATGTATTCATGTCGTGGTACATACATGTTGTTATACTTTTGTCAAAACCCATAGACTGGCCCTGGCCAGTGAAACTCAGTTGGCCGGAGCTCGTCTAGGAGCTGTGAGGTTGAAGGTCTGATTCCTGGTCAGAGCACATACCTAGGTTGCAGGTTTCATCCCCAGTTCCTGTGCGTACAATCCTCGGGTCATGGTGCATACAGGAGGCAACTAATCAATGCTTCTCTCTCTTTTCTCTTCCTCTCTCTCTCAAAGCAATGAGAAAAATGTCTTCAGGTAAGGATTAAAAAAAAAAAAAGACATAGAAAGTACAACACAAACAGTGAACCCGAATGTAAACTATAGACTTTGTTAATATATCAGTATTAGGCCATCAATTGTAACAAATGTAAGATGTTAATAGAAACTGGGAAAGTGTGAAGAGTTGTCTGGGAACTGTCTGCATTACTCAAAAAAAAATAATAGTCATTTAATATTAAAACAAAGGTTAGCTCAGCTTGTAGTTTAATTGCACAAATGCTTTTTCTTAGAACTGTCAGACAACCACCATACATGCATATGCAGAAGTACTGTGTGCATAGTTCCCATTTCTTCACACAAAATAGTAAAAAGATAGGTACTCTAGTGTCAAGAGTTAATAAAATTAATTATTCGCACTGCTTCATTAAGGGTGCTCTTAATTGAAAATAGCATTTTAAAAAATATATTTTATGTATTTATTTTTAAAGAGAGGGGAAGAGAGGGAGAGAAACACCAGTTGGTTGCCTCTCACACACACCCAACTGGGGACCAGGCCCACAAACCAGGCATGTTGCCGCAACCAGGAATCCAGCTGGGGACCTTTCAGTTTGCAGGATGATGCCCAACCCACTAAACTACACAGTCAGGGCAAAAAATGGCACTTTAAAAAATTGCAAATGCACAGCAGGGAGGAATGCTAAGACTACAACTCGATGCCACTGTGTCATTATGCTAAGTTGTCAACAGTTTTACCCACCTTTGCTTTTGTGTCATCAGTGCAAATGTCCACACAGTTAAAAAGGCAAATAACATCTCAATATTATTATAAAAGTAGTTTTTGTCAGGATGGGCGGGGATATCCACCTGGCAGCCTGAGCCCGAGGGGAACCACCAATGATGGACTGCGGCTTTGTTCCAGGAGACCAATCCCTAGCCCCCGAGGAGAGCCAATCAGAATTTGGTGCATAAAACCCCGCCACATTCCGTGCTTTGGCGCGACTTCCTCTGCCCACTCCGCAGACCAGGGGAATCTCACACGGGTCCGCAAACCCCAATAAAGCTCTGTACTGCCTAATTTTGTGGCTGATTGGCATTTCTTCCTCAGCGGAGGCTAAGAAAACCTTTCAGTTTTGTCTTTGAAGACTTGAGGGGTTCATATTGAGGACCACTATCCAAAAGGAAAAGAATGGTAGAGGTAGATGTAAAAGTAGGGATTACTGAGGATAAATGTGTTTGGCAGGTGGAATCACTGGGCCAACAGTGTTCCTGCTGGTGAGGGTCTAGCCCACTTCTAGGTCACCCTAACAGGCAAGGCAGGCCAAATCTCTGGAAGCCATAGCTCCATCTAGGTGATGGATCTTTCTCTCTCTCTTTCTCTTTTTTAAAAGATTTTATTTATTTAGAGAGGGGAAGGGAAGGAGAAAGAGAGGGAGAGAAACATCAATGTGTGGTTGCCTCTCACACACCCCCAACCGGGGACCTGGCCTGCAACCCAAGCATATGCCCTGACTGGGAATTGAACTGGTGACCCTTTGTTTCACAGGCTGGTGCTCAATCCGCTAAGCTACACCAGCCATGGCTAGGTAATGGATCTCTTAATCAACTGTCAAACCTCAGTCCAAGTGAACTCAGAGTGGGTTGGGAAGTTTGAGCTAGCTCTTCTAGGACAACTCAAAATTAGATGATTCCATTTAGTTCAGAATTTATGACATATGTGCCAAGAACTGGACAAATTAAGTTGTGGCCTCTGTCCTATAGGTGTTTCAGGGTGAGGAGACAATAATAAAAGAATATAGAAATAATAGAATAGTAATAGAATATAGAAAATTGTAAGTATTAAATAAAGTTCAAACTGCTATGGGAGCATTGACAAAGAAATGAATTAAGGCTTCCGGTCAAGATGGAGGTGTAGGTAGACACACTGCACCTCCTCGCACAACCAAAAGAAGGACAACAACAAAAAAAACCCAGAACTGACAGAAAATCGAACTGCATGGAAGTCCGACAACCAAGGAGATAAAGAAGAAACATTCATCCAGACCGGTAGGAGGGGCGGAGATGGACAGCCGGGGCGGAGAGGACTTGCAGCAAGACGGTGACTGGCAGACCCAGTGAGGTGGCGGATTGTGGAACAGGGAAGGCAGTGCGACAGCTAGCAGACCCTGCAGCCCCACATTCGTGCATAGACAAACCAGGAGGAACGAAGTAGACCTCGCAACCCAGGGCTCCAGTGTGGGGAAATAAAGCCTCAAACCTCTGATTGAAAACACCCGTGGGGGTTGAGGCAGTAGCGGGAGAAACTCCCAGCCTCACAGAAGAGTTCGTTGGAGAGACCCACAGGGGCCTAGAGTGTGCACAAGCCCACCCACTCAGGAATCAGCACCAGAGGGGCCCAGTTTGATTGTGGGTAGCAGAGGGAGTGACTGAAATCCGGTAGAGTGGAGCAAGCGCCATTGCTCCCTCTCGGCCCCTCCCCCACGTACAGCATCACAGCTCAGCTACCAGCATTACCCCGCCCTGGTGAACACCTAAGGCTCCGCCCCTTTAGGTAACAGGTGCGCCAAGACAAAAAAAATGGCCCAAATGAAAGAACAGATCAAAGCTCCAGAAATAATACAACTAAGCAACGAAGAGATAGCCAGCCTATCAGATGCACAGTTCAAAACACTGGTAATCAAGACACTCACAGAATTGGTTGAATTTGTTTGAAAACCAGATGAAAAAATGAAGGCTATGCTAAGAGAAACAAAGGAAAATGTACATGGAACCAATAGTGATGCGAAGGAAACTGGGACTCAAATCAATGGTGTGGACCAGAAGGAAGAAAGAAACATCCAACCAGAAAAGAATGAAGAAACAAGAATTCGGAAAAATGAGGAGAGGCTTAGGAACCTCCAGGACATCTTGAAACGTTCCAACATCCGAATTATAGGGGTGCCAGAAGGAGAAGAGGAAGAATAAAAATTGAAAACTTATTTGAACAAATAATGAAGGAGAACTTCCCCAGTCTGGCAAAGGAAATAGACTTCCAGGAAGTCCAGGAAGCTCAGAGAGTCCCAAAGAAGCTGGACCCAAGGAGGAACACACCAAGGCACATCATAATTACATTAGACAAGATGAAACAGAAGGAGAGAATCTTAGAAGCAGCAAGAGAAAAAGACACAGTTACCTACAAAGGACTTCCCATAAGACTATCAGCTGATTTCTCAAAAGACCTTACAGGCAAGAAGGGGCTGGCAAGAAGTATTCCAAGTCATGAAAGGCAAGGACCTACATCCCAGATTACTCTATCCAGCAAAGCTATCATTTAGAATGGAAGGGCAGATAAGGTGCTTCCCAGATAAGGTCAAGTTAAAGGAGTTCATCATCACCAAGCCCTTATTATATGAAATGTTAAAGGGATTTATCTAAGAAAAAGAAGATAAAAAATATGAACAGTCAAAATGACAGCAAACTCACAATTATTAACAACCACACCTAAAACAAAAACAAGAGCAAACTAAGCAAACAGCTAGAACAGGAACAGAACCACAGAAATGGAGATTACATGGAGGATTATCAACAGGGGAGTGGGAGGGGGAGAGAGGGGGGAAAGGTACAGAGAATAAGTAGCATAAATGGTAGGTAGAAAATAGATAGGGGGAGGGTAAGAATAGTATAGGAAATGTAGAAACCAAAGAACTTATAAGTATAACCCATGGACATGAACTATAGGGGGGGAATGTGGGAGGGAAGGGGTGTGCAGGATGGAGGGGAGTGAAGGGGGGGGAATGGGACAACTATAGTAGCATAATCAATAAATATATTTAAAAAAAAAGAAATGAATTAAGACTGGAGAAATCAGTAGTTTTTTAAAAAAAACTGAGGTGGGCTTTGAATGATCAGTACAATTTTGAGAAGAGAAAGGGAAATCAAAAGTTTCTAACAGTCTTTTGAAAAGTTCTTAATAGCCTTTGCCCATGTGGCTCAGTTGGTTGGAGTGTCGTCACTCCAACCAATGGGTCACCTGTTTGGTTCCCTGTCAAGGCGCACGCCTGGGTTGCAGGTTCAGGGTCAGTCCCCAGCTGGGCATGTGCGGGAGGTGGCCAACTGATGCTTCTTTCTCACATCAGTGTTTCTCTCCCTCCCCTTCTTAATCCCTTTCTCTCTCTCTAAAATTAAAAATTAAGAAAAAATTCATTTAAATAAGTAGATAAAAAGTTCTTAATAGTCGCGGGTGAACTGAGAGCATTCTAAGTAAGAAAAATACAGCTAATAAGTGGACACTTCTCATTCCATGATCTTAATTTTTTTGGTTCAAGGGGTTGATCTTCAGTTTATCCTTTCAAGACCAACGTACGAAGACCCATGGCATTTAGCATTAATTTATTCACAAAGAAGTCCAAAATTTAGGAAAGAAATTTCTTTATGGGTTTCTGCTAATAAAAAGTATCTTAGTCTTGGTTCAACCACTATGGAAAATAGTATGGAGGTTCCTCAAAAAATTAAAAGTGGAATTGCTTTATGACCCAGCGATTCCACTTCTGAGAATATATCCAAAGAAACCTGAAACACCAATTTGAAAAAATATGTATATCCCTATTTCCATTGCAGCATTTTTTACAATAGCCAACGTACGGAAGCAGCCCAAGTGTCCATCAATAGAGGAGCTGAGCTTGGCCATGAAGCCGCAGGTGCCAGGCGGCCAGTGGAGGGGTGGGCCTGGACTCCCTGGCTACAGTTACTGGGACTGCGGGCTGCCCCTCACCAGGCCCCCCAGGGACCAGCACTTCCAGGAACCAGCACTTCTAGGAACCGGACTTTGGTTGCTGCGGGAAATAATTCCTGTCTGGGTTCAACATTGTCTTCTAGGTGCTGGGAGCCCTATTCCTGGCCATCAGCCTCTGGGCGTGGGGTGAGAAGGGCATTCTCTCCAACATCTCAGTGCTGACAGATCTGGGAGGCCTTGACCCCGGTGAGGCAGTTTGTGGTGGCTGGAGGTGTCTTGTCGGTATTGGGTTTTGCTGGATGCATCGGGCCCTCCAGGAAAACACCTTCCTGCTCAAGTGTTTCTCAGTGTTTCTCAGCCTCATCTTCTTGCTGATGGTGGTGACAGGGATCCTGGCCTTCATCTTCAAGGACTAGATACAAGAACAACTCAACCTTTCCATCAACAAAAATATCAAGGCCTAGCAGGATGACATTGACCTCCAGAACTTCGTTGACTTTGCTCAGGAATACTGGTCTCGCTGGGGAGCCCAAGGGCCCTATGACTGGAATGTCAATATCTATTTCAACTGCACTGACTTGAACCCCAGCTGGGAGCTCTGCGGGGGGTGCCCTTTTCCTGCTGCATGAGGGACCCTATGGAAGATGTTCTCAACATCCAGTGTGGTTACAATGTCCGGCTCAAACGGGAGCCAGAGCATCAGGGCTCTATTCACACTAAAGGTTAAGTGGGCCAGTTTAAGTGAGCGCAGGACAACCTGATCATTGTGGTCTGTGTCTTTGTGGGCCTAGCCCTCCTCCAGATCTTTGGCAGCTGCCTGACCCAGAACTGCAGTGCAGTATCAAGGCAGTGAATGCCAACTGGTGACACTGCCACACTGGCCATGGCTCTACCTGCCTGGCCTGCCCAGGGACCCTCCACTGTGATGTGATGGGCAAGGCTGCAAGAGGTGTCTCTGCTTGGACCTGAGCCCCATGTAGGGCTTCTGTATGGGTGTGCTGTGTTCTGAGAAAGCCACATGGCTCTGCCCGGGCTGCCTGTCCTGGACCTGTGTGCATGGAGAGTGCATGTGGCAGTGTGCACGTGCGCAGGGAGCCACTCTTCCGCTGTTGTGTGGTGGGCTCTCCAGGGGACTAGGAAGGGTACGGCTTGGACACCCCTCTCTGCATGGTGGTGTGGGGCAGGAGTTGGGCCTGCTGTTGCCTGAGACAGGGCCTCATGCAGATTCAGAGCTCTCTTCTCTATTAGCTGTGACCTTGACGTTCCAGGAGCCCACTTCAGCCTCAATATCTCAGATTCTAAAATGAGTCCAAGAATTTTCTCTCTCTTGCTTGCTTCTCAGAATCAAACATGATGATGGCTACAAACTACTCAAATAAAGAAAATCTTGAGAACCACCCCCCCACACACTAAAAAAAAAAAAGATTAAAAAGCTGTGGTACAAAGCAAAATAGAGACAGACTTATAGGAAGAGAGCAGGATGACAGCTAAGGTGGGGGAGGGTACGAGGTGGAGGGATTGAACAGAGGAAAAGGGACTCAGATGTGGACAACAGTGTGGTGGTTGTGGCGGGCAGTTATAAGGCGACTAAATGGTGATGGAAAAAATACATACAGTGTTCGGCAGAAGTAAGGCCTGCTTGAGTGTGGTTGGGAGGGTACGTGAATGTCTCACATGAGCTGGACAGAAATTTGAACATGTCACCTAAAATGTCATATGGTATGTTGAGTGTGATATTGCTATATTACATAATCACATTCTTATGATTTTGTAATGAAAGGGGCATTATTTGTGCCGGAACATGTACAATTTTTAAAAAATACTATTTCTGAAAAAAAAAACAAAACCCAAAACAACAACCCAACTACTCAGCCATAAAAAATAATGAAAATTTACCTTTTGTAACAGTATGGATGGAGCCAATGAGTATTACATTAAGTGAAATGTATCAGACAGAGAAAGACAAATACCATATGATCTCACTTATATGTGGAATCTAAAGAACGAAATAAACAAACAAACCAGATAGAAACAGACTCAGACACAGAGAACAGATTGAGGAAAGAGGGGTTGGGGGTGAGATGAAAACGGTAAAGGGATTAAGAAGTACAATTGGTAGTTACAGAATAGTCACAGAGATGTAAGTTACAGCATAGGAAACGCAGTCAAAAATATCACAATAACTGTGTGTGGGGCCAGGTGGGTGCTTGAAGCAGCAGGGGACCACTCTGTTAAGTACGTGATTGTCTAACCACTATGCTGTACATATGAAACTAATACAGAATAATACTGAATGTAAACTGTAATTAAAAATTAAAAATACATTAAAAATTATCTTTCTATCTGCATTGTGGGAAAAGCTCTCTTTCAGATCTCTCAGTTCAATACTCCAAACATTTAGTGAGTGCCTACTGTCAGTGTAAGAAACGTCCAAACCTGTAAGAATGTTTATGAGTTGATTTGAGCCAAACTGACGACAATTGCTGGGAAGCAAAACCTCCATGGATTGAGAAAATGCTCTGGAAAATGGCAATTTTGCACTTTATTTTGTACATTACAATCAAAAGAGAGGGCGTTACATGAAATCCATTGGTAATAGATTGGGGAAGCGGGACAAAGCAAAGTGGGGGGACATTTGGGATTGGATAAAAAGTAAAATGATAGACTCATTTCTTTTATGTAGGTCAGTACAGAATAATTTACAGTCAACAATTACAGTAGATGCAAAAGACAATACACAGGCTCAGTTAAGGTAAAGAGTGACTTTTGTCATGAGAGATGTTAGCCTAGGGCAATGACTGCCTGCCATGACCTGCTTCTAGTTAATAAGTTTTAATTTCGGACCATCCTTTGTGGTTACTTTAGGTCTCTGAGTTTGCAAGGCTGCCATCCAGGGCTCCCCTGAGCCTATCAGCCCCTTTGCGGCCCCTTTTTGTCCACACTACTATGTGCAGGGCATATGTTGTTTTCTACAAGGGGCGCCAAAGTAAAGGCCCTGCCTGCCTTCACAGAATTTAGAGTCTTGAAGGAGTCAAATGTGTATGCAGTTCATAGCGATACATACCATAGATTCTGTAAAAGGTGAAATAATGGAGATCAGAAAGAAGAAGTTAACTTCAGTGGGGAAATCTGGAAGGCTTCATGGAAGCAATATCTTAAATATGGATATACTTTCCATGGGCAGTGATGAGGGAACCAGGATATTTACTCATCATGAGAAAGGCTCACTTGAGCAAAGACATAAAAGGGAATGGTGTACTTGGGGAAGGGTGTGTAATTTGGTATGACTGGGGGCTGGGAGGCAAGTTTTAGGGGATAAGCTTGGAAAAGCATGTTGATAGCAATCTGAAAATGCCAAGCTAGGGAATTTGGGCTTTACCCTGGGGGCGGGGTGGGGTATTTTCAAATTTGTGTTTTGAGAAAATAACATGTGAAATGCATGGGAAAAGAAAGGTCAGTTTGGCCCTGGCCGGGTGGCTCAGTGGGTTGGAGGATCAGCCTGTATACCAGAAGGCTGCAGTGTGGATCCCTGTTCAGGTAGCGTGCAGGAGGCAACCATTGATATTTCTCTCTCACATCAATGTTTCTCTTGCTCTTGCTCACTCTCCCTTCCTCTCTTTCTAAAATCAATAAACATATCCTCAGGTGAGGATTTTTTAAAAAGTTTCAAATAAAGGTCAGTTTGGAGGTGGATGGATTGTTCAAAGAGATAACGTTGGCATTACCCAGGAAGCAGAACTGGTGTGGAAAGGGGGGTGTTGGTAGGAGAGACATAACCGAGAAGGCATCTAGACTTAATGATATCCCATTGCATGAGTAAGATGGCTTAGGGATTCCTAGCTTGGGACACTGGTAGAATGGGAGTACTTACTACCCAGGAGGAGAAATATTGAGAAAAAATAAAAGGGTCAGTTTGGCTCTTAGAGGCGTCTATGGATTGTCCACACACAGGGCATCAGAGAGGCAGCAACGGCAACTGAGAGGGGTCAGGGCTGGGGATGCAGATTGGGGCTCGTGCATAAATGGCTGTTGAAATCATGAAGGTATTGTTACGGGAGAAACTCGGTCCATTAGTGTGCAAGTAGGGTTTATTGGTGATATGTTCTAATGGAACAGAACGGGCCTTGCTGAGATGGTGGAGAAAGGCGAGAGCAAGGGTGGCAAGGGCAGGGGTGGCAAGTGTTAGGGTGGCAAGAGCCCCAGGTTCTTTGTTCTGAGGACTTAGATAGTTGGCAGGGTGGGGGTGAAGAAGTTACATATTGACTGACAGGTAAAGGTGGTGCCAGCTTTCCGGGGGAAGGGACATGACTACCCAAGGTTAGGTACATGTGGGGTCTGTTAGCATCCTTATCTTGCTCCAGACTCTATTTGTTCCTCTTGTTAAATAGATGTGTGACAGGAGGCAGTTAATTAAAGTTGGGACAGTTACCCAAAGTTATTTATGGGCTCTTCCTGTAAACATTAGGGACTCCCTGGTGAAACAGATAGTGACCAGATGTAGGCAATTAACCAAAGTTGTTTTATGGGCTTCTTCCTTTGCAGTTTGAAAGGATGCAGAAGGATCCCCCTTGGCCTACAATAAGGATGTAGTTTTGGATTAAGAGCAGGAGCCTAGCTAGCCAAGCACAGCTGATGGGAGGAAGCTGGGCTACAGATGGGGATCTGCCGAGCTAAGCTGCAGACTCCTATTTCTTTTCCTGAGAGATCTTACCTCTGGCTGGCCTGGTCCGGCAAGAGAGGGCAGAACTGTGTGTTTGTGAGTGTCTTTTGTTTCTTTTTTTTAAATTGTCGTTCAATTATAATTGTCCCCATGGGGGGTTTTTTTGTTTGTTTGTTTCTAAAGGGAGTAATATTTAACAGCAGAATTCTGCCATTATTATAGACCTGTATAACTTTTGAATAAATAGTTCCTTTCCTTTTCATAAGACTACCTTTGGGAGTCACAGTTCTCACTGGCAGCGGGCAACAGAACCCAGAGCAATAGAACCCATTGGTTTGGTTACATTGGCATTTTGGTCTGAATAATTCTTTGTTGTGTGTTGGGGGAATGTCCTTTCCATTGCTGGAAGTTTAGCATTCTTAGCCTCTACCCACTAGAAGCCAGTAGCACACCTGCCCCACCAACACCCTAGGTGTGACAACCAAGTGTCTTTAGACCGTGTCGAATGTCCCCTGGCAGGCAAAATTAACCCCATAGAGAACTGGTTCTCTAGGAGAGTGTGGAGTCAGAAGAGAGGATGATGGCCAAGGGCAGAACCTTCAGGTTCTAAGAGCGCTGTCAGAAAGGAAGAGAGCACATCGCGAGAGATGGGGCGACTATGGCACAGACACGATGGCCTGTAGTGTAACAGTCTACAGAGAGGGGTTTGGAGACAAAAGAGGCCCTGTCAGTGGTGAGAGCTCTATGACCGACCCTTCAGGGAGCAATTCCAATTGAACCTCCTAAATGTGCTTTTTCTTTGTTTTCTAGAGGTACAGCAGTAAACTGCCCACTTGGAACATAAATAAGGAGACTAGGATATACGTCAGTGTACCCCCAAAGTTTGCAGACTGTTAGCGTTCGTTCATCTGCCCTTATCTTCTCGATTAGTATCCTTTTTCACTTGTAAAGTGCTTGAGCAGAAATACAGAAATTACACTCATATCATTTAATCCCAACGATAACCCTGCACAGCAGCTTCCATTCTTATTTCCATTTTGTAGATGAGCAAACTGAATCTCCCAGAGGGAAGAGGCCTGCCCAGGACTACAGAGTCAGGCAGTAGTGGAGCTGACACGCGCACCTCTGATCACACACAGACTGAGGACACTATCACACCACTGTTGCTTCTGTGGCCACAACTCCTATCACTTGGCATCTTTTCCGGGAAGTTCCTGACAGTCCATTTCTCCTGGCATAGAGCTTTCCTTGACTGTAAGAGAATCAATGATTTTTGTTTCTCTTCTTGTCCCTGCACATATTACTATTTCCGCTCATAGTATATTATTGGGTGCCTTCCTAAAGATCTCATCTTGTAAGGATATTAGCAAAGTGGTTGTCAGGACAAAGGGTAACATTGTAATATTTGCACAGGTGAGGCCAAGCCTATAGGCACTGTGCATGGTGGAGGTGAGGGTGCACAGCCCAGCTGTGGCCACTTTGGAATCTCCCTGATGGTTGTGGGGTCTAGGCCAAGTGTCAACTCCCTCAGGACACCAATGTGTATCTTAGGCTGGTAGTGGCAATACCAGACCTTGGTAACTCCAACTATTGTAACCCTGATTCCTGTCCTGGGGATCCTCCTCTATCACTTCCTGCTCCCCTCAGAAATCCTACTCTGGCCTTGGCCTTTTGTTTCTTGGTACCCTCTTGTTGCCCTATCCACCACCTCTCTTAGTATCTGGAACGCTTCATAATAATAATCACCACAGCCGCCATTTCCTGAGGGTTTTCTAAGTGCCAGGCACAGAAATTAGGTAACTGAGTCCTAGAGACGTTACAGAAATTTGTCCAGGGTCACATCAATCTTAAGGTATAGATCAGCATGTCAAAAGAAATACAATTTGAGCCACACTTGTAATTTAAAATTTTTATTAGCCTAATTAAAATAAAATAAAAACAGATGAAATTAATTTTATCAGCCCTGGTTGGTATGGCTCAGTGGATTGAGTGCGCACCTGCAGACCAAAGGGTCGTCAGTTCAATTCACAGTCAGGGCACATGCCTGGGTTGTGGGCCAGGTCCCTGTTGGGTAGTGCTGGAGAGGCAACCACACATCGATGTTTCTCTCCCTCTCTTTCTCCATCCCTTCCCCTCTCTAAAAATCTTTTTTAAAAAGAAATTAATTTTATCAATTTTTTAATAAAAAAAGACATTAATTTTATCAATTTTTAAATTTAAGTCAATATATCCAAAACATTAGTCGACACGTCATCATTACACAGAATTACTAGTGGGATATTTATATTCTTTTTCTCATAAGTCTTTGAAGTCGAGTGTGTATTTTACTCTTACATCACATCTCTATTCAGACGAACCACATCTCAAATGCTGCACAACCACCGTGGCCAGTGGCTACCATACAGGACAGTGCAAGTGCACGTGGATCAAGATTTCGGACCCACCTCCACTTGGCCACATTGCCTTTCTACCAGTGGCAAGGAAGGGGGCAGCCATATTCTCTGTGAAAGCAGGCTGGTATTGTTCATCAAAATTCAGGTCCGCAAAATGTAATAATCTAATTGGGGATAAGATTTCACTATAAATTAGAATAAAATGTCTCAGGATGCTACAGAGGTCCAACCTTTATTAGATCCTGTAAAAGTATTTGTTAGAGTAGCTGATATTTCCCCTGGGAACTGCTACTTCTTCGGGGATGGGACAGGAATGTTTCTCTCCTTCTGCATGTCCCTGTTATTGTTCTGCTGTCTTAATAAACACCATCCAGGGAGAGTGGATTTTCTGTGACCTGGAGCCAGGTTGGTGGAGAAATCCTTCTCCCTGGGCCCCCTCTCTGATCCACAGGGCAGTTCTCTCACCTTTTCTGACCTGGCACACCAGCCCCCCACCCCCTCTCGTGATGGTGGCCCCTGAAGGGAAATGCAAGGCTGTGGAACTCTGGAAGGAAAGCGGGGGCTGGTTCACCGTCATCTCCCGAAGCACACAGTGGACAGTCCTTCGCTGCAGGCACCGTGCTAGGCACACTGCAGGTGCTCTACTTTTACTGCTCATCCCACCCCCTGAGGTCAGCCTTAGCACCTGCAAAACACAGACAGGTGAAGAGGTTCATTGAGGGTCATGCAATGAGTAACCTACAGCTTTCTGACACCTGAATCCAGGACCACAGCGTTCCAGACTTTGGGGAATTAGTGCTTTCTGCCCACCCACAGACATGGAACCAAGGGTTGTCCAGCAAGAAATGTTCATATCTGCTTTCTGCTTCCATGTGAACTGGGTCTGGCAGGGTGCTTACAGTTGACTGAATTCTCCAAAAACTGGGGTCAGACATTGGAACATAAAAAAAGAAGCTGGCTGCCCTTTCTATATCAGGGGTCTAGTCTCAGGAAACCTGGGAGGGCTGCTTCCTCTTTCTTTTCTGATTCCTGACAACTGAGAAGACTTTGGGTGCTGGGGAGTCCTGTTGCTTTAAGCTTAAGCCCTGGTTTGGGAGGAGACTGGGAGTACAGTGGAGGTGCCGCCTACCTGGGGGAACCTGAGTGAGGTGTGGCTGGAACAGCTCGGAATGCGAAGTGGGAGGGGGCGGGCTGAAAGTTGGAGAAAGCAGGAAGTGAACCCAGGGCAGCCGGGAGGAAACCAACTGGGCGAGTTCTGCTGCTGACAGGCCCGAGCTGCTGAGACATGGTGAGTGAGCTGGGAACTAGGAAGGGGCTGATTTTAAGACAAGCGAGAAGGGGTTGGGGATCAGGAAAGGGGAGTAAGTGGCAAGTTAGAGGGCCGGGCCAGTGCTGACTGTGACCTCTCTTTGACAACTGGCTGCAAATAGCCCTGAGCTGTCCAAGCTGGTGTTACTGCTCCTTTACTCCCTCCCCTGGCCTCTGTGCGGGCTTGGAACTGGGCTTCGGTGGGGGGTGGGGAATCCGAATTCCAGGCAAGGAGTTGCCTGAGGGGCCTTCATCTCCTCCGCCACTCTGCGCACCCGCCTTCCGCCCCAAGCCTGGTGTCGTGACATTCCTGGGCAGCGCCTCTGCTGTTCCCAGCGCAGATATCAGCCCAGCGAAGTAAGCTCTTCCGTAAGCCTTTCACTTTATCCCTATAGAGAAACCCAAAGAATTTGTCTCTCAGAGTGCAAGGAATTGGCCCCCTCTCTACAAACTTGAGCAAGAACTAAGGGTTTGTAAAAGAACTAGAAGTTGGTTATCTGTGATAATCTACTTTGCACCCACTCCCTGCCCTTGTGTCTGGAGATCCAGAGAAGGGAGGAGCTTAATAATGTTTTTCCCTCCTTATTCAAAAACCTTATCATGAAGCCTGAGGATGAAGTATTAAGCAGGGAGTACTTGACCTCCATTTCCCCCAACGCCCAGGCTGCTGTTTTTATTTAATATCTGCTTAACTGGTTATGGCTTGGTTTCTGCACGTGGTGCTGAGTGGGAGGGTAGGTTGAGGGGGGAAGCAGAAGTTTGTGGCGCAACGGCTCTATCATGGGGCCTTGTGAGGGACTTGGAGTTGGAGCCTGGCGGCTGGTTCTCTGGGTCACAACAATTAGGCTGCCCAGGAGGCCCCTGCCAGAGCAGCTCTCCAGCTGCCTGAAGAGAGGGAGGACTGGGCCAGGTGAGCGTGGTCTACTGGCCAGCGCAGGTGTTTTTGATGAGGACCCTGTGGGATCTGGGAATTGGTAAATAGTTGGGGGGAGGCGGGGTTCTGCGTTGTGCTATGCCAGCTCCATGCATTTCCTCTAACCCTCTTTGAGGAGCAAGGAAGAAGTGAGAGGGATTCAGTGCTGTGCTTCTCTTTATTGTTAGAGGCCCTGAGAGCCTGAAAAGAAGTTTGATCTAGTCTAGCATCACAGGCTTAAAAACGCGTTATTTATTTTTTGTATTACATTCTCTTTGTAAAGAGTTCAAGTGTTACAAAATGCTAAAGTCCATCTTAGACCTTCCTCTCCTCTGGCTTCTGATGCTGAGTCTCAGTTCCTCTGCAACTTGGCTTGATTAACCCCCTGTGTTGCTGCCCAGGAGGATGCCAGTGGAGGTGGAGGAAATGATCGAGTGCGGAACTTGCAGAGTGAGGTGGAGGGAGTCAAGAATATTATGACCCAGAATGTGGAGCGGATCCTGGCCCGAGGAGAAAACTTAGACCACCTTCGAAACAAGACAGAGGATCTGGAAGCCACAGTGAGATGGGGAACCCACTGGGGGCAAGAGAAAAGAGAAGGAGGGAAGATCTTAGAGAATTTGGGGGTTGGTGGTGGTGGGGGGCAAAACGAACAGGAGGGAAGTCTGCCTCTTTACCAGTTTTGGGAATTGATGTAAGCCGAGCCCCGGCTTCTGATGCTGTTCTACTCCACTGATATGTACTGGTCCAGGGAATGGGTCCAATAACTGGGGTTGGCGGCTGGGGCTGACCCATGGAGGCATTTTCTGAGACAGAGTAGTGAATACAAGCATTCTTAGGTAGTGAGTCCAAGCTTTTCTCCTATGAAATTGATTTTGAAGGCTGCCTCTGACAATCATTTGAACCTGGCCTCCCCAGGGCAAAATATTGGCTTTGGAAAATCCTCCTAGGGCCTTTGACCTTCTCCAGGAGTTATGAGTCGGGGGATGAAAAACTGGTAAAGGCTTGCTGAGTCATCTTTAAAAAGAAGCTGGGAAGAGCAGTGAAATTCTTTGATGGTGTCCTTTGCTGGCTGAAGGCTAGGATAGTGTCTCCCACACATCTCACTAGACCTCATTCTTCTCTCTCTCCAGCCAGGGGCCAAAGCCAGGTGCTCAGGAAGGGAGTAACTCTAAAGTTCCTTGTCCATGGGAAGACACTGGCTGCGGCTTTATGAGTCCTTCGTGTAATCTTGGGCATAGCTCCTTTGTCTCCCTGGGACTTAGTGCTTCTTTCCACGGCCTAACCTGGGGAGCATGGCCCAGTGAAACTTAGTTTCTGTGCCTCCAGTTTGGAGAGAAAGCACTTCCGCTCACTTCCAACCACCATATTCCCCTGGCCCCTTCTCCAACTTCTGAAGTCCCCACAGGGCAAGGAGTTATGGGACCTGGGGAGGTGCTGTCCTGGTCCCTGTCCCTCCCAAGGGGTGGATTGTGCTGCCAGTGTCACAACCTGGGTGTGAGCATGCATAAAGGTTCCTACACCATGCGTGACAGTGCGGGGTGAGAACAGAAGGGGGCAGGGAGGGGGCCGGCAGGGGGAGCCCGAGATTTCTAAATTTAAGCGTGGCCCAGCAGATGGTTATGAAAGTAGTGTATTTGGCAAGGTAGGGGGACAGGACACTTTCTATTTAACAGTCTGTTACCTCAACCTATCACTTAACTATTAGGATGTATGGCGTGTGGGTCTGTGTTTGTCCTTTCATTTCAGTGGGAGGAGGCACTGAGTCACTCTACCTTATTCCCTACAGTCCGAGCACTTCAAGACAACCTCGCAGAAGGTGGCTCGGAAGTTCTGGTGGAAGAACGTGAAGATGATTGTCCTCATCTGTGTGGTTGTTTTTATCATCATCCTCTTAATCGCGCTCTTCGTCTCTGGTGTCATCCCCTAAGTGACTTAGGGAGCCCCTCCCACCTTGCCCTCCTCTTCTTGGCATCCCCCCATGGTGGGCATCCAGAGGGGCCCTCCTTCCCATCAAACTCCACAGGGACTGCTGCTCAGTCCTCTGTCCCCTCACTCTGAGGTCCCTCTGCCACACTGTCTGCCCCAGGAAGAACCTTGGTCCCCCGCAAGGAGAGAGCTGGAGTGTGGCTGCATTTCGTGTGTCCTCAGAGTTGGTTGGAGAGACCCAGAGCATGTGGCTGGGACACTGATGGTGGCCGGTGGGCAATAAAGACCCTTCAGTATCCCTACATTTGTGAACATTTGTGAGGTGCTTTCTCCCTTTGCATTTGGTCTTTGGCCCTTTTCTCCCTGAGGACACCCTCTGGCTGAGATTCTCCCATTTATGTACCAAGCTGTTGGAGTGGGGGAGAGTGTAGTTTTGGAGAAGAAAGATGGAGCCTCCCTTTTGTTCTTTATTCCTCCTTGCTCCATTCACGATCATAGGTCTCAAGAACATTTTCTGGGAGCCTTGGCACATGGAACGTGCGAAACCTTCACAGCATTTGAGGATGGTATGCAAGACTCCTGCGTGTCCCCCTTGGGTCTTGCCGTTTTGCTTCATTACGTTTCTGATGGAAATGAGGCCTACCTGGGCAGAACATTCAGGAATTGGGTTAAGGGCCTCCTGGCGCTCCCATCATTACCCTTTCTCTTCCGTGGCCCTGTTGTAGTCCAGAGTCAGGGTCAGGGGAACTGGACTGCTTTTCCTTCTTGTGGTTCTGCCAATTCTATTTGTTTTTTGCCTGTTCCTGCCCTTCTGGGACTTAGCAGGGCTGCTGGGTCTCAGCTGTTCTCGGGGGCGAGCATCCCTCCCACAGGTCCTGTGGCTGAGCAGTCAGTAGCACAGGACAGGGCCTGTGCCTCTCCTTGCCCTGCGTGGTCAAAGGGACTCTGTCTTCGTGCCTCCCTCCTCCCCACCAGGTTCCACTGCCATTGTCACTCTTTCCAGTGCCCAGTCTGCCTTTGTTTGGGGGAAAGGCTTCTTGCTATCTCTGTCCCTATTTCCCCCATAGGTTTTCCAAAATTGAGAACAAATTTGGGGGAGGAGTGTGGGGCGGGCAGCATTGGGAGACAGGATTTGGGACTAGTACTGTACAAAAACTGGGGGGGAGGAGGCAAGCACAGAACAGACTCTCGGGCAGTCTTTGCCATGATGATGTCCATCCTCTGTCTCCTCGGGCCACTGCTGGACTCCAGGGCCAAGGAACTGGGGTGAAACCTCTTCTTTGGAACCCAGACTGTCCAGAATGGGGGTTGGGTTTGTGCTCATAGGGGATCAACCCGGGAGAGAGAAGACCTCAACCCCCTTCCTCAAGAGGGGCCACATATTTTATTCAAATTATAAGAGAAAGTTTATTTAGAAAGTTACAGAGTAGTAGAAGTGAGCCAGCTGGGCTGCCTAGTAGAAGTGAGCCAGCTGGGCTGCCCAGGCTCAGGAAATGAGTTACAGAAGCAAAAAAAAAAAAAAAAAAAAAAAAGGGGCCCTTGGGAAATGCGCCCCAGCGGAAGAAGAGCGGGGAGGGAAGGCCAAGAGGGGCCACATTGGAGGTGTCTGGGGTGGCATGGAGTGGGGCGAACGGGTGACTGTTGACTTCCCTGCAGCGCTGAGGAGAGGATGAGCACGGGAAGATCACCTCGGGAGGGCCATGGGGGCAGTAAGCACAGCAGCCTCACGCGTCCTCTGATCAGGGCGTGGCTGCATTTGCCCTCCTGGGAAATACAGAAAAGCTAGAGCTGGCACTTTCCCCATGACGGGTCTGCTTTTTAATGGAGGTGAAATTCACATAACATACCTTTGACTATTTAAAAATGTGCAATTCAGTAGAAGGTAACGCATTCATAATGTTTATCGTGAATAAACTTTTTTTAGTTTCAAACTTTGGGGGGATCTGTGTTTGGTTAAGGGTGAGATGCACTCACCAGGGTGGCAGAGACCCCCGCCTGGCTGGCTAAGGTGTCTCCAGGGCCGAGCAGTGCCTGACAATGGTGCTCAAACAGCTGCTTGTTGAGTGAGTGAATCGTGCCTCACCAAGTGAGCCCAATCTGTCTGATTTTGGATGCCGCCCTAGAGAGACCTCGCTGAGTGACCCCCCTGCGACCCCCCCCCCCCTGCACTGTGCCCATTTCATAGATTGGGCCCCGAGGTGTAGACCTGGTGCCAGGCTGCTCAGGCTCAGCCCCAGTGCAAGAGGCTGCGGAGTCGTCTGAAAGGTGGGTGGAGGAGGCACCCGAAGGACCCAGGTCGGAGTAGCAGACTGCTTTCGATTTTGGACTTAATATCCGCTGCTGGGGAAGGCGGGGCTCACCCCCCCTGTGCCCCGCCCTTCCCCGCCCCTCTGCTTCCTCTCAGCTTTGCTGTGGGATCCTCTGCCCGCAGAGGTGCTGGAGCAGCCGGACAGCCACTGCAGCAATGGTGAGGGCCCGGGCCGGGTGGGGCGGGCTGGGAGAAGGGCAGAGGGTGAGCAAAGTGTGTGCGACACAGGAGTCTGAGGGCGGCGGCGCTCCCGGGACCATAGGTCCACAGGCGAGGTACCACTCCAGGGACAGGGCTGGGGCTGGAGCCTCCACTGCCCTCGCAGATGGGGAGGGAAAGTGGAGTAAGCCCCATCGGCTGCCCCTGTCCCACGCTGGGTGAGTGAAACTTGGCTTGCACTTCCCTGAGTGGGAAGTGCAAAAAACCACCTTTCCTTAGTGGTTTTTTGAACATTGGTCTCGAGTCAGACCGAGGTCCTGGTGATGGCCACTTACCTGCTCTGTGATCCTGGGCAAGTCATGTAACCTCCCTGTGCCTCCTTCTCCTCATCTGTGAAGTGGGGTCAGTAATACCTACCTTGCTGGGTCCATGTGAGGTTAAAGGAGATAGAATGGCAGAGACCTACCTGCCGGGCACTCAGAACCCGCTCCTGAGAAGTGGTAGGTAACATGATGACCTCCAGCCCTTCCTGGAGCTGCGAGGAGTCAGGCCTGGCCCGGGGAGTTGGAAACCTGAGCAGATGAGGTGGTTGGAGATTGAGCCAGCACACGGCAGGCTTTTGGAAGGGGAAAAGAAAGATGTTTACTACCAAAGTTCCACTGAAATTATCAGAGTTGTGACACAGGCCTGACTCCCTCCTAACCCCTATCTAGGGACACATTCCTGAGATGAGTCATCCACCACTCCCGCTGCAGATTCTGGCCTCTGCCCTCTTTTGCCATCTCCAAGGCAAAGGTGTCAGGAACAGGTGGTGCCAGTTGCTGTCCTCCCTTCCCCTTGGGAAGATGGGCCCAACAGGAAACAGGCTTGGTGCTTTTAAGTTTCTGCTGTAGGGAAGCTGGCAGAGGTGTGATGGAAGGGCCTGGCTATGGGTTGCCATGCCTGGATGGCCTCATCTCCAGGGCTCTGGAGGCAGGAAGAGGAAGCTGGGCAGGAAGGTAGTGCTGAGCTCCAAGGCCATGCCAGGAAACTGAGGGTGGCTCTGAGAATGGGACAGATTCCAGAACCCACTTCCCATCATGCAGGGCAAGGGATCAGGCAGGGATAGGGGTGGGCTTCCAGCTGGCCCTTAGCAGTTGGGGAGAAGAAGCTCCTGAAATGAAGGCCGAGGGTAGGATAATTTATTGGGGGAAACTGGGACACTCGGACTCGCAGAGGTTGAGGCAAATAGTAGATCAGAGATTGGGAAGGGTACATTGGTCTCTCTCCCCGTCCCATCTCCTGTTCCCATTCCTCTGTTCTTTCATTCCTGCTCTTTCCCTTCCTTCTTCCTATCTCCCTTCCCTACCTGATTCTTCTTCCTTTCCCTTCTCTTTTCCTGTTCTCTGACTTACTCAAATCAAATATTTCTTGTTTTTCCTTTGTGCCAGACATGGTGGTGGACATCAGGGATATCAGAGTAGGAACAGTGATGGGAAAGATGGAAATAGAATGGGTAATGACGTGAATTCACTCATCTTATAGATAGTCCTCTTTCATGTGCTTCCCAAAGAATTTGGGTTTTGGCCTCCTTCACATGCAACAAGTTGGGATAACAGCATCAAAAGGCCTGGTGAGTCTTTAGCCATCCAGCTAAAGCATTTGGCCTCTCTTTGCCTACATTCAGTTTAGCACAAGTATTAAGAATGTGATCCTCGCCCTGGCCAGGTGGCTCAATTGGTTGGAGTGTCATCCATATACTAAAAGGCTGTGGGTTTGATCCCTGGTCAGGCACATACCTAGGTTGTGGGTTTGATCCTCAGTTGGGGCTCGTGCGGGAGGCATCCAATCCACGTTTCTCTCTCACATCAATGTTCTCTCTTGCCCTTCCTCTCTCTCTAAAATCAATAAACATATCCTCAGGTGAGTATTTAAAAAAAAATGTGATCATTGAAAAAGAAAAAGAATGTGATCCTCAGAGTCTGTGTTGGTTCAACCCCCAGGACTTCTGCTCACTCGCTCTGTGACTCTGAGTGGGCGATTTACCCCCTCTGAGACTCAGTTTCTTATAAAACTGAGATAATAGTAATGTCCCCATTGGGTTGTTTTTGCAGATTAAATGAGATAAAGCTAACAGAAAGCTAGCAACACTGCTTAGCTTTAGAGTAGTGTTCACTGAGTGGTGGCTGTTATTATGGTCACCACATGCCACCTTCTCAACAGCCTGTAATGCAGGGGTGTCAAGCTCATTTTCACCGGGGCCCACATCAGCCTCACAGTGGCCTTCAAAGGGCAGAATGTAATTTTAGGGCTGTACAAATGTAACTACTCCTTAACAGTTAAGTGAGAGCTCGGCTCTGCCGCTGGGTGGAAACAAGGTGCTGGGCCAGATTCAGCCCGCGGGCCTAGTGTTTGCCACCTGTGCTGTAGTGCCTGATGGAAATAAACTAGATGCAGGTTCTCAAAGGCCCATGTAAAGTTCTGTATGTAGGTTAGAAACAAGGGCACACGTTTACCATAAGAAGGAGCTTGCTTGGCTGTATATTTTGTAAAAACATCTAAAAGGGTTTTTTGAGCATAAGTATTGTGCAGTTCTTGGGATGTGACTGTTTAAAAAAAAAGAAAAAGAAAAAAGCTGGCCCTGGTGTGGCTCAGTGGAGTGAGTGCAGGCCTGCAAACCAGAAGGTCACTGGTTCGATTCCCAGTCAGGTTCCAGATGGGTTGCCGTCCAGGTCCCCATTAGGGGGTGTGCAAGTTTCTCTCCCTCTCTTTGGTCTTCCTTTCCCCTCTCCCTAAAAGTAAATAAATGAAAATTAAAAAAATAAAGCTGGGGAAAGTTGGACTACTATTTATTGAGCATCTAGTGTGTGTCAGGAATTGAGCTATGCACTTTATTTATTATATGTCGCATGTCTTAGCAAACATTGTGGTAGACATTATTGTCACCATTTTATAGATGAGGAAGTGGCAGGTCAGAAAGGTCACGTCCTCAGTCTTCAGTCACTCTGCTGGCGAGCGTCAGAGGCAGGAGTTGAAGGGACCCAGGGCTGCAGTGCAGAGCCCTGATCTAGTCTCTGAGCTCAGGTGAGGAAGGAGTTGATACACCTGGTCGCTGCGCAGGTCCATCTCACCACTGCCATGACAGTTAGAATAGGGTTTCTTAGGCACTAACTTAGAGCAGAGACATGAGAGTTAGGACAGGGAGATTTTGAGAACTTCGTTTTTAGAGGAACTAAGGGCATTTGGCCTGGAGAAACCTGGGGGGACATTTGAGCATTGAAGGAGGGGAACTCTGTAGAGAGGGTCACTGTCTGTCATGAACATTTCATGTATACTTGCCACCCTCTGGCTGGCAGCATACTGGTGCTCCCCTCTCCCCCTGGCTCAGCACCTCAAGCCCTTCAGGCCCCTGGCAGGGCTTGGCAGTGCCTCTCTCCCCTCCCCATCCTCTTTACATTCTATGTTCCCCCCAGCCTGGTGGACATTTCACACCCTTGCTGATGGCACTTCTCGCCCCTTCTGGCTGGCCTCTCTGCTCTAAGTTTTCTCACTTCCATCCATGCCAGTCTGCCACCAACAGAGAAATTATCTGAAACACCTCTACAATGTCGCCCTTGGCTCAGAAACCTATGCTAGCTCTTGTTCTAATCCTGCCTCCAAGTGATCTTCCTCTTCTTGACTTCTGCAGCTTTCTTTGGCCCACCCTGCCCCTCTACCTTTGCCTTCTGCCTGGTGCTTTGCTGTCCTGAGTGTGTCTCTGTCTCTCCATGCCCAGGATGCCCCAGTGCCACCCATCCTTCAAGGGCTCACCCCACCCTGTCTATGGAGGTTCTCGGGAAACACCCCTCTGCAGGCAGCTCTAACACTCACTCTTTGTGTCTCCCAGTGTAACTCCTCACTCTTCTCTAATTGTGTCATACGTGTCTCTTTCCTCAGCCTTTAGGTGTCTTCCTAAGAACAGGTACTATTCATTCAGAAAATATTTTCCACGTGGCTCTGTGTGCCAGGCACTAGTCCGAATTCAATGTGGTAGCAGGCAGCTTGGCCTTGACTGTGGTTGATACTTCCTTCCACATCCTGTAGTTCTTTAGCTGAGTGGGGCCAAGGAGGGCTAGAAACTTGAGCCTGAGGCCTCCATGTTTTTGGAGCGGATGTGTTCTTTTTAGGCCTGGACCTACCTTGAGTCCAGGTAGGCCTGGCATCCAGTGGGGGAAGGAAGCTGCAGATTGCAGTGGGAGGCATGGCCAGCTCTCCCAGAGAATATGACCCGATGCCACCCCAAGTTGGAGAATAAAATAATAACAGCTGTAGCTTTCAGAGTAGAAAAAATAATATCCAAGATCCCACTGATCTCATAGTGATTCTCATTTTTAAATCTTTGTCCATTTCCAAGTTTTTGCCTTGGATGATTTGAATGTGGGGAATGCTTGTACTGCTTCTAAGTGAGAGGCTCTGCCCTGGCTGGTGTGGCTCAGTGGATTGAGTGCCAACCTGCAAACCAAAAGGTTGCCAGTTCGATTCCTGGTCAGGGCACATGCCTGGGTTGCAGGCCAGGTCCCCTGTTGGGGCATGTGAGAAGCAACCAATTGATGTTTCTCTCACACATCAATATGTCTCTCCCTCTCTTCCCCTCCCTCTAGAAATAAATAAAATCTTAAAAATAAAGTGAGAGGCTCCAAATAATAGGACCTTGTTGAATAATCTACTCGTCATAATAGTATTGATGATTGTTGACTCAGGAACAGGTAGAGACAAGTACAGCTTCCCCGCTCTCTTTATTACCCCTCCTTGTTCCTCAGTTACTACTTTTCCTGGCCTGTGAGCACACTCATCTGCCATGGTTTGCTGTCTCCTTTGGAGACAAATATTGCTTTTCTAGCTCGTGAACAAATATTGACCTGCTTGGGTTTCAGATGCTACCCCTTGAAATTCCTGCTGGGTTAGATAAACACACGGGGGTAACAGCTCT